>NC_081368.1:61157133-61467100 GCF_030684315.1 Stegostoma tigrinum
TATAATGAAACAAAAATAAGGCTGGAGAAAATCCAGTTGGATAAAATCACCGGAAATACTTGGACGAGTTTACGCTGATGACACAATCATTGACGAGCCGTTGATGCCCAGTCTTGAGTTGCTAGATTTGTTTGAAGTCTGCCACATTTAGCACAGTGATAGTGCCACACAACACGATGGAGGATATTCTCAATGTGAAGGTGGGATTTCATCTTCACAAGGCTCGTGCACCGGTCACTCTCTGTACAGGACATGCTATCTCCAATAAACCAAAACAGCACATCCAAAGTCAGAAGCTCAACCTACTGGACTATACATCTGGAACCATTATCCATGAGACTGCATGTTTGAACATACAGGCCCTGAAAATATATTGTTCAATCCCAACATAATTTAATACATGCTTGTTCATATTCTTTGTTTTTTGTGATGCTAAAGGATATTTGCAAAATCTACTGACTTAAGGAAAGCCTAACTTTTTTTCTTAAGAAGCATCTTGCTGAAGCTTCATCCTGCCAAGAGGCAGCAAGATCCTGTGACACTACATCACTTCCTGTGATGATGTAAATTATCTGCTAATAAGCCTGACACAGTCAGATTTAACCGCTTATCCTACAATATAGTATGGGGTGTCATTAAAATATCTTGAAAGAATCTCAGCATTGTGCTCAGGAGGCCCATTCAAATATATCACTTTCTCAAAGAATAAGAGAAGTGCATTGAAGCTGGAAATTCTCTTCCCTTGGAAATTCCTATATACTGAAGCAACCTTTCTGATTGACCTCAGCAGCAACTAATTAACTCTGTGGGCTCCAGTTACTGTAATTGCTTATGGAAATCAACAGAGATCAAACTAACTGTTCTCTGGGAAAACTGTTTTATACTCTTTTTGAAAAAAAGCACTGTTGGCTTTGCAAAAGACAAACTCTTCTAATGGTTTGCATGTGATGTTGCACTTACCAACACAGGTGACCATTTAGGTAGATTGCAGACAAACATGATGTGGAAGGTTACAGAAATGACTCAACTTCCTCCACACACCACAACACACAGTTACAAAAGCACTGAACGACTTCGTTTAAAAAGGATCATCATTGTTTTTAATTTCCAAACTTGAAGAATCTACATTAAATAGTAGTGCTACAGTACCCGTATATGATACGCTGTCTACTGTGTTCACTTGTTGCCTGAAATGAGAACTATCAGGACAGAAGGACATTCAAGAGACTTACAAGTGCACTCACATTTAGTTACCAACAGAGAACTGAAGTGTTGTCCCTTTAGACCTACGCATTTGTATTGAGTTGTATTGATTCATTTTTAAGTTGTGGTCTTTCAAACTCAAGTTTTACGGGAACTCGAAATGGCTGCTGTGAAGTGATCTGTCTACTGTATAAAAATCATTGAGCAAAACTTAGTCAATATAATGTCCTTCCTTGTTAAGGAGGGCATTATTAAAATGTTAAAAAGTAGTTTTCCAATGGTGATTAGAAATGAGATATGGTGCATATGGTAAACTGGTAGATTGGGGAATGGAGAAACAGCTCCAAAAATGATGAGTTTATAAACTGTAACCTCACAGTTAACTGCAGTGTCAAGACCCAAAACTTCATCTGGCCTCTTCTTGCAAAAATGTGTTCTTGCAAAGAAGATCAGGAGTTTGCTGTGGACCAAACCACCAATTTTATGTTTATTCAGTACCTAATGCCACTGAAGCTCAGATTGCACCACAGATAGGCTCAGTTATCTTATGTGTAACACCTCTATCTGAAAGACCAATCTCATGATTGCACTGCTTACCAAGGGCAATCTGATCCGTTTCATTTGAAGAAAGTCCAAAATGCAGCAACAAGAGGAAGACTGCATTTGTTAAATCCTTTGGGGACACTATTTAGATATCATTACTAAGTATTTCACTATATCATGTGTTACCTCAATTCACTTAAGCAAGCTACTTTAGCAACCATGGCATAACATAATTTGTTGGTTATGAATTATTTGGCAATGTTTTGAAGGTATGAAAAGCTCTTGTCAAATGCAAAATCACTCTCTTCACTGTCAGTAATTGGGGGAAGCAATGGCCTAGTGGTATTAATGCTGACTGTTAATCCAGAGACCAAGATAATGTTCTGGGTTAAAATCCTGCCGTGGCTGATGGTAGAATTTGATTTCAATGGGGAAAAAACATCTGGAATTAAGAATCTAGTGATAACAATGAATCCATTATTGAGGGGAAGAACTCAACTGCTTCACTAATGTCTTTGTGGGAATGAAATTGCCATCCTTACCTGATCTGTCATACAAGTGACTCCAAACACAAAGCAATGTGGTTGACTCTTAATAGCCCCCTGGGTATTAAGGGATAGCCAATAAATGCTGCCTAGAAGCAAAGCCGTCATCCCATGAATGAATAAAGGAAAAAAAGTAAAATAAATTCGGTTAGAAGTTCAGATTGGACAAAGGGAGCTAGCTTATTAAGTTTATTCGCTGAATGAATTGAAGATAACATGAGGCCCTCTACCTTGACCCTTATGAGAATCTACCTCTGTTTAATCGTTAGATCAGGGCTCTGTATTTCAGGTAAGAGCAAGTTATTGTACCCATATTTCAGCTTTTAACAAGCAGTTATATTTTCCCAAGCAAGCAGAGAGTCAGTAGTTCTCAAATTCACTATGGATTTGGCAGCTGACTTGTATTATCTCTCTCAAACACAGGCTCTGGATTAAGCTTCAATTCTTTTACCAGTCAATCATCTCGACATTTTAAGCACACACCAAATAATACAGTACATAGCTATCCATACTGCAGATTACCATATTAATGTTTGGGCAGTTGTAGTTCAGTTGCAAGACTGATCCCAATCCACAATCAAAATGGCCAGTGAAAATCCTTCCAGTATGTATCTCAAGTCATCATACTGCAGAGGGTATTGGCACCCCTAACATCAATGTATGCATGTGTACAGCTGGAAGCTCATGCCAACTGTGCCCATTTCCACATGCATGGTAGTATTGATGTCCAACATCCCATACCACTGTCACTCCACTTGCAACACCATCCGGGGTGCTGTTCACCCACCAACACTGGACTTAGTTTGTTTGATGTCTACAACACAGCACTGTGTCCAACAGTAGAACTTTACTGAAGTGAAGATTCAGATGTCTGCAGATAGCATATGGTAGAGGGCACATGACTACGACAGACATTGTGCATGATAGCACTTCAATCCAAGTATGGTGGGTGCCTCACTTCCCTGCTCTCCCACTCACCATCCCCTGCTTGCAGCCTTACTGTGACCTCCCTGGTCACCTGCTTGCGGGTACCTCGCTTCCTACCCCAGTAGTAACTTCCCACTCTCCCCACCCTGCCACCCCACTCCAACCTCCAACTTGTTGCTGCCTTCGTCTCTCATTCCCAGGGACAAAGAAGAGTGAGGCAGCATGACGGTGAACGGGATGCAGTGGGAGGAGAGGAAGAGCTGGGCTGGTTGTGTGGTGCAGTGGGTGGAGGGGACGAACTGGGCTGGTTTTGGGATGCGGTGGGGGAAGGGCAGATTTTGAAGCTGGTGAAGTCCACATTGATTCCATTGGGCTGCAGGGTTCCCAGGCGGAATATGAGTTGCTGTTCCTGCAACCTTCGTGTAGTATCATTGTGGCACTGCAGGAGGCCCATGATGGACATGTCATCTAAAGAATGGGAGGGAGAGTCAATGTGGACTTCACAAGCTTCAAAATCTCCCCTTCCCCTACTGCATCCCAAACCAGCCCGGCCTGTCTCTGCCTCCCTAACCTTTTCTTCCTCTCACCCATCCCTTCCTCCCACCTCATGCCGCACCTCCATTTCCTACCTACCACTTCATCCCGCCTCCTTGACCTGTCCATCTTCCCTGGACTGACCAATCCCCTCACTACCTCCTCACCTATACTCTCCTCTCTACCTATCCTGTTTTCTCTCCATCTTCGGTCAGCCTCCCTCTCTCTCCCTATTTATTCCAGTTCTCTCTCCCCATCCCCCTCTCTGATGAAGGGTCTAGGCCCGAAACGTCAGCTTTTGTGCTCACGAGATGCTGCTTGGCCTGCTGTGTTCATCCAGCTCCACACTTTGTTCGCTTTTTATTTAACATTTCTTGCTCAAGAAGATGGACTTCAAACCCTGGTCAACCCTAAAGCTAAAAGGGAAGCACAAAGAAAAAGGATTAAGTCAGAAAAGTAAGTGAGGAAGGTCATCTGGCCCATTTAAGGTACTCCTTCTAAACCCATAATTTCCACAGGACTTTTCCCAAACCCCTGCGTCTTTCTCAGCAAAAGAATAGCAGAAATCCTAAATAAATGTAGCAATCAGCAGACTTTACATGAGATCATCAGTGAAAATCCTGTGGAAATTCTCCTGAGCTTTTCCCTCCATTACCCTGCCAGAACTAGTCATTTCTTAGTGGGTGACCCGCTTCCTGACGTCAGTGCTGAATTTGCCTTTTGCCAGTTTGTACCGATAGGACCTTTTCTGGTCGTTTATTTTTGGCTCAAACTTCAGTTTTTATTGCTGTAATCTCTGTCAAACATTAACAGAAGTACTGTTTACCTCCAGGCTTTCCAACATGTACTCCCTTTGTTACAGAGCTATAAGAGTTGTACAAATCAACGTTCAATATTGAACTTGAGTTCAAAGTTTTCCAAAAGAAATTGTTAACTAACCTGGAGATGTTAGTACAGCCCTATCACTTTCTCCACCAACCCTCAACAATAAAAACAGTTATTTCAGTAGAAAGTGCGTCGTGCATACTCACAAGACAGGCACAGATACAGATATATATTCAACAAGTATCTTCCGCCATTCAGTACTCAAGTCAATAAAACACTCCCAACAAATTTAAAAAAAATTTCTGTTTGATCATTTTAACAATGTACAAAAAGGTTGAAGTTCAGATATACACAGTATGTAATGAGATGCACATAATTGTGTTTTATTACTCAATCCAAAGTCCAGTTTGCCACACCTAGTTTTCCAGTTAGCCACATGTGGATTGTGGCAAAAATGTTGGACAACACAGGCCTCAGCACAATAGCTGCGGCTTGCAGTAGGGACGTCTGCCACAAAGAAAGGTAGTTCCCCTGCACATTAGTTGTGCAGTGAACTTTCAAAACTCATTAAATCAATGCAACTCTGCTCTCTCACTGCAGAGCCTTTCCTAGCCACCATTCTACACATAGTATTGAGTAAATGCCAGCATTTATATTAAGGATGGGCAAAAAAAATGCCAGGCTTGCCAGTGACACTCACATCCCATGAGTGAATAAAAAATTTCACAGCTTGTTGTTTGCAGACTGTCCATCAATCAAAGCTTGCAAGACATCCAAAAGGGTTTTATTCCCATAAATCAAATGTTCAATGAAATGTAATAGACTGTGATAAATTGCAGACACAAGATTGCATTTTTGCACAAATTGTAAGCACAATATCAACAGAAATACTTGGGTAAATCTCCTTGGCTGACATACAGTTGTGACAGCACTCTCAAGATCTAGCTCTGAACAAGAAATACACTTGCATTTCTACAGCTTTAATGACCTCCGGGCATCCCAACGTGCTTGATAGCTGTCAAAGTACTTCTTGAAGTGGATTGTACACCGACAGCACGTCATATTATAGGACGTTCTGTCAGAGCGCCACGTGAGAGTTCGGATGAGAGATCATTCACCTGAAACCGCAGCAACATTTTGAGGCCCCACTCCATCAGGCTCAAACAGAGGCTATTCTTTCCCCAGATTGGCCAATCTCCCAAGTGGCCAAATTGTGGGCTTGCTATCTAGTTAAGGAAGGTGGGTGTGCTCTTCAGGCAGAGGTCTCCAGCTCTCCCATCTTCTCCAGAAGCAGAAAAGAGCCTGTGAAGGAAAGGGCATCCTGGGATGGAGCCACTCTCGCCCATTCTTTCAGAGCTAAAACAAATAAAGTGCTTTGTAGCTTGCATTCCTCAGTAGAGCATATCTATCTAGAGGGAGCCAGTGGTAGCTATTGCATTAATGCAGACCCTGGATATAGCTCTCTCAAGTGCTTCCCCTTGACCCCCTCCATTCTGCCAACCAGAAACCACCTTCGGGCAGCTACAATGTCCTGCTGGGGGATTGGGTAGTTGACTGTAAAATCATGGCCAGCCTTCTTCAACAAAAAACCTAGTGGCCATTAACTAGTTCATCTGACAACCCTCTGTTGTGTAAAGTAACAGTTCTAAAGGCGATAATGTTCTTGTCACGTTGGCTCCAACCATTCTACTGATGTCTGTCAGTCTGTGGGTAGAGACAGAGAATTTGACTCTAGCTGTCAGGTTTATGTTCGTATCTAGATTATTAAATACAGTCCTATAGTGTCCAAGACATTTAATATGCTCATCCCACACAAGATATATCTGTAGTGTACCAGCGCTCTAAAGCCACATAACTGCACTTGATTACATATAGTTGCACTGAATGCTACCATGCAATAAACCTAGATAACAAAGTGTGGAGCTGGATGAACACAGCAGGCCAAGCAGCATCTCAGGAGCACAAAAGCTGACGTTTCAGGCCTAGACCCTTCATCAGAGAGGGGGATGGGGAGAGGGAACTGGAATAAATAGGGACAGAGGGGGAGGGGGAGGTGGGCCGAAGATGGAGAGAAAACAAGATAGGTAGAGAGGAGAGTATAGGTGGGGAGGTAGGGAGGTGATAGATCAGTCTAGGGAAGACAGACAGGTCAAGGAGGCAGGATGAGGTGGTAGGCAGGAAAAGGAGGTGTGGCTTGAGGTGGGAGGAAGGGATGGGTGAGAGGAAGAACAGGTTAGGGGAGCAGAGACAGGCTGGGCTGGTTTTGGGATGCAGTGGGGAGAGGGGACGAGCTGGGCTGGTTTTATGATGTAGTGGGGGGAGGGGACGAGCTGGGCTGGTTTTTGGGATGCAGTAGGGGGAGGGGAGATTTTGAAGCTTGAGAAGTCCACATTGATACCATTGGGCTTATGAGTTGCTGTTCCTGCAACCTTTGGGTGGCATCATTGTGGCACTGCAGGAGGCCCACGATGGACATGTCGTCTGAGGAATGGGAGGGGGAGTTGAAATGGTTCGCGACTGGGAGGTGCAGTTGTTTATTGCAAACCGAGTGGAGGTGTTCTGCAAAGCCGTCCCCAAGACTCCACTTGGTTTCGCCAATGTAGAGGAAGGCACACCGGGTGCAATGGATGCAATAAAACTTGTTGACCAAGAACAGTACCTTTTCTGTAGCTATTCTACCACTAACTGCTAAATTGGCCCAAATGCAAAGGAGGAGTGCTGACAGCAAACACTCTTTACCCAGTGATGACATGTGGAGCTTACTCAATGTTAGTCCACACAGCATATAATCACGGGTTCTTCTCCAGTAACATATCTCAAGTCTAATCACAATGTTAATTATTTACAAAGCGACAAATGAGAGAATTACACACTGGTCTGGATTCAGAGTTTTTCTTATGTTACAGTACATTATACATACATAACCAACAGACTCCATGACACAGAATGTGACTGAAGGCAAGGCAGGTACCTTTATATTGGAATGTCATACGTCATGATGTCATGCAATCATCTAAGTATGGTGCCTGTATGGTCTGGATTCTGTGTCATAATATTACACCCAGTACTAGATCACATTTGAACTGGGAAGAACACAAAGTAGCAAGATTGGTCATTAGGGAAAACCACATTCACCACTTGCAGCTCTCCTTACCCCACCCCACTCCCACCTCAGATTAATGGGCCCAGCGGGCCTTAAACAAACCCTTACCATGAGCTCTGTTTCTCACTTTACAGAAGATGCCAAGTGGGCTGAGATTTTCCAATGTTTTCAGTTTCTATTATTGAAGTCTTATAACTTGTGCAACTACTAATGACATATACATTTCCAGGGGATAAATCTTGCCTTCATGGAAAATGCAAGAACTGTAAAAACAGACAGCAGACTGCAAGTTAGAGATTAATATAACATCCCTTTCATTGCTTCAGTCCTTTGTTTAACCCCACAGCAACATATCATTGTACAGTTGCACTGAATATGCAAAGCAAAGTCCTTAATAACTTACATTCAACACAATTCATCAAATGAAAGGTTAGTATTTTACCACAATTTGTGGCGAGAAGTAAATATACCCACTGTACTAAATTCAAAGTAACGAGTTGCCTCAGAGTTACTCACAATGACTGCAGTAAAAAAACAGCATTCACACCCATATATCTGCAAATCATACACTTCCCTTTTCCATTTAAAAAAGTTCTGGTTAAACCGGTTCCACTGACAAGGCTAGAAGCTTTTAAAGCAACACTCATGTTCAATTTAATTTGTTAAACCATAATGTTCCACATGCAATTTTAACAATGTGTGATTCATAACACAAATTTATGATACATATTCAGTCCCATGTTTTCTCAGAGGTAGCAGGAACTGCAGATGCTGGAGAATCCAAGATAACAAGGTGTAGACCTGGATGAACACAGCAGGCCAAGCAGCAGAGGAGCAGGAAGGCTGACATTTCAGGCCGAGACCCTTCACTCTTGTGGACAGCTTTTTGGGCTGTATAATGTGATTTGCGTGATATAACTGATCACATGACTATTATCAGTGATACAGAAGACAGCAGTCCAAATGAGCATGTGAAGTACCTTGAAAAAAGGAGAGCTGTATTTGATAATCTACTTGCAGATCTCAATAAAAGGAGCGCTACGGTTCATAAGGGGATGAAAAGCCTTCCTTACAGCTAAGCAGCAAAGAGCCTCAAGGAAAGAGCGTGCACACAGATACACTCAGCCCAGAGATACCCTGGAATGATACCTTAGTTGCCAGGTAGCAGTGTTGGCTGATAGCAGTCATGAGCATAAGCAGGGCTGAAAAAAATTATGTTTGGGACCCTTCCACATATAAACTTGGTTTTTCAAGAGTGAATCATGGAGCTGAGAGTATTATCTTGCAACTCGTGACTCCTAAGCATACTAAACTGTAAAGTTACCACTGTAATTGGTGCCATTTTAATATAGTTAATAAGCATGCCCTGATAATTGTCATGACTAGAATTTGACGCACTTCATTTAAATACAAGACATGTATTAGATATTTGAATGAGACAAGGGCCTGTTTCTTGTGAAAATTTTAATGGCTTCTCTCTCGAAACAGAAAGCAACTACGGTAAGAGGTCAAATGACTATGACAGGTTGTGGCGTAAAACTATTTATTTAAACATCTCCCTTTTCATAAAAGAAACATTATAATTTGCATCAAGTTACCCAAAATACATAGTCAATAAAGAAAATTATCAAGTATGAGCAAAGTCTATTACTTCTAGTCAAGTCCCACATTTGTCTGTCCCTACAAATACTTTTCACCCATAATCTTTAAAGCACTCGGGTCTTTCAATGGTTCATGTATGACTTATCATTGGCTACTCAGCTGTTTGTTTAATATCTGTTCATAGTTGCGATGTCCCTTCTTCGGCTCCATGGAATTCTGTTAAGTTTGCACTGACTCCCTCACTACAAACATAACCGACTGTCCTTGCTGCATGAAGCCTTCTCAATGTCCTGTCTCCTTGGCATTATACTGCAGGGTGATTTTGTTACTGACATCTTTGTAACTCAGTAATGGCCCTGCTATCAGTACTTGTTTGATATACACGAGGGCTGCTTCTGGTTCTCCAACCCAGTACCACTGAACTTTGCCCTAAGTTTGTGAACGGGGTTCACACTCTGTGACAATATAGTCAATGATTTTGCTGGGTAATTCACAAATAGCTTTATTACTTTCATTATTCACTGGTTTCTTCATCTCTACTGCATCTCTCACCTTGTCAGGATTAGATCAAAGTCATTTTGCTATCAATATTTTAACTATGTACCTGACTACAGTCATCTTTAATTGCATCTTTTTCTTGTTTAGCTTCAGCCTCTATCAAGTGAGGTTTCTGCAGGGTTTTGAGATCCTTTGGATCTGTGCGTACTTAGCTTTCTGGGATTTCCATTGCTACTATGCTATGAATACAATCCTTCAGATTTATCACATTTTTAAAAATTACTTCGTTATTTACAAGCTCCTCTACCTTTTCTTAAAAGTTGCACCAGAGGAGGGTTAGAATTTTTTCTACTGGAAGTAGCATTGGTCTCACGCAGTAATCCAATTCAAAAATACATTCACCACAAAGACATTCAAAACCCACAAGAACATTTTCACAATTTTTTAAAGATCCATTGAAGTCTTATAACTTGTGCAACTACTAATGTGGTGCCTTACAAGATGCTGCAAGTCTCTTCTAGCACGTGAACGGTTACCAATCTGAGAGTTCACTTGTTTTAACTGAGAGAACTGAGTGGTTTTGCTTAATGTCTATCACTTGGAACTGTACATCTTTGATCTTTCCATTTCACTGAGCTCTGAGCAACACTTTCCCTTATGGGATGTTTATCAATTCACCATCTAGCCTCAACATTACCTTCAATGGATTCACCATCTTGAAACAATTTGCACAGGTTTGCAAAGTTCATGGCATTGCATGAAGCGCTGGTTTTTGACAATCCATGTTCACTCATGCTCTGCTTCTGTACTCAACATTCGAAGAGTCACAAACCATTTAGCACTGTTGGATCTCACAGTGGCAATCGGTTGTGTGGTGGAAAAAAATTCATCCAACAACTTCCCAAGAGACAGTTTCATATTTTTGTTTGCATTTTTTCAGCAATATTATTGTATAAAATATGCAGATACAGCACTGCTTTCCTCTATTTCTTTTCCTTTTTTTTGTATGGTGTCCTCCAACGTTTGCATCCCATGCTCTAGCCTTTTCTGCTGGACCTTCTTGACATATTTCTTTCCTTTTTTCCACCACTGTGTTGCTCATTAGGCCTAGATTTTGTCTCAATTTCATGCAAAGTCTTGTTCAATCTCTAGTTGATGATTGACAACTACTGAGCTTTAGCTCAGACCAATGACATTTTTCAGAATACATTTCTCCTCACTGGGCAGAGATGTTTCCTCACAGCAGGATCTCTTATTCCTAAAACAATTCCATCTTTCATAAGCTTAGGCAACTGCAAGATTATCTCAAGATTCAACTAATCCTCTCAGTGCAGTCATGTACTATTTAATATTCTCTCCTCCTTCCCAAGTTCCAATGTTAGTACATACTTTTCAGAGAATAACATATGGAGAGGACTCAAAATAAGCCTTCAACATATCTCCAATCTGGCTTCTCTGCTCCTCAATGAGGTCTGGATTCCAATACACTCGTAGCACTGTTTCCTTGGTCATTGGTTACATAATTACCACTTTTATTTCTGAAGGCGGCTAACTGGACCCAAAATGTTAACTCTGCTTTCTCTCCAAAGATGCTACCAGGCTTGTGGAGTTTTTTTTCAGCAGTTTTTCATGGAATCATAGAATCCCTACAGTGTGAAAGCAGGTCAAAGCAGAAACAAACATTTAGCTTGCCAAGACCCTCCGAAAAGCAGCTTCCACACTGTCGGGATTCTAATCCACTTAAACGCTCACCCCTAACTTATCTCTGTAACCCTGCATTTGCCATGACTAATCCACCCAGCCTGCACATCTTTAAACTGTCGGAGGAAACCAGAGCACCCGGAGGAAACTCACGCAGACCCAGACAGAATGTGCAAACTCCACCCAGACAGTTGCCCGAGGGTGGAGTCAAACCTGGGCCTTGGGCTAGGAGACAGCTGTGCTGACCACAGAGCCACCATGCTAGCTAATTTCTGTTCTTGTTACTACTTTTATTTGTTCAATTCTGTGGCTAATTTATACTTCTGCCATTGAGACTGAAAGAATTTCCAACTCTCTAATATCACCTTTCTGCAACACAGGGCCAGGGACTCAAATATATACAAAACTATCCTGACTCATCCAATAGGATAAAGGTGCAAATGCAGTTCTAAATATTCCATTTTCTGATGAAGGGTCTAGGCCCAAAACATCAGCTTTCCTGCTCCTAAGATGCTGCTTGGCCTGCTGCACTCATCCACCTCTACACTTTGTTATCTCAGATTCTCCAGCATCTGTAGTTCCTGTTATCTCTAAATATTCCTTGCTGTTTCTTAAAAAAGGTGGCTCACTTCCAGGTCTCAAACCCACACAATTAGCCATTCACTTCTGACACTATATTCCACGTGCAAGCTTTAATGGATTCACTCCCTTAACAGAAAGCAACTAGAAGTCATGTGACTGGCAGTGAACAATGTACAGCTGAATTTCTCCAAACAGGGCAATCATTCAGTTAGAAACCAATTTATCCAGAGCTACTTTGTATTGCAAATCACAAATTAAATTTAAGTCCATATCACTAAATAAACCCTTTTTAATTGACCTGGTCAACTTCTGCTTTGTAATTGGCTTACTTCTTGCGTTGCACATAAAACAACCAATAATGATGAACAACAAAAATTGAACAATCATATCATAAAACACATTCAGTATACTGCCAATAGCAGTACACCTCTTAAAACCCTCATGTGTGTCTATAATACAAACATACCTGTACCAATTCTATCCCAATGAGCAAAGAGATAACAAGGTGTAGAGCTGAATGAACACAGCAGGCCAAGCAGCATCGGAGGAGCAGGAAAGCTTCCTTTCCAACCATTGTGGCTGTGCAATAGTTGCAATGCCTAATCTATTGTTAGCTGCGTGTTCTGGCATTTCTTTAAAGAAAAGCTACCGGATACATTCGCTTCAATTTAATATCTCAGCTGATTGATAATAGCTCCAACAGCGCACCATTTCCTTAATATTTCACTGCAATATCAATCTGTATTACGTGCTCGTCACTGGAGTTGATGAATGGTCAGATTTGTGCTTCATTATATTAGAGGGATAAATGGAGGTATGGACAGCAATGAGAGTTCCTCTGTCCCTCATAATATGCTTCACCTGCCAGGGTCTCAATTCACTCTCTCATAGACAGCAAACTTCAACTTTCCTGCCCCTCTGATGCTGCCTGGCCTGCTGTGTTCCCCCAGCTCCACACTGTATTGTCTCTGACTCCAGCAGCTGCACTTCTTGCCATCTCTGAGTTTAAGCCCTAGATGCTGCTGACTCAGAATCAAGGCTGATGCATTTCTTTTTAAAAAATAATTCTCCACTTCCACGCAACTTCAAAAATTACCCTAAGGTTTGACGTTGATCCATATCCACCACCGAAACCTGCCTTCCCAACACACCAGCGTCAAGCCACTTGTTGTACGCATTTGGGAAGGAAACATGCATTTTAGATTTACACAATAATAGGACTGATGCCATCTCAGAGTATTGAAGATTTACAATGACAGAGACATGCTAATTAGCAAAACCGCTGCAACAGAGGAATGGGTGAGGCAGAAAGCTACATACACAACATAATCAAGTTTCTTCAGGAATGAACTGGAGCAAACATTGTGCACCTAAAACTTACAGACGTGTCGTGAATAAAGCATATTTGTTTATTCAACCCTTCTTTTCCCTCTGCCAAGAATGTGAATGTCCATCAGCTACCAAATCAATAGCATTTATCACATACAAAAAAAACCCTACGTGCTGTACCACACACAGCAGAGGGAGAAAAAGAGAAGACAGTGGAATTTAGTGTGGGAGATGCAAAGAAAAGTCAAAGAAAATAGTGGTGCGGCTGTTTCTGAAAAGACGAGGCAGATCACAGGAAGTTGGATGTAGATTTTTTTTCAGGAGGCTACAGCGATCTGTCACTAACAGTGAAGAAGTGGTGACGGCCATTACATTGGCGTTAAGACATTCTGTAGAGATTCCAGAAAGCACCACCGCAAAATAGACGCACTTCACTATACAGAATTCTCAGAAACACTTCTGTCCTATGGAAATTAACCCAGGACTGTAAAATACATGTAATTTTCCCAGGTCCCAAAATAAGAAACTTATCACTTCATTGTTTACAGCTGCATGTCCAAAGAAATAGAAAATACAAATTACCCTTTCCAGATGTAGTAGAAACCTCTTACGCTGTTTGGTACCATCACACGTATAAACACATTATAGATAATGGATGTATGGCAGTAGGCTACATACAGACAGTGAGCCACCTTGGACGCACTGACATCAAAGCGAGAACACAGTTTAAGTGGCTTACAAGAGTCAGAACTCAGCAGTTCAATTACAAGCTTTGAGCCATCGGTTCCTCTTTTTTTTATTTGTTATAATGTATACAGTTTATCATGAAACTGGTCAGAAGTGCTTCAGGCTGCAGATAGTTCCCAGTGCTATTAACCCGCTGTTGGGAAGACAAACAAAATTGGCAATAATAAACCCACAGCAGCATGGTAACCCTAAGGTATACAACATGGACGAGCTGGTATTATGGGGATTTTGGTTTGTTTTTTTTGCAGCTGGCATTTAGAGAAACACTGCATGTGGTTTACTGCAAATAGGGCATTAAAATAGATTCAATCTAGCCAACAGGTTGCATTTATATGGCGCTTTTAACAAAGCAATACACTCCAAGCCAAGATAATAAAATGTGAGGCTGGATGAAAACAGCAGGTCAAGCAGCATCTCAGGAGCACAAAAGCTGACGTTTCGGGCCTAGACCCTTCATCAGAGAGGGGGATGGGGTGAGGGTTCTGAAATAAATAGGGAGTGAGGGGGAGGCGGACCAAAGATGGAGAGAGGAGAAGATGGGCGGAGAGGAGAGCACAGGTGGGGAGGCAGGGAGGGGACAGGCCAGTCCGGGGAGGACGGACAGGCCAAGGAGGCAGGACGAGGCCGGCAGGCGGGAAATGGAGGCGTGGCCCGAGGTGGGAGGAGGGGACAGGCGAGCGGAAAAACAGGCCAGGGAGGCGGGGACGAGCCAGGCTGGTTTTGTGATTTTAGCAGCCCAGCTCGTCCCCGCCTCCCCAACCTGCTCCCACACCCCTCCCCTCCCAACCCAAGCTGCACCCCCATCTCCCACCCACCAACCCCTTCCCGCCTCCCCGACCCATCCTCCCTCCCCGGGCCGACCCATCTCCTCCCCACCCCACCACCCACACTCTCCTCCCCACCCATCCCCCCTTCCATCCATGATAACAAAGTGTGTAGCTGGATGAACACAGCAGGCCAAGCAACATCTCAGGAGCACAAAAGCTGATGTTTCAGGCCTAGACCCTTCATCTGCCAACTGTCTTTCTCTCTCTTTGGGCTCTATACTATCGTTTACTCCCTACTCCACCCACCTCCCTATTTTCTGCATGTTAGCTGACGTTTTCCCAGACACCATCAGTTTTGAGGAAGGGTCACCAGAACTGAAACGTTTACTCTGTTTTCTCCTCCACGGATGCTGCTAGGCCTGCTGAGCTTTTCCAGCAACTTTGTTTTTGCTATTGAGAGGGAGAAACATTGAGAGGATGTAAGCCACCACAGCACAGACTAATGCTCTTCTTTGCTGTTGGTTACACAGCAGCATACAATGCTGCTCAACTTAACTTGGGTGGTGGTGGGGGGGGGGGGGGGGGCAATCTGCTTTGCAAGGAGAGAAGAAAATATCGAAGTAAATAAATTCCAAGCACGAATTATGACTACAGGCAGGCATGCATGCTTGAACAAAAAATCTAAATACTCAACCTCAGGGGAAAGCAAACAAGAATAAAGGTCCAACGAGACAGAAAGGATTTGTCATTACCTGTAAGAAGCTATTGAAATTCACACAGGATAGACAAGGATGGTGAGTTCTGATAGTGTAACAAATACCACCATACGTTGTTACAGATCAGAGCTTAATCTAGTGTCACATTTTTAAAGCAATATAATCATTTCTTTATTCCATTTTATTGTGCCATGCATGTACTAAATTGTAGCCATTAGAAAAAGGCTCAGCCCCACCACTGAAAGTTGGTTCTTGTAGATTGCTCACTGGAAACTGTTACATATTTGCTAAAATGAATTCATTTCCCTTACAGCATTAAGCTTATGGACTCCACTATCACCCCCAAATACTACAGTTTATCAGCATCCATCACTTAACCAAAATGATTCACATGTGTTTGTTGAAACAGAGCTTAAAGAATGCTCAAATTAATACTTCATTGTAAAGATGTTTTAGAAAGCATGTCATGATTATTAAAACTATCCACTGAGAGATGATTATATTGTCACACATAGTGATCCAGTTTTGCACACTTTTATTCTCATTTAAATTAACTGTTTTGCTCAGAACTGCAGCCAAAAACAGGTTCAATTCCTTCTCTGTCAAGGGCCTATATTGACCCGAAAAACCAAAAGAACTGCAGATGCTGTAAATCAGGAACAAAAACAAAAGTTGCTGGAAAAGCTCAGCAGGTCTGGCAGCAACTGTGAAGAAAAAAATCTGAGTTAACGTTTTGGGTCGGGTGACCCTTCCTCCATAACCCAAGGCTGGAATTGAACCCAGGTCCCTAGCACTGTAAAGCAGTGATGTTAACCACTGAACTCACATCTCAGATAGAAGAGATAAAACGGTGTCAAGCTGGATGAACACAGCAGGCCAAGCAGCATCAGAGGAGCAGGAAGGCTGACGTTTTGGGTGCAGACCATTCTTCAGAAATGGGGGAGGGGAAGGGGATTCTGAAATAAATAGGAGGAGAGGGGGAGGCGGACAGAAGATGGATAAAGGAGAAGATAGATGGAGAGGAGACAGACAGGTCAAAGAGGTGGGGTTGGATCCAGTAAAGGTGATTGTAGGTGGGGAGTTAGGGAGGGGATAGGTTGGTCCAGGGAGGATGGACAGGTCAAGGAGGTGGGATGAGGTTAGTGGGTAGGAGATGGGGTGGGGCTTGAGATGGGGGGAATGGTTAGGGAGGTGGGGATGAGCTGGGGTGGTTTTGGGATGCAGTGGGGGAGGGGGAGATTTTGAAGCTTGTGAAGTCCACATTGATACCATTGGGCTGCAGGGTGCCTAAGCGGAATATGGGATGCTGTTCCTGCAGCTTTCGGGTGGCATCACTATAGCACTGCAGGAGGCCCAGGAAGGACATATCGTCCAAGGAGTGGGAGGGGGAGTTGAAATGGTTCACGACTGGGAGGTGTAGTAGTTGTTAGTTGTGAACTGAGCGTAGGTGTTCTGCAAAGTGGTCCCCAAGCCTCTGCTTGGTTTCCCTGATGTAGAGGAGGCCACAACGGGAACAGCGGATATAGTATACTACATTAGCAGATGTGCAGGTGAATATCTATTTTATGGGAGGTCTTCTTAAGGCCTGAGATGGGGATGAGGCGGGAGGTGTAGGGGCAGGTGTAGTACTTCCAGCAGTTGCTGGAAAAAGTGATGGGTGTAGTGGGGCTGGAGGGGAGTGTGGACGGACAAGGGGGTCACAGAGAGAGTGGTCCATCCGGAAAGCAGACAAGGGTGGGGAGGGAAAAATATCTTTGGCAGTGGGGTCAGATTGCAGATGGCAGAAGTGTCGAAGGATGATGCATTGCATTCAGAGGTTGGTGGAGTGGTACGTGAAGATGAGGGGGATACTGTTTTTGTTGTTCTTGTGGGTGGGGGGGGCTAAGGGATGAGTTGCGGGAAATGTGAGAGGCACTGTCAAGGGCATTTTCGGCCACAGTGGAGGGGAAGTTGCAATCCTTGAGAAAAGAGGACATCTGGGATGTCCGGGAGTAGAATCTCCGGAACAGACGTGGCGAATTTATCCGTCCTCCCTGGACCGACCTATCCCCTCACTAACTCCCCACCTACATTCTTTACTAGCTCCAACCCTGCCTCTTTGACCTGTCTGTCTCCTCTCCACCTATCTTCTCCTTTATCTATCTTCTAGCCACCTCCCCCTCTCTCCCTATTTATTTCAGAATCCCCTACCCCTCCCCCATTTCTGAAGAAGAGTCTCGACTTGAAACGTCAGCTTTCCTGCTCCTCTCGACTCGAAACGTCAGCTTTCCTGCTCCTCTGATGCTGCTTGGCCTGCTGTGTTCATCCAGCTCTACACCAAGTTACCTCAGATGCTCCAGAGTTGGCAGTTCCTACTATCTATCAAATTACCATGACAGTTTCATTTCAAAAACAAAGTGCCTTGGTCTGACTGACTGGATTATTATTCTCCATCCTCCCCTACTTCCCCATAGAACAAAAGAACGAAACAGAAGTATAGCACAGAAACAGGTCCTTTGGCCCCACCAAGCCTGTGCTGATCACCATGCCCTTATTCAGTCCATATCCCTCTGTTCTCTCCCTATTCATGTAACCATCCAGATGCCTCTTAAAATGTCACCTCCTCTGGCAGTGTGTTCCAGGCTCCTACTGCTCTCTGCATAAAAAACTTTCTTTGCACATCTCCCTTAAACATATGCCCTCTCAACTTGAACTTGTGTCCCTTGTAATTGAAATGTCAACTTTTGGAAAAAGCCTCTTACTATCCATCCTATCTATGCCTCTCATAATTTTCTTGACCTCCATCAGATTTCATCTTAGCCACCACTTTTCCAGCGAAAATAATCCTAGTCTTTTTAAGTGTTTTCTGAAGAAAGGTCCAGACCTGAAACGTCAGCTTTCCTGCTCCTCTGATGCTGCTTGGCCTGCTGCGTTCATCCAGCTCTATACTTTGTTATCTCAGATTCTCCATAATCGGCAGTTCCTACTATCTCTAGTTTTTTTAACCTGTCCTCATAGTCAATGCCCTCGAGACCAGAAAACATCCCGGTGAGCCTTCTCTGCGCCCTCTCCAAAGCTACCACATCCTTTTGGTAATGTGGCAACCAAAACTATACACAATCCTCCAAATGCAGCTTCACAAGGGTATTGTATAGCTGCAACACGGTTTGCCAACTCTTGTACTTCACGCCCTGGACAATGAAGACAAGCATGTCATATGCTTTCTTAATCACCTTGGCCACCAGTATTGCCACTTTTAGGGAACTGTGGACCTGCACACCCAAATCCGTCTGTGCTTTAATGTTCGTAAGGGTTCTGCCCTTTACAGTATAATTCACGTTTAAATCTGATTCTCCAAAATGCATCACCTCGCATTTGTCTGGATTAAACTCCATCTGCCAAGTTGTCAAGCTATCTATATCCTGTTGTATCCTTTCACAGTTGTCAGCACTATCAGCAACTCCACCAATCCTTGTGTCATCTAGAAACTTCCTAACTAGACATTTTCCTTCGGCTCATTTGTATATATTACAAACGACAGAGGACCCAAGGCTGATCCCTGTGGAACCCCACTTGTTACCGGTCTCCATTCTGAAAAACACCGTTCCACTGCTACTCTCTGTCTTCTATGACCAAGCTAACTTTGTATCCATCTAGCCAGACCACCCCCAATCCCATGTGATTTTGTTTTTTTGTATGAATCTGCCATGTGGGATTTCATCAAATGCCTTACTAAAGTCTATTTGAACAATATCCACAAATCTTCCCTCATCAATTATCTTTGTCAATTTTTCAAAAAATTCAATCAGGTTAGTGAGACATTCCAAGATAAAAACTAAAAGAGCTGCAGATGCAGTAAATCAGCACCAAGAAAAAGTTGCTGGAAATGCTCCTGACCTTCGCTGTACAAAACCATGCTGCCTATCACTAACTAATCCATTTTCTTTCGAATGTGCATGTATCTTGTCTCACAGTATCTTCTCCAAGAGATTTCCCACTACAGACATCAGGGTCACTGGCCTATAACTTCCTGGACTATCTGTGCTTCCTCTCTTAAACAAGGGAACGACATTGGCTAATCTCCAACCCTCTGGAACCTCACCTTGGTCAGAGAGGATGTGAAGATATCTGCTCATGCACCAACTATTTCTTCTCTCACCTCACACAGTAACTTGGGATAGATCCCAGCTGGCCCTGAAGTTTTCCACACCTCAAGTTGCTCAATGCAGTCAAGATATTAGAACTGCCTTGCCCACCACATGCCTTGACTAGACATGCCAGCAAATCACTTTTTGCTGGTCTGTCAGCTCAGATGCTGCATGATGGAGAGGCAGTGGAAGGGATTCAGTGGGTTGGGGAATCTTCCTGTACATAGCAATGTTTAAAAGCAAGTAATTCAACTCGGTTTAATATATCTTCATGTGTTTGAACTTAATGGACCCCAAACCAAGTTTTGGATTTTGTGTTCAATCAATTTGAACCTGCCTCTCAACAATATGATTCTTACATACAAAACTTTGTAAGCAGATATATAAACGTGATTAAAACTTTAGACAAAGAGGTTTGAATCATGTGAGAATTCAAATAATGAAGTAAACGCAAGGACCAAAGATTCTTAGAAAGACAGAACTGCATGAGAACATGGAGGAGGGAAAGACAAAGCAGAAGAATAAGAGCCCCAAGGTAGGGGAGTGGAATTAGGCCATTTGGCCCATCAGGTCTGCTCAACCATTCAACCATGGCTGATATTTCTCAATCCCAATCTCCTGGCATCTCCCTGTAACCTCTGATCACAGCAGCACTCCACGCCCCCCCAATTCCTGCACCCATCATCAGCTTAATGCCACCGTGTCCTAGCTGCTTTTAGCTCTGAAGAAGGGTCACACGGGTGGAAACACTGACTCCACCTTCTCTCCACGGATGCGGCTGGACCTGCTGAGTTTCTCCAATGATTTCTGTTTTTTGTTCATTTCAGATCACCTGCATTCCACAGTATGTTCTTTTATTTTACTAACAAAGGGCTACTTTCAGCTTTCTGCTCCTAGTAAGACTATCTACACATCAGGTAAGTACGACGTGAAACTTCACAGTTTTTAAATGTGGGTCGGATAGAAGAGAGGTTCCAGTTTGTGCTTTTCGAAGAGACAATCTCAATCCATTGGACAAAATCAAAAAAAAATTGACCCAGTGGCACAGGCAGAACAGACAGTCTCGAGTTCAGAATCTACATGCAAATACGGATACAAACATATAAACTAGGAGCAGGAACGGCAATCTGTGGCCTCAGCTGCAGTTTCCTGTCAGATCTCCAGAGTTCTCAGAGTCCATTGCCACCTCAAGTGGCTGAGCAAACCACTGAGTTCAAGGACAATTAACAATAGACAACAAATAACTACCTTACCAATGACACTCATACAACAGGAAAGAGTAAAAAGAGGCAGCTTATTTTCAGGACAACAAAGTGTGGAGCTGGACGAACACAGCAGGCCGAGCAGGAAAGCTGACATTTTGGGCCTAGACCCTTCATCAGAAATGGCGGAGGGGAAGAGGGCTCTGAAATAAAAAGGGAGAGAGGGGGAGGCGGATCAAAGATGGATAGAGGAGAAGATAGGTGGAGAGGAGACAGACAAGTTAAAGAGGCGGGGATGGAGCCAGTAAAAGGTGAGTATAGGTCGGGAGGTAGGGAGGAGATAGGTCAGTTCGGGGAGGATGGACAGGTCAAGGGGGCGGGAAGTGGTTAGTAGGTAGGAAAGGGGGGTGTGGCTTGAGGTGGGAGAAAGGGATAGATGAGAGGAAGAAAAGGTTAGGGAGGTGGGGGCAAGCTGGGCTGGTTTTGGGATGCGGTAGGGGGAAGGGGAGATTTTGAAGCTTGTGAAGTCCACATTGATACCATTGGGCTGCAGGGTTCCCAAGCGGAATAGGAGTTGCTGTTCCTGCAACCTTTGGGTGGCATCGTTGTGGCAATGTAGGAGGCCCAGGATGGACATGTCGTCTGAGGAATGGGAGGGGAAGTTGAAATGGTTCGCGACTGGGAGGTGCAGCTGTTCTTTGCGACCCGAGTGTAGGTGTTCTGCAAAGTGGTCCCCAAGCCTCCGCTTGGTATCCCCGATGTGGGGGATGCCGCAACGGGTACAGTGGATGCAATATACCATATTGGCAGATGTGCAGGTGAATCTCTACTTGATGTGGAAAGTCTTCTTGGGTCCTGGGACAGGGGTGAAGGAGGAGCTGTGGGGGCAAGTGTAGCACTTCCTGCGGTTGCCGGGAAAAGTGCCAGGTGTGGTGGGGCTGGAGGGGAGTGTGGAACAGACAAGGGAGTCCTGAAGAGAGTGGTCCCTCCAGAAAGCAGACAAGGGTGGGGAGGGAAAATGTCTTCGGTGGTGGGGTCGGATTGCAGATGGCGGAAGTGTCGGAGGGTGATGTGTTGGATCCGGAGATTGGTGGGGTGGTATGTGAGTACGAGGGGGTTCTTTTTTGGTTGTTATTGCAGGGATGGGGTGGGAGGGATGAGTTGCGGGAAATGCAGGAGACTTTATTTTCAGACTGTGTCACCTTGCTCCAGCCTCTCCCACAACGAAAATCTGCCTTCCAGCAACCATCGTGTAAATTACAAAAAAAAATCTTTTATGATTCAAGAAGGTCCTTTTCATTCTTCTAAATTGCCATATGATTCAGGCTCACCTTTTCCTCAAGGTAACTCGCTCACTCCAGAATCATTTGTCTGAACCTTCAATTAATAGAATGATGTTGTTTCTTCAATAAAATAACCAAAACCATACGCAATTCTCTAGATGTGGTCTCACAAATGATCAGTACAAATGTAGCACAAAGCATTCCTACCTTTATATTCCATTTGCCCTGCAATCAACAGCAACATCCCATTTCTAAATCATTACTAATCCCTTGCTGTGCCTATATATTAACCTATTGTGCTTCATGCAACGGCACACGTAGATCCCTCTGTACCACAACGTTCTGCAACATTTTCTCATCTAAATAAAATGCTGCTTGTCTCTTCTTCCTGTGCAAGTGGACGAGTTCATACCTTCCCACAATACACTTAATCTGCAAAATTTCTACCCATTATCTTAACCATTGCACATCTCTTTTGGGGTGGCATGGTGGCTCAGTGGTCAGCACTGCCACCTCCCAATGCCAGGGTCATGGGTTCGATTCCAGCCTCAGGTGACTGTCTGTGTGGAGTTTGCACATTCTCCCTGTGTCTGTGAGGGTTTTCTCCCACAGTCCAAAGATGTTCAGGCTGGATAGATTGGCTGTGCTAAAATTGCCCATAGTGATCAGCAGGATGGGGTCTGGATGGGATGCTTTGAGGGTCAGTTCAGCCTGAAGGGCCTGTTTCCACACTGAAGGGATTATATGATCTTTGCTGACTCCGTAAGTCATTTACACATTTTACTTTCTTAGCTATATTTTTATCACTGGCAAACTTAGCAACTTTGCATTTGGTCCCTCCATTCAAGTTATCGCTATGAATTGCAAATAACAGGTCCAGCACTGGTTTCTATGGCATTCATTCATTGCAACTTGCAATGTGAAATGACACATTTAAATCCATTCTATGATTCCTGGTAGCTAACCCGTACTCTTTCCATCCTAGTACATTACCCCCACAACTTTATGTAGTAACCTCTGAATTAGCACCTTGTGAAATGTCTTCTGAAAATTTAAGTATACATTGCCATGTTCCCCCTTTATCCACATGGTTTGTTACTTCCTCAAACAATTCCAATAAATTAGTCAAACATAAAATGCTTATTTCTTCTAGAAACTGTCTTATTCTTTCTATTACTTCTAGATTTCTTACAGTTATTATAAGCACATAACTAACAAATGTTTGGAGGGATATGGGCCAAGCGCAGGCAGGTGGGACTAGTTTAGTTTGGAGTTATGGCTGGCATGGACTGGTTAGACCGAAGGAAGGGTCTGTTGCTGTGCTGTATGACTCAATGGCTCTAAACTTCTTCTAAAAATGAGGCGAAGATTGTGATGGTCCATCTTTGCTGCTTTCTATGTTCTGTAAAATCTTCTGACCAATCGCTAAACTTTATGGAATCGTACTCTTTTCCTTTGATGCAAACAACTGGGGAGAGCGAGGGAAGGGCTAACTCCAGTTTAGTCGCTGCCCAAAGGATTCTGCTGGACAATACGCATGAGAATGAGAATATGAAAAAGACAGGGATAAAAATTAATCTGAAGTACCACCCAAGGACAAATAGCTCATTAACATATCAGTGTCTAGGCTATCACATGAAGAGTGGCCAGCAAAGCAACAGTCCCTGTATGAATGAATCCTATTGGGAGCATGAAAAAATGACAGGGCAGGGAATGAATGAACCCTGAGGTATTATACCAAAAGATCCCACTGTCAGAAATATCTGCGACTTTTGGTATCTCTCATTGAGGTTCACCAACCAGAGTGCAAAACTGCTGGCCGAGGCAACCCAGCTCTCATCCCGTGATTCCGAGTTCTGAGGAAGGGTCACCGGACCCGAAACATTAACTTTGTTTTTCCCTTTACAGGTATGCTGCCAGACCTGCTGAGCTCTTCCTGCAACTTTGTTTTTGCTCATTCCATGATTGTTGTGGGGCGGGGGGGCGGGGGGGGCGGGGTGGGTGGGGTGGGGGTGTGCGGCGGTGCTGTCACATTCAACTTCTTGCAGTCAGCTTAGCTTCAGTGGTTTAGGTCAGTGACCTCCCTGTCCTTAGTATGTGCCATGAACAAGGTGCTGTGTGGGAGTGAAAGCTAACACTAATCAGTAACTCGCTACTGACATACAATTGCTGTGGCACCAACACTGGCTCAAGTGCAAGTTACCGGCCCACTTGAGTATTCGATCAAAGGCTCAACAGTCAAAAAAGGTTGAAACTGAACTCCAAAGTGCAAAAAGTCAACACCGGAGACACTGGAGTTCTACCCTCTGTGGAAACACAACACATTGGCCTTATCTCATTCAACATGGGAAGTTTGCATGAGCCATCCCTAAAACACAAATTATATACAGTCGACAGAAATCGCAATGTAACTAACCAGCAGCTCCCTGTTACTTGTTGCAAGTTGCAATATTGCTTTGTGAGGCTTTCAGGGGCTACAATCATTGCCATCTGAAAACCAGCTTAGATGTAGCTGTTGCACAACAGTTCACAACCATGTATTGATCCTCTGTCGAGGCACAATTGCTTCACAAGACTCCAAATACACGCAGCTGCATTTCTGGGCTTGCAGTTACACATTAAATTGGTGCTGACCATCAGTGAAATGGACAACTGCCTGGAAGCCTAATTAGACCCAAACCTGTTGAGGTTCAGGTTGCAGCAAAACACACCTGCTGTCATACTACCTCTCCGTGATGGCAATTCTGAGCAAAGTGTTCAAGATCACACAAGGAGATAACATGTTGCTGTCCACTTGTCTGTTGCAAAGATGGCACCAAGATCAAATACTTTAGTCATTATTTGTATTCTCCACCTTGCATCATATATCCTAGGCATTGCAATATAGGTTCCAGGACTATTATTTGCCTTGGATATCTGCCCTGCCCCCCTCCCCCCATTTAATGGGTTCATCTGTTCTACTAGAGAGGGAACCATTTGATGAACCAATCCTGGATCTCAGTAGCCATGGACTAGATCAGCAGATTGTGGGTTCAAGGTTCACTCCACAGTCTTGAATTCACATCCAAGGCTGACACTCCAATGCAATTGAGGTTGCACTACAATGTTTGAAGCTTCTATCTTTCAGCATGCATGTTAAACTGAGGCTCCATCAACTCTATCAGTTGGGAGTAAAACATCCACAACATTACTTCAAATAAAACAAAAGCAGGCAAGTTATCCTTGGTGTCCTACTTAATATGTAATCCGCTACTAACATCACAAAAGGACAATAACCTGGGCACGATCACATTACCACCTGTGAGAACTCACTATTGTGGCCAATTACAATAAGCAACTACACATGAAAAATACTTTGGAATGTCCTGGGATCATGAAAGGTTCTATGTAAACTTTAAGATTTTCTTTTTCATTCTGACTAGGTCACTGAATCTGTCACCCACAGATTTGCTGTTCAAAATGTTGCACAGCAGCCTCATCATATCACCAGCAGACAGCTGAGCTGATGTGAAACAAATAAGATAAAAATCGAAATCACGAATGCAAATTAAAAACTTGGAAAATTTTCTGGTAAGTGCTCCTATTTGTGTACTCACTAAGCCTCATAATCGTCCTCTTGGTTCATTTATTCTGCTCTGTGGTTGCATATGCTTTCCTGTGACAGAATAAAGTCATGCTCGTCACCAAGGTGGTTTCCGATCACATGAAATTAGATCAGAGCCCTCAGTGAGTTAGCTTATTAGCATCTCTTCCCTCTGCGTAAAGCACACACACAAACTCAACAGACAGTTACCAGTGGTGTGTCTCTGTAGACGAACACGCTTGGAAATTTAAATTTGAGCAATTTTTTTTGAAAGAAGCATAAACTGAGGCTTTGCTTCAAGGGGTTGAGTTTTTCGAAAACATATTTAATGAAAAGGCTGAGTTAGTGTACTGCAAAAAAAAACGTTTTAATAGGTCAGAGATAATGGGAACTGCAGATGCTGGAGAATTCCAAGATAATAAAATGTGAGGCTGGATGAACACAGCAGGCCAAGCAGCATCTCAGGAGCACAAAAGCTGACGTTTCGGGCCTAGACCCTTCATCAGAGAGGGGGATGGGGAGAGGGAACTGGAATAAATAGGGAGAGAGGGGGAGGCGGACCGAAGATGGAGAGTAAAGAAGATAGGTGGAGAGAGTGTAGGTGGGGAGGTAGGGAGGGGATAGGTCAGTCCAGGGAAGACGGACAGGTCAAGGAGGTGGGATGAGGTTAGTAGGTAGATGGGGGTGCGGCTTGGGGTGGGAGGAAGGGATGGGTGAGAGGAAGAACCGGTTAGGGAGGCAGAGACAGGTTGGACTGGTTTTGGGATGCAGTGGGTGGGGGGGGGGGGGGAAGAGCTGGGCTGGTTGTGTGGTGCAGTGGGGGGAGGGGACGAACTACGCTGGTTTAGGGATGCAGTAGGGGAAGGGGAGATTTTGAAACTGGTGAAGTCCACATTGATACCATATGGCTGCAGGGTTCCCAGGCGGAATATGAGTTGCTGTTCCTGCAACCTTCGGGTGGCATCATTGTGGCAGCGCAGGAGGCCCATGATGGACATGTCATCTAGAGAATGGGAGGGGGAGTGGAAATGGTTTGCGACTGGGAGGTGCAGTTGTTTGTTGCGAACTGAGCGGAGGTGTTCTGCAAAGCGGTCCCCAAGCCTCCGCTTGGTTTCCCCAATGTAGAGGAAGCCGCACCGGGTACAGTGGATGCAGTATACCACATTGGCAGATGTGCAGGTGAACCTCTGCTTAATGTGGAATGTCATCTTGGGGCCTGGGATAGGGGTGAGGGAGGAGGTGTGGAGACAAGTGTAGCGTTTCCTGCCGTTGCAGGGGAAGGTGCCGGGTGTGGTGGGGTTGGAGGGCAGTGTGGAGCGAACAAGGGAGTCACGGAGAGAGTGGTCTCTCCAGAAAGCAGACAGGGGAGGGGATGGAAAAATGTCTTGGGTGGTGGGGTCGGATTGTAAATGGCGGAAGTGTCGGAGGATGATGCGTTGTAATAGGTCCCGTCCTCGCCGACAGAGACTCCACGTGCTCACATGGAGAGGGGCAGGAAAGGAGTGAGACCGAAAAACAGTGACATGCAACAAGACAAATGCATATAAAAATCAATGGTGCGTGCGTAGCGGGAGTGAGAGACAGAGCATGAACCCACAAAAGAGATCACAACTGAGGGATTAGTGAGACCACAGAAACTGTTGGAAAAACTGTTCTGAAGTAAGGAACATTTAGATTTTCCATGGCTAATGCACATTCCATTGATTGACGGAACTGCAAATAGACACCTTTGCATTTCTACGATGAAGGATGCTTGATACAGAAAGCTAGATACAGCAGATGTGTATTTGAATATGCAACATTGGTATTGTGAGAAGGCTGGTGTAAACATTAATGTGTTTTCCCAACTTTTGCATAAACAAATGAGCTCAGAATGATGATCCCAGAGGTGCAGTAAAAGCAGGCTGAAAACGATGAAAACTAGACTTAGGGATTAAGAACGACAAACACGTAGCTACTGCAGCCGCTTTGGTTATTTAAGATAAATTGGGTCAGAACCGTCCGTTCCATTGCAAGCAGATTGAGGAGCTTTTGTGGACATATGCCACTTTTTGTGAAGACCATGCCAATCGAGCCCAGGTTGGAAAGAAGACTGAATCCTACAACAAGAGGCAATGAAATTCTGTGAGGAAGGCAGAATCTTAACGAATTTTGACAGAGATTAATGGCACATATATTGTGTGGTTTCTTGAGCCAAAGACTAAGATCAGTCTTAGATGCATCTGTCATTTAAACTATAACTTATTATCTACCATAATTTGGGTACTAATTCATGTTTAAATGGCATTGATTCAGGGTTTTAGACTACAGGTGGTTGCCTAAGGTAGTATTTAATGCGTGCTTTGTTTGACCTATTTTGGAAGAAAGTATTTGGTTTAAACTGTTGAAACTATGGTTTCATTTAAAATTCATTTCAGTTTTTTTTTAAAGTAATGAGTTTTTGTTCTTCAGGATTGTAACACTACAGCCTGAGTGGGCAGGTAACGTGTTACAGCTTTAAAAAGCCAAGGCAGTAATCCTGTTGGGAAAGGCTGACTCCTTGTATGCTATATAGGCTACAAGGTTCAGTCCTTGAGCTGCAAGTTGTAAGGCAATCAACATCTAGACAATGGAGCAATTAATGATGGGAAGAAGTTGTGAAGGAATGGTATTCTGTCAGAACGTTCAAATCAATGCATCAACATCAGTATTGTGAGAAATCAGGAGCAATTCACATATTGAATATGATAATTCTCCCAGGCACAATAGCAACGTGTTTTTTGTGTGTTGGTGAGCTGCATTCATGTTGATCAATATTTTCAAAGCTGACCAACTTTGTCTCTGAAGAGATGTGGTTACACCCCATCTTTGTACAAAGTAACAGAAAAAGAAACAATGCAATAAAGACAAAGAACTGCAATGCCCGAAATCTAAAACAAAAAAAAGCCGGTGCTGAAGAAACTTGGCAAGCATGGCAGCACCAATACAGAAAAACATTAACTGGCGGGTGCAACTAAGACAAATCTTGGAAATTAGCTCAAAAGACCGCAGAGTATATGTTTTTCTCTCTACAGATGCCACCACACCTGCTGAGTTTCTCCAGCCCTTTGTCTTTCTTTCAGAAACAGAACCTGCCTTGCTTTTGCTCATTAAATTTCAATTTATGGACCAGAATTTTAAGTGTCATTTTCCTTGAGTTTCATGGAGGGTTTTCCTATGTGGGGCCTAGTGAATTTTTCTTGGATGATCGTCCTAAGTGGCAAATCTTTCAAATTTCTCACGTAGTTCAGGGCTTGAGAAAGAACTGGCCTATTTACTCCTTCATAATTTCTCTCTCAGGCGAGTTGTTAACAGTGATGAGCATTGTGCAAATGTCAGAGTCACACAAACTGATGTCCTTGAGTAGCAAACCCAACTCTAAAGCAAACGTGTAGGTCACAAGTTGGATTGATATTCCTCACTGGAGAAGGCATTGAAGGTTTTGGTAAATGGTAGCATTTGACCAACCACTGGAATCTCAGGATCTGCCCACGTCTAACTCAGAATGTTGATTCATCAAAAATAATTGAATTCGTAGAATGTGGAATACATTGCTTGCAAAGTTGGTAGAGGTGGAAACCTTCCTAACATTTAAGAAGCATTTAGATGAGCACTTGCAAAGCTAAGGCACACAGGGCAATGGGCCAAGCGTTGAAAAATAGAATTTGAATAGTTAAGTGCTCGTTTTTGACTAGCACAGATTAGATGGGCTAAAGGGCTTTCTTCTGTGACTCTAAGACAGAAATGATAGACGAGTAAATTTCTTAGTGGGCTTAGCCCAGGCAGGTCCCTCCCAAGGCAAGCCCAATGACACCAACAGCACAGTCTTCTGTAGAGTTGTCTCTCACTGCATTCCTTTTGCTTCCTGTCTGTTGGCACACATACTTTCTTGTATAGCAATTGTAAATTCTCAAAATATATGAGAAATATAATAAAGTGGTCCTTATGCTGAGGATTGCACAGAATGCTCAAGTTCAACCTCAAAACAACTGCCTCTCGTCAAGTGGAGCAACCGAAACGTACGGAAGTCCACTTTCTGAAACAATCACAATTCACGTGAAACACAAAGCTGTTATGCATTAACAACATAGAAGTGAGCCTGCATACAACTGATGTTACCTGACATGCAATTTAAAAATAATAATTTGCAGCGAGAAGCCCAATATTGTACAGTATCAGATTGCAGGCTTTGGGAATGTAGATAATGTTCAGTGTGCATAAAAATAACTGGAACACATCTTTAGCCACTGCTTTACCATCGCCTCCATACTCTATCATTGTAATCCCTCTGCAATTGCAGGACAATAAAAATTAAACCAATACCTGACGACCAGCCACCTGCATGAAGTGCGAGCCATCAACCTCTGTCTTGGAACTGAATAGCTATAAGTGCAAGATAACAAATTGTAGAGCTGGATGAACACAGAAGGCCACGCAGCATCTTAGGAGCACAAAAGCTGCTGTTTTGGGCATAGAACCTGGGTCAAGGCCCGAAACGTCAGCTTTTGTACTCCTAAGATGCTGCTTGGCCTGCTGTGTTCATCCAGCTCTACACTTTGCTATTTCGGATTCTCCAGCACCTGCAGTTCCCATTATCTCAGCTATAAGTGCAACACTCTTTACAGTGAGAGTCAGCCCAGGGCTTGCATATTGGTCTACAAGACCAAGGTAAGCAGTGCTTTGCTGTTGATGACTGGTAACAATGTTCAAAGGCGTTCAGAAACTGGACAACCTCACCCTTTCTTTGAGCCTCCTGCAATCATCTGTCAACATCACTTGCACATCACCCCGCTGCTGCACCCAGAGCAAGCCTCCGTAATGATGGGTCAGATGTGCATCTATCGATAATGAAATTCAGTGCTCTTTAAGATGCAAGAGTAATTTGTAGGTACCATTAATTGCACTTGTGCTTCTTTTCATAACATTGACCACTTTTTGATAGCACTGAAGATCAGGGCCTCTTTCCATGCATGAGCAGGAGTTTCATACTGTAAAATATGCAACATTGGGTTCAGTACACAAGTAGCAGAATCTAGTGCTGGATTTTCAGTACAATTTGGGGGAGAGCAGGGATGCAGATTGAAGATTGAAATCCTGAAGGGTGTGTCTGAATCCAAGCACCTCCGCAACATACTTAGAAGTTCAAAGTGCTGCAGTCGAGTTTGGAGGCTGAGGTGAGGAGATGGGAGTGAGGCCATAATCATGAGGAGCTTGTTAGCAGGTATGAGAGAAAAAGAATACTGGCAAATCCAAGCGAACAATGTTCTGCATTTTAGTACACAGCATTCGGATTTAGTGCAGGCAGAGTGTGAAAGTATTTTTAACGTGGTGCAAAGTAGTCAGAACCTGGGTATCTTGTGCCCAGGTCATGCACATACCATTACTTTGACTTGGCCATATGCCCACTGCCAATGCATGGTGAGACTGCTGGTTGCCCAAAGTGCTGCTTGCTCTCCTCTACAAAATACTAACAGGCACTGTGCCTGCCACCTCCCTTTGTGGCTTGACTCCTACAAGCAGCACCCATCTCTTGGTAATGCCTGTGTCTCCAGTTGGATGCTGGAGCTCGGCTCTGGACCAGTTAGGGGATTTTAAAAGCTCATGTCACATCAGCAACACAGCCGCGGCCTGGGGCCAAGATCCTGAAATCACCTGGGCACTGGGATCCGAACCAAGCACTGCAACAAAGAGAGAAGTGCCAGAAATGCAGCACAGCAGTCAGCAACTCAAAGCAAAAAAGAGAGTTGAGGCAGCTCATCACAGAGCTAGCTTGTTTTTCTCTGTTTCAAAGGTTAACTCACAAGCTGTGGGTTTCTATTATTGCCCTCCAGTTCCTATTTACCAACACACAACACTGATGTGCCGTAAGGCTGTGACTGAGAGCCGCTATCATGTCTCAGTCAGAGGCTTGTGGGTTCAAGCCCGCTTCACAGACTTAAGCATGTAATCCAGGTGTTAAACAGAGCTCCATCTCAGGTCAATAGAATTAAAGAAGTTACAATGCTATTTCAAAGAACAGCAGGCAAAGTGGTCCTCAAGTTCCTATCGCATATTTAGTTACACAACCGACACATGAAAACAAATGATTTAGTTATTTATTTGATTGTGTCTGCATTACTTCCTGTCCAAAGTAGCTGCCACATTTTCTACTTTGGAACAGTAACTGAAAATTTGAAATGTTTCACTGTCCCATAAAGCATTTTGAAATGTGATCAGGTGGTGAAAGATGCTGTGAAATCAACAGCAGCTCAAGCACATTTTTGTAATGTTTGAGCTATAGGGAGAGGCTGAATAGTTTGGGGCTATTTTCCCTGGAGCGTCACAGGTTGAGGGGTGGCCTTGTACAGGTTTACAAAATCATGAGGGACATGGATAGGGTGAATAGTCAAGGTCTTTTCAGGGGGGTGGGGGAGCCCAAAACCAGAGGGCACAGGTTTAAGATGGGAGAGCAGAGATTAAAAAAAAAGAGCTAAGGGGAAGCATTTTCATGCAGCAGATGGTGCATGTATGGAATGAGCTGCCAGAGGAAGTGGTGGATGCTGACACAATTACAACATTTAAAAGGCATCTCAAAGGATACTGGAATAGAAATGGTTTAAAGGAATATAAGCCAAATCCAGGAGGATGGAACTAGATTTGTTTAGGATATCTGGTCAGCATGGACAATTTGGACCAAATGGCCTGCTTCAATACTGCATAGCTCTATGGCTCTATGACTGTATGACTGGCATAGCCAGAGCCAAATTTGCCAACAGTACAATAAAAGGCATGATCTCAAGTTTTGAGGAGGATACAAGGGAGCTGCAAAAGGATAGAAATAGGATCTGCGAGAGGGCACAAGTGGATTATAAGGTGGGAAAACATGTGGCTTTCCACTTTAGTAAGAACTGAAAAACAACATTATTTAAATAGAGGGAATGCGGATAGGATGGAGGGGAGAAATAAGGTGAACAGCTAGCAGTTATGGTCCATATCAACAACACAGCTGAAAGGAGGGATGACCTTCTGTCATCGGATTTCAGCAAACTAGCCATGAGGACAGTAAGCAGAACCTTGAAAGTTATCAGTTTTCTGATAATGCAATGTGCTTGTGAATATTGAAATGGGAGGTTAGCCTAATGAATTCATGGCTGAGGGAAGAATATTTGGAACATTGAATCTGGATTTGGGAAAGGACAGGCTGGTTGCACCTTAACGGGGTTGGGACCAATGTCCTTGTGGGAGCTTTGCTAATGCTTTATTTGCAATAGTGTAAATTAACTTGACAGAGGGTGGGAACCAGGATGTAACATCTGAAAAGGCCAAAAAAAATGTACAAATGATGAGGACTAAAAGTGAAAGTGTAAAGCACATGAGGTCAGAAAAGAAAGAAAATACAATACAGTTAGAATTAACTTCATGGTGCATATGTGAAGAGCATTATAAATAAGCTACAGGTATAGATATACACTGGGAAAATTCTGTTGTGGTGATAATGGAAGACCTGCTTAAACAAAGGAAAGGATTTGGTGTTAACAAAGTGTGGAGATAGATGAACACAGCAGGCCAAGCAGCGTCTTAGGAGCACAAAAGCTGACGTTTCGGGCCTCGACCCTTTTCTGATGAAGGGTCTAGGCACGAAACATCAGCTTTTGTGCTCCTAAGACGCTGCTTGGCCTGCTGTGTTCATCTATCTCCACACTTTGTTATCTCGGATTCTCCAGCATCTGCAGTTCCCATTATCTCTGATCACAAAGGACTTGGTGTTAATCATTTTTTGATAGAAGGGGGAGTATTATCACTTTAAGAGCAGTGTTGCTTTAAAAATCCAACTTGCAAATGAGCCAGGACCAGGATGTCACAACATGAAAAAAGGCAAGAGTCACTGTGTTTCAGCATCATAAACTAAGGAGAGTATGTATATGGTTTGCTCCTGTATTAGTTCTACTTGTAAATAAACCTGTACAAAATCCTCAAACAAATGGAATAACCTTTCTTGTTTGTATTACACATAGAAAGGAACACCACCACAACAGGAAAGACAAGGAAGGTTAAAAAAAAGGAAAGACTTAGCAGTATTAAAGGAGAATATTATGCTGCTGGAGAGAGACAGAGGAGGTCCGAGAGGGATCAAGCACAAAATCTACTTGTTTTGTTAAGAAACATTTGAAATGCAATTGTACCAAGATGTTTAATTGAAAGATCATCAACTAGTGGGGAATGCCATAGAAGAATAAGTTTGCAAGGCAATTGCAGAGAACTGCAAAACTAATGGGGAACTTATAATGGGTGATTTTAATTATCCTAATATAGACTGGGATCATAGTCATGCAAAAAGGAAGGGGGGAGAATGAAATTTCTGAAGTGTATTCAGGAGAGTTTTCCAAATCTGTGTCTATCCAGTCAAATAAGGAAAGAGGCACTTTTGATGAAATCTTATCTCCTGAAACATTAACTCAGGTTCTCTCTACAGGTGCTCGCTGAGAAAATGAATACCTCCAGCATTTGTTTTGTATTTTTACATCGTGTATGGGGACGTTGCTGCATCTTAATTTAGGGGAATGCAGTGAATCAAGTGACAGCAGGGGAACATTTGGGGAACATTCAAAGAATCATAACATTAAAGGTCTATTGTGGGAAAAGATTAAATGCAATCTACATAACAATAACTATTAGGAGAGGGCCAATTTTAGTGGGCTGAACATGAAACTGGCCCAAGCTAATACGAATCATGGGGTAAGTATAACTGTGTGGTAAGAACAGAAAGATTGTTCAGCTACAATCAAGGTACATTCCCCCAATATGGCAAACAAAGTTGAAAGTATCATGAAACAACACGGTGTGGAGCTGGAGAAACACAGCAGGTCAGGCAATGTCAAAGGAGTGGGAAAGTTGACATTTCGGGTCAGGACCCTTCTTCAGAAAAAGTTCTCGCTATGTCTGAAATTATTACGAGATAGTCTCACATTTCGTAAACTAAGATGAAGCAGAAAAAGGACGGTGTATGGCAGATATCAGATTGGTAATGCAATGGGAACCAGGGTGAATACAGCAAGTTCAAAAGGCAAGCACAAACGCTAATGGGAAGCATCCGGAGGGTACGGGATGAAACTGGCAGCTAATCTAATGGTGTTCTATAGGCATAAGGAATGGTTGGGCTGATTAGGGATCAAAAAGCAGAATTGGGAATGGAGAAGGAATGGGTGGCTGAAGTTCTAAATGAGCACTTTGCATGTGTTGTTTTCAAGGAAGAAGACTCAAATAAAAATCATATAGCGAACGAGGAAGCGTTTGAGATAGTAGATGGGCTACAAATTGATATGCAGGAGGTATTGGAAAAGTTGGTCAGATGTGAAGTTGACAAATCATCTAGACCAATGAGATCTGCCACTGAGGAAACTAGACAAAAGCATGGATCAGAGAGGCACCGATCACAGTCTTACTATCATCCTTAGGTACAGGGTGGTGGCAAAGGTGTGGGGAAATGCAAATGTAAAGTTCAGGATACCGCCAATACCTTAAGCCAGCCAGTTTAATCTCAATGGTAGCAAAGCTTTTTTAAAATGATGATTTGGGACAAAATTAGCAGTAATTTACTAATGTAGACTAGTTAGTTAAAGTCAGCATAGATTTACTGAGCACAGATTCTGTTGAATAATTTGATTGAGTTTTTTGATAAGATAACAGGTAGAGTTGGTGAGCATATAACAATTGGTGTGGTGCATGGACACCTCCAAAAAAGGGTTTTGATAAAATGATAGAGATTTGTCTACAATGTCTAAGTCCGCGTGACATGGACATATTGGCTGAGTTAGAAGAAGCAGTGTAATGGCGAATGGCCCCTTTCTAAGACTGGAGATAGGTATACAGCTGGGTTTGCTGCGATAGGTAGCAGTTGACCTGTATTGTTGAGTCAGAATATGAAGATGGAGGACACAAATTAATTTGCTGATGTCAAACTTACAAGTATCATAACCTTTGGGGAGGGCAGCAATTGATATCGAGAGGGCTGGTGAAATTTCAGTGTGAAGTGTGAAGTGATATACTTCGGTGAGGGTAAATAAACAGGCAATATAAAATAAGCAGTCGAGAAACAGGAGAAGTTGATAAATTAAAGTTTAACTACAGAAAATGGAATTAATGCAATTACAGCATGGTTAAAGCCAATCACTCTTGGAGGTTTGTTGCCTTAAGGAGGTTAACAGCTAGGAATGTTAGATCATAGCAGAGCAGGTAAGCTTAACTTAGCTCGAGAACTGGGAACAAAACATTTGTAATCTTTGCAAGAAGTGCATTCAGACAGTATTCGTGTTTTGGGAATTGGAACTAAACAACAGTGAATCTTGAAAATTTGCAAAAGAAATTACTTCTTCAGATCAGTGAAGAAATTGCAAATGAAGGGTAACTAATTTAAAGATCAGTTTGAATACAGCTTTCAGCACATTACATGGGTACAGCTGGAAGTTCTCTGGTTTCAATCTATCTGCATGTCTCTTTGCTGATGGAGTTAGCTAAAATTTGGACCTGATGTGGTTTGCAGATCAAAGAGTAAGAAGATATCTAAACCCGACTTGTGTACACACTGCACATGTTGCACTTTCATTCTGTCTGCAAACACAGCCTTTCTATTAATGTATGCTTCCAGCACACTGAAAGTGCTTCACACTGTGAATCTGACTGACAGTCCTGGATTATCAGTCTAATTCCTAGCACATTCAGGATATTTGTGGTGGACGTCCACATGCAGAATAACATCTAACTTTGGATAGTGTGTTGTGAGACTTGCAAGTGTGGATGTTTGGCCAATAACAGGATATTGCTAGCAAGCTATGTTCTGCCTTTCAAATGAGTAATTCGGTGTCTGATTTTCAGTGATGTTAGGTACACATCACAATGACTGATATATCATACCAAGCAGCGTATCCTTTTGCCTGTTGTAACAAGCAAAGGTCATAACTGTTTCAGTCCCACACTCGCAAAACTCACACAGCATCCAATGGACGATTGGACAATGCTTGCTAAATAATCTGGGGATTGTGTGAAGGATTACATTGTCAATGAGTTTACGATTCTCAGTCAGGGTCATAGTAATGGAGCATTTGTGTGCGTTGAGAGCTACATATTAATACACAGAAACCTGTTCATTGCAACCAGAAAGAACATGTACACACACTGCACCTGTTACAACTCAACAAAAGTGCTAACAGCCACTCCCTGTTTGTTTCTCATGGTAATGCTTCACCAATCAGTGTCAAACTGTCTGATTTAAAATCTAAACAACAGTTGACATTAAACCTCTAGTCAATAGCTAACTGGCACATTCTCCATGACGATAGATGTACCAATGACAGGCCACTTGCCAATGAATCAGCACACTTTTCAAACACAGTATAAATCTTATTTGCCCTTTGGAAATTCTTGCAAATGGTCTGAGTGAGTGCAATTCAAAAAGTTTAGCAAAAATGCACTTTCCTTTTCCAAGCAAAACCCAAGCTCTATATTACCAAATGATTGCATCTCATCTTTTATAGCTGTTTCATATCAAGGCTTTATTAGTGGTAAAGAATAAATCCTTTTAGCTTTCTTTAATTTTGGACTGTGGGCCAAAATGGTAAAAAGGGTATACTGTTGGAAACCAAGGAAAGTGGGGAAGATGATGTTGCAGTTTTAAAACAATATGCTGGAACTCACTGTCGCTTGTATTCACACCGTTGTCTTGTTGAAGCAGCAGAACAAGTGTGTGTGTGTGTGTGTGTCTGTGTGTGTGTGTGTGTGTGTGTGTGTGTGTGTGTGTGTGTGTGTGTGTGTGTGTGTGTCTGTGTGCGCGTGTGTGGGGGGGCACGTGTGCATGTGTGGGTGCGGTTAGGGCAGTGTTGCCCAGAGAAAGAGAAATCAGCTTATTGGATTTCCAATCAGGACCAACGTGTAGGTCACACAGCAACATTATTTATTGGCTCCTGAACAGATGGGCAGCCTAGTATGTGGATAATAGAGCAGCAGCAAGCCACTACACTCTGAAAATTCTTGTGAAGATTTACCAAAAGAATTAGAATGTAGCCAGTTATTCACAGTCATCATTTCCCAAAGGCTGCTGCCTCTCAACATTGACCAAGTGACTAAACAATTGGTGTGCTGACACCCTGTTCTTCAGCAAAGAACTAAAATGACTTGGAAAGAAGGAGAACACAGTGACACAGAAGAAGCAAAATGATAACTCATTAAATCCTGTGGACTAGCACTATAGAAACACATTACCCTAATTTCTTTTCTACCACCTACAGAATTTTTTTTTGCTGTTTGTCTGTTTCAGTCTACATGTAAGTCCTGAAGAAGGGGTAGATTTTAAGGGTTATAAGTTGTCATTAATATTTTGATCACCTAAGGTTAGAATTGATCTGTTTGTAAGAAACATTAAGTTCTTATTAAGTATAGAAACTTGGTCAATATATTGTATTCAATCTGAATGTGTTAGGCAGGTAAACTAAGGATTTTGATTGATTTCATTCACAATTTGGTAATGACCCCAGGTCATGAAACTTGAGCATCAGCACACTTTCCAAAATAGCTCATCACATTGTTTTGAGACTCATTTTTCACTGAAGATTGTTTAGATTCATTGAAAATGTAACCAACAATGGAAATCTCGCATGCCAAGATGCAAAATATTTTCTAGGGACCATTCTTGATAACATGCTGGGCATGTTGAGAAATGTAAAGCATCTTGCAAAATACTTAATTCTAATCAATAATGAAGCTTTAACTCAGAAAGACAGATTGCATTCAAACCATAAAGATGTACTTAGTACTGAGAAGGAGGCTAATTAAAATGGATTGAAGAAATCCAGAAACCCATAACATCTGAATCACTGATGATTAAGCACATTGCAATTAAGCAGAAGAAGACTTAAAATAATTTCAAGTTAAGACAGAACTGCTCAACTTCTTCCAAGTTGTCACAGATTTAAAATCTACACAGAAATAACAACAGCATACATTTTTATGGCATCATAAACATCAATAAATTTCACATAATGCCTTACAGACATGAAAACAACTGGGGATGTAGTTGTCTGGTAGGATCACGAATAGATAGGTAACTGGATTCCAAATCAGAGCAGGAGATCTTGTCAAGGCGTTGTATGCAGGGAAGATGTGGAGAAAAGTGTGGGTTTAGAGGCAGAGTTTAGAATACGACAGGGGAGTGGGTGGGAGGGCATTAAGATTGCTGAAGGTGAAGCAGATTGGTGTTGGTAAAATGTACAGCATATGGGGAATGTGCATTATCAATAGATCAGCTTTGGTTCACTCTGTAGCCTGGATTTTCCAGTCAATATCATTATTACATGGAATACTGCTTACATACAAAATTGATTATTGCCAGAATAAGGTTTAAACATTTCAGCCAAAATCATCAGCACTAAAAGCTATTTTCTTGCCCTACCCATCCATAAAACTGATAAGTTTCTGTTTAGAGAACTAAGTTATATTATCACACAAGGGTAATGAGTAATCTATTCACAGAAGTATGACTGACACAGAATTACAATCTTTGCATCTTGATCAATACCTGCTCTGGCTGTACAACACGCTCGCTGGGAGCTATAATGCCTTTGTAATGCAGACACTGCATTTTAAACAAGACAGCAAAAATCCTCTTGAATGTAACAAATTCACAAGATGGCTTTAGTTGCATACAGCTTTAGACAACAAAGGCACAAAAGGAAATGGAAAATCACCAATTCACCACTTGGGGTCTGGCTCTCAATGTCTCCATATTAGCCAAATTATCAACTATGTGTTGTAACTTGAGTGGGCAGGTTCTTACTTTTAGGAAATGCATGGTTTTCCTGAACATTCTCGAATGATCTATAGCCAGAACTGTGCAGCCAGTAAGAGTATCATCTCCAAGTAGCTATACATTAATAAAAGACTGCTTCGCAAGTTTCTCAGCCCTTTCTCTAAGTGGGAACCTCCACACAGTCAGCCCCAACATAATGTTGATCACATTGGAAACAGCCTCATAGTGTAGTACCCATTGCGCCTTTTTCCAATTCGTCCTACTCCTCTGTTCATTCCCAATAACCCTGAAATCTTTGCCTTTTCAAGTATTTATTCAATACCCTCTTGAAAGTAACTATTAATTTTCCTCTCCTCACCTCAGAATTTTTTGCCAATTACAGTGAAGATTCAGATACAAGCCTTCCTATTTGTGGAAACAGCGCTCATCATTTACTCTTAAAAAATCTTTCAGCGTTTTGAAAGGTCCATAAAAATCTTCCCCTAACATTCTCCCCTACAAGGAGAATGATGTATGATCAGCCTTATGTCCTCACTATTCGAGCACTGTTCGATAAACATGGTTTTCAATGGCAGTGATGTATTGGTCTTCTTAAAAACCGAACTTGCAAACGGTCTATTAACTCCCAGTTTGTACATGCTCTTTGCAGAAGTCACATTTAATCGTGATGTTCACACAGAACATCTGGTAAACAGTTACACCTTCATGGAATGCTGTTTATGCTTGCGGCTGATGTTGTAATATAAGGGCTAGGCCACTGTCAACAATATTTCAATATTGTTCATTCAATTTAATGAAAGAAGCTATTTATTAAATAGAACAAATAGTTAAGCAGAACACAAAACATCCATCTCACCAGAGCGCCTTTTCATATGTCTACGAATTCCACTTCTGTTTCCATTTATTAATAAATATCACCTGGAAAATAGAGAAAAGGGTAGAACTTTTAAACTGCAATGTTCACATATGAATGTTTAGTGCATCTGAACTACATTCCTCTCCTCTATTTTTACAGAAGCATTAAATATAAAGCCTGGTAGATTGGAGATTAATAGATCTTTGTTAACCAAGGTGTTAAGGGATATGACAGGTATGTGGAGTTAGGTCATGGGTCAGCCATGATCTAATCTACCAACAGAACAGGTTCAAGGATCTAAACTGCTCATTCCAGTTCCTATGCTCAGAGGTTCAGCCACTTCAGAATCTTTAACATTTTACCGTGCAGTCTTTAACAGCTACCCAAGAGGATAGAAATATCCTGGTTTTAATGTCTTGGCTGAACTGACAACAGTCTGTAACTCGGCGGTATTGCAGTTGCAGCATCAGACTAGATTTTGTACTCCGTTCTGCAGTGTGCCTCAAGACTGCTTTTGTACAGAAGGTGGTCAGAACTAAACAAGAAATGACTTAAAATATTATTCTAGCATAAACTGAATCCATAAATGAGCTTTACCACTGGTTTTCAAATTTTGGAGTTTAATCGTGAGTATCCAAACATACAAAAGCTATGAGCTTGGCAGTAATGCCAGGAATCGAGAAGCGGGTCTTTCAAAGGATTTGTAGTTTTGCTAGATTTCAGATTTCCCTTCTGTCTGGAATAGGTTTTATATGAATGATTGTTATTTGACAAGTTGAATGGCTGCTATTCCACGAGATTAGGTGACTGCTGATTGACCAGATATCTGCCTTGCTAATAAAGCTGTACTGATCAACAGTAATTTTACTTTAATTGAAGGTAAATCAAATCATGAAGTCATTTCAAGTAAGCAACTTAATTAACACAGCAAGGTTTGAGATTGTAGAAGTTCGAGCTCTTGAATAATTTGAATGAAGCGACCTTAATTAAAAGGAACAGCTTATAAAACTGTAACAAATATTTCTATTCACTACAGTTACTATGTTTTGAAGTAGAAAACATTACAAAAGAATAGACCAACTTAGTAAGTCTTATGGCTAAATCATCTGATGATTCCCCTCAGCAGAAATCTCCAAAAAGATAACAGTCAGTTCTTGTCCTTCCTCATACCTTTTCTAATGAAACTTGAACAGCCTTCAATCCATACCTGATGGAAAGCTTTTACATCCTCCATTCTGGTTAGTTTACTCTGACAGAGGAAAAGAATGCTATTTTTTTTGTAATGATTCTCCAAATTAATTCTCCCTCTCTAATCAATATGCTATTTGGTGCATGTCAGCCCAGATGGACTTTGACCTTTTGCACATCGCAGCTGTAAATTCAGATCAGCTTTACACTGTAAAAGGGTCCTCCCACTCAAAGTCCAGGATTTGATATATTTTCTGAATTCAAACATGCTCAGATTCAGCATTCTCACCCTGTCTCCCATGAATGTTCGTTTCACATGAGTTTGCAGCCCCAGTGTGAAGCAAGGACATTTTGAATGACAAGGTGTGCTTAAATACAAGCGTTCACGAGTCAGAAAAGTAATTGATAGGAATCATCTATTCCCATTAAGCAGTTGCTCGACTTATGAGCTTATCCCACCTCTCTCATTTTTCTGTACACAATCTCTGTACAAGTCTGCTCAGTTGTAATCATCTGACACAAAAAATACTACATTAGCAGACATTCGAAATAGAGAGGTCAATGAAGTTGTATGTCTCATACAGGTTGTTTTTAAAGAGCTCTTTTTCAAATCCACCACCTCCAGGTACAAGTTCATTTTCTAAAAGATACAATCTCTTAAAAGATACAATCTTTTAGAATGGGGCCAATTCAAAAGTAGGATGGCTCAGCTTTGTGCCAGCTGACAACATTTCAATCAAAGGAATAAGCAGCTTATAAACCAGAAATTACAGCTTTAATTTTTTAAGTGTATAACAAAAAATGATCAAATGGCCAAAGCTCAGATGTGCAGCATGATGTAAATTCAGCCTCATGCTCAAGGTCTTTGATTGGTTTCAGACTGGAATCAAAGCTCAAGGGACAGAAGCTAAAATTAAACAGCCATCAGGCCCACGGTGTAAAGACTGAACACCCTGCAGCTCTACACCTTGTTATTTATTTCAGAACTCCCTTCCCCTCCCCTACTTCTGAAGAAGGGTCTAGGCCCGAAACGTCAGTCTTCCTGCTCCTCTGATGCTGCTTGGCCTGCTGTGTTCATCCAGCTCTACACCTTTACACCAATGGCAGTGCAGGGTGAGAAGTGCCAGTATATCTCAGAGGAAAAAAAATGCAACCTCAGTAATGCATCCCCAAATCCATTCTCCCCACCAAATCGTTTGCAGTGGAAAGGCTATGGGAGATACAGTCTCCAAAGGAGAGGTTCTTAAACGAAGAGATAGTAGCTACTTTGTACCAGGGATTGCTGAAAAGCCAGTTTTTTTTTTCTTGCCGCACAGCACCTTTCCCCACCACACTGCAATGTTTCCGGGCTGACAGGGCAGTGTAGGACTGAGGGACTGTTGCCCTATTAGGGATATTGATGGCTCAATTAGAATTTAAAACAGGTCCCCACCCGCCCTGCCAGATGGACAGAAATATTCCCAGCATTATTTCAGAAAGGAGCTGGTGTCCTGGCCAACATTTCTCCCTCACCAAACGGTACTGTAAAACAGTGGTCTTTTTCTGGTCATTATCTTGCTGGGTGTTTGCTATGCACAAACTGGCTGCTGCATTTCTGACATTTAAGCAATGTTTGCACTTCATGAAGTGCAAAGGGAAAAGTACTTCATTGGCTGCACGTGCCATCTGAAATGGCCATGCAAAACCAGTCAGTTCCAGGACAAGTAGGCATGGGCAACCATCCCTGGCTTTACCAATGATGCCCACATGGCACAAAAGGTTTTTTTTCCCAAGTCTGTAACGCCAACATAACCATACATTGCTACATCTGCAATACCATCTAAAGGTCTCCCCCACCATTTTTCTTTTGGTGCAGTTTGATATCTGTCTCAATGCAGAGGTAGACAAGAGTTCTGTAGTTTGTTGACCGCCTGTGCAAAATATTCTACAATCCCATCAAAAAGTGTTTACAAGACTGAAAGGGGGAGCAGGAGTTGTAGCAGACCCTGAGATGAGGAAAGATTTCTTCACTAAAGGGATATGACTCTTTAGAATTCTCTACGACATGGTGGAGCAGTTCTGACTATACTTAAGGATGGGAAAGGCAAATTTTGGTCTCTCACAGAACCATGGGATGCAAGTAGGAACGTCAAGATGACACTCAAGATCAGCCATGATTATACTGCATGGTGATGAAAGCACCACAACCTGTGTGGCACACTTCTATTTCTTGAGCTCTTGTAAGTTGAGAGAAGGTATCTGTAAGGTAATCAACCATCACAACCAATAGCTGAGAAGAGGGAGCTACAGGAGGAGGTGCAATGGGATTACCTATAGATTGACAACAGCAGAAGGGCTGGTGCAGAGGAGCTTATAGTAGACTCCTGGGAGCAGCAGTAAAAGCCCAAGACTTGATATCAATGAAATCATGGAGTGCAAATCAACCGAGTTTCTCTGCAGCTTCACATTTCAGACCTGGCTCAGTACTATCAGCCTTGACCCTAAGTTGGATGTTCTTGTTCCACTTCAGGCATAAAACTCAGGCCTACACTGCCAATGCAAAAGCTGCACCATCAGGGAACTCACTTGTCATATATCACACTAAATCAAGGCCTATCTGCCCTTTCAAGCCAAATATGAATAATTTTATAGCACTGTTTCCTAGAAGAGAGCACAAATTACCCCTCATCAATAATTACCACTTGTTATTCTGCAGTTAAAGCACAAAACAAACAAAAGCTGAAAAAACTGCGGATGCTGTAAATCAGACACAAAACAGAGGTTGCTGGAAAAGCTTAGCAGGTCTGGCATCTGTGGAGAGAAATCTGAGTTAACATTTCAGATTGAGTGACCCTTAGGTTCTGAGGAAGGGTCACTCAAACCAAAACATTAACTCAGATTTCTCTCCACTGACGCTGAGACCTGCTGAGCTTTCCCACTAAAATAAACATGTAGCTTAATTTGCCATGTCTCCAAATTCACAGTTGCACAGTTACAGACATGTTTATTCCATTACAACAATGGCTAAACTTAGAAGTATTTCATTGGATGTAAAGCATTTTGGAGCATTCTAAGTTTATGAAATTTCACTTTAGATGCACAACGTTTCTGATTCATTTATTTGCAGTCAGAGCACAGTTTCTGAACCTAAGCTCTGGCCAGAAGCGGTACATGAACATTACTGGAAGTAAACCGTGAAACTATCTCAAACAAAACAAATTGCAAAGAAATTTTGACAATAATGGCACATTTCTATTCTAGCCTGTGCGATGTCCAAGTGATGCAGCTATTGCTTTTAAACACTCAACTGCCTGTGTGCACAACTGTGCAAGAAATTTCCTTTCCAAAGACGCAATAGTATTTTTAAAAAGTCAATCTCAAGATGTTATCACTGTTAAGAGCGACATTTATTGCCCATTTCTAGTGGTACATCTTTCTTGAACTGCTTCACTGTGAAGAATACAATATTGCAGTTTAATATAATTTAGTGACTTGCTATGACACTTAAGACAACATCTAAGAGCCAACCATGTTATTGTGGGACTAGACTCACATCTAGGATAGTTCGGGCAGGAGTGAGAGTTTCCTTCCCTAAACAGGGCAATAGGGAACCAGATGAACATTTCCGTCAGTCCGAGAGCTTCAATGTTATTTTCAATGTTCGAGGCTTCAAAATCTATAAAAGTGAATCTAAATTCTCAAAATGTTAGAACGTGATTGAAAGTCAGATCCCTTTGAGTATTAGCCAGTAACATGATGATGACACTGCCATATCTCTTCTGCGAAGTATTTACGTACAATTAGCATACTTGACAGGACTAGACCCGACCTGACAAGCATGACTGCAAACATAGCTGAGGCCAGATTAGCCGTGCAAGAAACTGTGCTGCATTTCTGTTTCAGTCAATTGCGTTACTATCAAAGTAAAGCAGGAAAATACATTCGAGAGTCACAGCTCCACTTGAGGCTGTGCACTTCTTTACTTCCCCCTGTATAATTTAAATTTTCTGATTGGATGCACAAAGAAGTGGTTTTGCACTTCTCAAAACTGCCAATAAGGAGGCATTTGATGTCAAACATGCAAGTTTACAGCACATCTCACCCACAAACACAGTAAGATTCAAGAGGGTGCAACAATGAGGAAATGAACCAAAATGGACACCGAAACCGAGGGCAGGGATGATGACTGAGGTTTGGGGGATGTTTGCTGAGACAACCAAGAATGTTCTAGAAGATGGTGACTGCATGAGTGCTACATTCTGCTGCTTAACCTTGAATGAGCTCAGTTACTGCCTTGTTCAGACCAAATTCACAAAAAATAGATGGGGGGGGAAAAAAATTGCAGTTTAACTAAAATCCTTATTGTTGGAAAGCTTCGCTAACTGTGACATCCCTTTTTAGGAAAGTCCCAAAACAAAAAAAAAATGGAGAGGGGAGAGGAGGCTTTTACTGTCTTATTCCGAGCATATGGCATTGCGCTGGGCATGATGGCATGGGTACAAGGACACACAAGTACTCCAACAAAAAAAGGAGGAGGAAGAAGCAAATACACCAGTGTTAATACATTTGCTCAGAAGTATGAACTGGAAAAATGGGCAGGAGGGAAAAAAAAATACACACATTTACAAATGTTTTCAACCAGCCTTTGAATGACCCTGAAGAAGACATGGCAATTCGGCTATGAAGAGAAGCTGGGTAAGCTTGGGTTGTTTTCCTTCGAGCACAGAATGCTAAGGGGCTCCTGATTGAGGTACTAAAGAGTAGGAATGGTGTGGACAGGGTGGAGAGGAAGCAACTGGTCCCCTTAGTTCAAGGGTCGGTAATGAGGGAGCATAATCTTAAGGTGAAAGACAAAGTTTGAGATGATTTGAGGCAAGTGTTCTTCACCCAGAGGATGCTGGGGATCTGTAATGCACTGTTTGGAAACTTAGCTGAGGCAGGGAACCTCACAACCTCACAATGAGCCTTTGGAATGTGTAAAATTCAAATCGATGAACCAAGTGCTGGAATGTGGGATTACTGATGAAGGGTCTAGGCCTGAAACGTCAGCTTTTGTGCTCCTGAGATGCTGCTGGGCCTGCTGTGTTCATCCAGCCTCACATTTCATTATCTTAGTGTAGATTGGTGTTGGTTTTATTTTTTATTGGTGCAGACTTGGTTAGCCAAAGCGCAATTTCTGTAGTGCATGACTCTGAGCGTCGGATAGAAAACAAAAAAACTCCTGACAAATGGCAGCTTTCTCCCAACGCTTTTACCTTGGGTTTACAGGTGAAAATGGTTTCCCCTTGCATTCATATAATGGGGTTAGGTTGGCTGTTTGGCTGGCCTGCAATGCAGAATGATGCAAACTGTGTGGGCTTATTTCCCACACTCACTAAGTTTACCATAAAGGACTCTCCTTCCCAATCTCTATCCTTGTCTGAAACATACTGGCCCTCTGGTTATACAACCACTAGTCATCTCTCTCATAACAGAGGAGCCCTATAGTCTAAAAAAAACTATGGTTATGTTATCTTAACCTTAGTCTAATAAACAAACAAAAAATTGCATGTTGATATCCCACTTTCTGAGCCTTTAAGCTGGAGCTATCCAAGTAGTACACATCTTAAAAACTAAATTCATTTTGTACATCAACATTCAGTCTAGTTAGTCATGAGATACAGTATCCAGCCAACTCCTAATGTCCCATTGTTTCATACCAGCTTCCCAACTGGCATGTTAAAATGTTTTAACATCGGTAATGGTTTAATCTAATTGCTCTGAAATTATTCTGAATTTTCAATATTTGCACTGTCCAATCTCTCTGAACTACAAATAAATCGCCAAGTCAGTTCCCCAGATCCCCATGAATGCCCACCCCGTGTAATACAACTATTTCGACACCCACCTCCCACCATAACACCCTCAAAGCCATGAGGGAGTACAGCCTTTGCTCGACAACTCCCCAACGAAACGCCTCGAGTCCAAAACTGAAAGGAGGGCCAATATTTTATATCTGTGTTGGTGCTTTTAACAATTATCACAATTCAAGTCATTTTAAAAAATGCATTATTTTTGAGATGGAGTAGATGTACATTCCACAGAACCCAATAAAGCTATTGTTCCCACAGAAAGCAGCATCCCAGTTATTCAAGCCTCACTAGAACAATTAAAATCTAGTGAGTTCCAAGGACTCGAAGTCTGAATCACAACACAAACCAACGGATGCAACTTGAGGGAAAATGGTTAAATACAGAAGATTTGCATCCACCAGCAGATAACATATGTCCCGTTGTGCTTGCGTTGTTCAACTTTCATCACCGACTGCACAGGCATTTCAGCAGCAACTTAGCACTCTGAAATGGTCACAAACTCATCAAAGTTGGACAGGCAAAAATTGAATCTGCCAACATGTGGAAAAGCAAAAGCATCACTGTTGGATCAAGTCTAAAAAAATCAGAAATGTAGAAAGTTAGGGCATTTGCTCATTGCTGTTGTGGGGCTTGCTGTATGCAAATTGAGTGCCACAATTTCAACATGATAACAGGAATGACGCTTCAAAAGTGTTTATTCAGCTAAGTCAGATTACCAACAAGGGAGTAGATCAAGTTTCAAAGTCAGTTATTAGTTCACTATTTTTAAAATACGCAGAAGCCTCATTCAGGGTAGCAACTTTCTTCAATGAAACAGGACATACCTGGTAAAACTCTTGTGGTGATGCTGCCTGGATATGGGAACGTTCTGTTTTTCAGTCATGTTTGTACCCATGGGAGCAATATGAATAGTTTCTGACGCAATGTGCTCTCTCTGCTCAGTGAGAACCCAGGCAATTAAATTTTCTCCATGTCTTATTACTGAGAAACAAAGCGAAAATGTAGGGCCCATAAATGTCAGCAACCACCTCCATTGAAAGACAGTAGATAAAAAGGAAGCATGTCATGGCATGGTGATTAGGTGACACTAAATTTGAGTTCTAAATCTTGAAATGATTGAAAATAGCTAACACTGAGGTTTGGGCAAATAAAATAGTTGCAGGATTTATTGAAAAAACACAAGAACAAGAAACGTGAAGAGATTCATTTTTGTCAGAAGGACATCTCGAGATGCTGCAAGAAGAGTGTACAACTCCAAGGGGGTGTAGGAGGAGTGGGATCTGGGTAGATACATACATAGGTAATTGAAAGTAGCAGGACAAGTTGAAAGAGCACACAGCATTCTGGTTTTTATTAATAGGAGTATAGAACAGAACAGCAAGGAGACAAAGCTAAGCTGAATAAAACATTGGTTCAGTCTCAACTAGAGCATTTTGTCCTGGGGCAACACTTTAACAAAGGTGTGATGGTATTGGAGAGAGCATAGGAGAAAAAAAAAGCTATGATAAAGGTTCCAAGGTTGAGGAATTTGTTACGAAGATAGATTGGGGAAGATCAGAGCATTTTCCTTGGAGAATAGATGACTGTTAGGGGCTGAAACAGAGATATTCAAAACCGTGAGGGGTCTAGACAGAGTAGATGGGGAGAAACTGTTTCCCATCATAAAAATATCGAGAATGAGAGGATGTAGATTCAGAGTAATTGATAAAAGAATCAAAACAGTGACATGAGGAAAAGAATCTGTGAATGAAATGTATACCTGAGCATGTGATAGAGACAGGTTCAATGGAAACATTCAACAAAGTGAATTTTACAGTTACCTGCACAGGAGAAATGTGTAGGTTTATGGAGAGGGAGTAGGGAGTATGGCATGACGTAAATTGCTCGGACAGCTGGTGCCAAAGGACTTCCAGATTCTTAATAGACATTCCTCAGTTTTAAGGAAAGAACGAGTTAGAGTAAATTGGAGTAAGGCCCTTGAGTCAACACAGGAAGGCTGCAGGGAGCAGGAAAGGAGATAGGGTGACAGAGTCAGAGGAGTGACATTGAGAGGAATGTTGATTGCAGTAATAACAATGTGGCAGAAACACAGCAGGATGCCCTGGGAAGAAAGCCCAGAAGTATTAGTTGAGTTCTGGAAGACACGTCTGGATATGGCAGCAGTACTCATATTTTGGGTTACTTATAAAAAGAGAGGAGCTCTGAAGTGGAAAAGAAAGAGGAAACTGCTTTTTTTTAAACCCTTTGTACCAGAGGAAATGTGCTAGCATTCTACTGGAGGCTATTCATATTCAGGCTGACATTGTTTGTTTGAAAACAAAAGGCCATTGGTTTCAGCTTTCGGTTTGCCTTGTGCAGGATAGAAGAAACAACTTTGAAGAAGGAAAGAAACCATAATTTTATTGTCCCACACAGCAGGGTGTAGGCAAGATTGAGGTGTAATGATTCAGCGACTGCACTGTGAGAATCCTAGGTGTTGTGCCATCTCATGTCAGTTGTTGAATGTGGAGCGAAATCATTTGTGAGAAAGTGGATGGGTTTACATGATGGAATGATGGATGCCACTGATGTAAAGAAGGAGCAGTGCGACACAAAGGACAAAACCTTAAGGAACAGAGACTTAAACTTTTCAAGAAGGCAGAACTGGAAGTAATACCAAACACCTGAGCAAACCGAGGCATATAAATAACAAGTGGGACAGAACACTGACACTTCACCAGAGGCGCACTGATGATGTTACCTAGCACGGTGACGAAATGTCTGCAACCAAACCCACCAGTTCAGCAAGCAAGTCTACAACCTCGTACAGAGAGTTAATTGAAAGAGATTCAATTATTAATCACTGTGAGATGGTGAGAAGAATCAGGCACCCATCCCAGACCAGATATGGCAACAAAGTCTGCTTCAATCATGGAGTAAAAGTCACTCTAATGCTCCGTTTCAGGTTACATGTTTATGTAGCTATTTTAATTTAACCTGTTCAGACATGTTATAACACATCTCCAGAGCAAATGGGACTTGAACCTGGACCTTCCGACCCAGAGACAGGGATGTTATCACTGTGCCAATAGACCCTACTGCACACTTATGTCGATATTTTCTAATCAACCTGTTCAGGCAAACTACAACACCTCTGGCACAGGCAGGATTGAACTCAGGCCCGTTAGTCCAGAGTTTGGGATACTGCCACTGCACCACAAGAACCCTCTGCACATTCATGTGTAAAACAGGGCAAAATTATTAACACACGATGGGTCAAACAGTAGAATCAGTTTATCAGGCAATAAGGGCACACGCGGACTGTGAGGACACCAACTTTGACTGCTGTTCCACACAGAGTTCACTCAAATTAGTGGAGGGTGACACAATTGTTGTAAATAAAAACCAAAAGAACTGTGGATGCTGTAAATCAGAATTTATACCAATCACAGTTGGTGTAAATCTCTGCAGATTCTTAAGGGAAGGGAAGGTGTGGACCCATACATTCTGATTGGCAGGTTCAAACTGAGCTGATTACTGCTTCCCACTCCATTAGTAACAATTAGAAGGCAAAGAAAAATCATTAAATATAAGTTTTATTTTAAACACTAATACTTTCTGGAGCACTGATAGTGGGGTCATTTGTATTTAGACAGTAGCAACTCTTCCAGCGGAATGCAAATGGGCATTTGATACAGTAAAGTATGCAGCCTCAGAATTACTATAAAATTTGTTTTTGTGCATCACTGAATCATACAAGAATAATCTCGGTCCATCTGTAGCACACATCTATTGTTGTTTAAATTACTATTTGAGTCAACGTCACACTGAATGCCTGATTCTTCTCACCATCTCACAGTGATTAATAATTGAATCTCTTTCAATTAGTGATAATAATGATAATAATGTAAGGATTTTAAGACACTCACTAAACACAGACATTGAAACAAAAACCTATCATTTGGATGTTCTCTCAAATGTATTCGCAATTTACACATGCCCAGAAGGCCTGGAGGACTACTGTAAATACTGTATTATTAATGAGGACAATTGGAAGTAGTCCCCCATATTCTGCTGTCATAGAGATGGTACTGTGTTACTATAGGCAGTCATCTTCTGTATTTTTTTTGATCAGGGAATCACTTCTGCTTATTGCCTTGCTGATGGCATAATTCAGGATTTCACTCAGTAGAGAAATCATTGTTGCCAACGTCAATGCACAAATGCTTGACACCATCGTGCTACATTTTCCTGGAGATATTACTAGGGAGCTGGGGAAGTTCATGGCCAGGCAAATAAAGAAGAGAGGGGCCCAAGTTCAGGTCCCAATTCGGAAATAAGTAGGTTCTTCTCATTTCTTCACCATGGATGCACCCAGCCCCTGTGCAGGCAAGACCAATGTGTATCACTGGCCTGGCTAAGTGAAGAAGGTTAGCAACAGGAAGAATGTGTAAAACCACCAGTCACATCTCGATAAGAAAGCAGTGGTTGATACAAGGGGTGGTCAGCCTGACATTGTAGCTACCCCATGTAATACATTAAAAAATGAAAGACAAGGAAAGCATTTTAGACGTTAATCAAATTTACTGGTAACATCATTGCTAAAATTAATACCATAGGAGCATTCAAATTGTTATCAGTCAATATTCTAACCTGATTAGCACCACAAATACACCACCATCCCAAATTTACCGGAAACATGAAGACAATGGAAATAACATGAAGTGCAAGAAAATATGTTCAAAGATTGAACATACGGCGCATGACATCCCCTTCAGTGCAAACCTTAGCTCCTCTCTAAAACACACACAGTATCCGAGCACAGACCAGATGTTTAGTTTGTGGGTCAGAGTGCCATCAAGAACACGGAGTCAGGTGTCCATTCTGGTTGATGTAGACTTAAGTCCTACCTCTTCTTGCTACCTATAGTTTAAAAATCAATCATGACACTGTGCTATGGTTTGGCAGGTCGTTGGCAGAAGCTGAATCATGGTGGAGAAGTCAAGAATAAGAAATCTTCGCTCAATCTTTAAACATCCAAGGCAAACAGACAGATAACAAGATGTTGACTCTGCCATAAATCAAACGCTATCTCCAGTGGAGAGAAAAGATGAAATCTCTATTGTCTTTTGGCTATACAAGGTGCCGTGCAGATATTAAGCCAAAGAACAGCAGATTCAGTTAGCTGACAAGTGAAGCTACCAATGGCACAGAGGCATTAAAAGAGAACAATGTCACTATCAAACTGTCAGAGAAAACACTGAGATAACAGCCGTTGGATTTGACTTGCAACTTGCAAGACAACTTGTGTCACCCTACAGGCTCTCCTCTCAAGCAGTTTAAGTCATTTCATGTGCCACTCCACCTTTGATGATCATTGTCTCTTTTTTCGAATGATATCTATTTTCAGAGTTCAAGAAAATTAAAACCGAAAGAGCTGCGGATGTTGTAAATCAGGAACAAAAACAAGAAGTTGCTGGAAAAGCTCAGGAGGCCTGGCAGCAATTGTGAAGAAACAAAAATCAGAGTTAATGTTTCGGGTCCAGTGGCCCTCCCTCAGAACTGTTCTGAGGAAGGGCCACTGGGCCTGAAACGTTAATTCTGATTTTCTTCTTCACAGATACTGCTAGACCTGCTGAGCTTTACCAGTAATGCCTGTTTTTTGTTGTTAGAGAAATTAAACTTGTCAAATAGAAATTTTACAAATTTCTGAGGACTCTCATTGTTATCCCCAAACTGAAAGATACACAATGACTACATTTTATTGGCTTAACACGCAAATATGATAACCAGACACATGATTAATAGCTTAATATCTTTATTTGAATCAGCCTCATATAATTCTGAATTAATATACAGGACACACCTCACTATTTACCTGACTGTTACACAAACGAGGCGGCCTTTGGCAATCAGTGGGGAGCAGTTGAAATGTTAAAAAGAATAATTGTTTTGACATGAGTCAGGTAAGCTGCATGTGACTTTGTAGCCTCACAGAGATGAGTGAAAGAGAATGTTGTTGCACTTTGCATGTTGATAACTTATTTCAACAGGGAAAATATAATCCAGAATGGAATACTGTTTCAAAGAATTTGCATGAATTGAGAGAGGAGCCTCAGACTCTATGCAGTGTAGATTTGCCTCCTGGGGCCAAAACTATTTAGGATTAAAGAAAGCAGAACAGAAAAATAGAAAGGGATAGTTATTTCATCAAACTATATTTGCCATTTAAAATGAACATGGTACATTACACACAGAATTGAAAGATTGTCAACTGCTTGCAGCGTAAAAATTATGTTCCTCAAGCCTGCTCTGCTGTTCAATGTAATCATGGCTGATGTCATTCTAGCCTCAAATCCACTTTCCTGCCCACTCCCCAAAACTCTTCAAACTATTACCAAATAAAAATCTGTCGAATTCCTCAAATTTATTCAAGTCCTACCCCGGCTATGTTCTTGGGTAGTGAATTCCAAACATTCATGAGCCTTCAAGATAAGCAAGTTCTCATCTCCGTTTTAAATCCATCACCCTTTATCCTAAAACTATGGCCTCTTGTTCTCGATTGTCCCACAAGAGGATGTCTACTCTGTCAAATTCCTTCAACACTGTGTATGCCTCAATTAGATCTCCTTCCATTCTTCTCAACTCCACAGGGAAGATTGCTACATCAGCCTTTAAACCTGGTTAAATCTAAGTGTCCTACCACAATTGCCAACATCTTTCAGGCAAAGGGGAAACAAATCACATTCAATGTACACATTTTCACTCAAGTGATGCATCTGTATACTCTGTCCCAAATTATGAAGTATCCGTGCCAGCACAGCGTATCTTTCCGAGAATTATTCTGTTTTAAAAAGGGGCAAAGGAGGGTTGGGCTATGGCAAGAGGGGGTTTAATTCCCTCCTGAGGCAAGCTTGAGACTGCAGGAAGGGGACTCAGCCACCTTTCCAATTTTGCCCCCTGATTCAGGCCCTTAATTTGACACTTGTTACCCAAACTAATTCTGCCATTCTTCTGAAGGTTTTAATTATGCCATGGCTTGGGAACTTGGGGTAAATGGATTTTTGGTTTTAGTCTGATAATGATGCCTTACACATTGTACATACATGTAAAATATTAGTATCTCATACACACACACACACACACACACACACAGACAGAGACAGACAGTCACAAAGCCATTTTCAGCAAAGAATATTCAGAACAGCATTTCCAAAAAAAAAGCATGCAACTTAAGCTCAATCACTAGATTAGCTACCTGGTAAGATGACTGCTTAAGTGTTTATAAATTTGAGCCTTTAGAGCCAACACAAAGACAGATTAGGTATCACAAGCAGATTCATTCAGAATTGGTTTGTTACCCATGCCACATGCTAGTGAGGCAAGGAATATGGAGACAGAGCAGTTGACCATGTGGCTACAGGGATGGTGCAGGAGGGAGGGATTCAGATACCTGTATAATAGGGTCTTATTCTGGGATTGGTGGGACCTCTACAAACAGGATGGTCTACACCTGAACCAGAGAGGTACCAATATCCTGGGGGGGGAAACTTTGCTAATGCTGTTTGGGAGGGTTTAAACTAATTCAGCAGGGGGATGGGAACCTGAATTGTAGCTTCAGTGTACAGGAGGTTGGCAGTAGTGAGGTCATGAATAAGGCTTCAAGGTCAAAGGAGTGTACCGGGAGGCAGGAACGTGATTTGAAGTGTGTCTACTTCAACGCCAGGAGCACCTGGAATAAGGTGGGTGAGCTTGCAGTATGGGTTGGTATCTGGGACTTCGATCGTGTGGTCATTTCGGAGCCATGGAAAGAGCAGGGACAGGAATGATGTTGCAGGTTCTGGGGTTTAGATGTTTCGGTAAGATCAGGGAAGGTGGTAAAAGAGGGGGAGGTGTGGCATTGTTAGTCAAGGACAGTATTACGGTGGCAGATTGGACATTCGATGAGGATTTGTCCACTGAGGCAGTATGGGCTGAGGTTAGAAACAGGGAAGGAGAGGTCACCCTGTTGGGAGGTTTCTATAGGCCTCCAAAAAGTTGCAGAGATGTAGAGGAAAGGATTGCAAAGATGATTCTGGATAGGAGCAAAAGTAACAGGGTAGTTGTTATGGCAGACTTTAACTTTCCAAATATTGACTGGAAAAGCTATAGTTCAAGTACTTTAGATGGGTCAGTTTTTGTCCAAAAGCTGGAGGGTTTCCCGTATGTAGAGAGGCCAACACGAGGTGAGGCCACATTGGATTTGGTACTGGGTAATGAACCAGGCTAGGTGTTAGATTTGGAGGTAGGTGAGCACTTTGGTGATAGTGACCACAATTCGGTGAGATTTAATTTAGCGATGGAAAGGAATAGGTATATTCCACAGGGCAAGATTTATAGCTGGGGCAAAGGCAATTATGAGGCGATTAGGCAGGATTTAGAATGTACAGGATGGGGAAGGAAACTGTAGGGGCTGGGTACAATTGAAATGTAGAGCTTGTTCAAGGAAAAGCTACTGCGTGTCCTTGATAAGTATGTACCTGTCAGGCAAGGAGGAAGTGGTCGAGCAATGGAACCGTGGTTTACTACAGAAGTTAAATCTCTTGTCAAGAGGAAGGAGGAGGCTTACGTAAAGATGAGGCATGAAGGCTCAGTTAAGGCACTTGAGAGTTACAAGTTAGCCAGGAAGGATCCGAAGAGAGAGCCAGGAAGAGCCAGGAGGGGACATGAGAAGTCATTGGCAGGTAGGATCAAGGAAAACCCTAAAGCTTTCTATAGGTATGTCAGAAATAAAAGAATGACTAGAGTAAGATGAGGGCCAGTCAAGGACAGAAGTGGGAAGTTGTGCATGGAGTCCAAAGAGATAGGAGAGGCGCTAAATGAATATTTTTCGTCAGTATTCACACAGGAAAAAAATAATGTTGTCGAGGAGAATATTGAGATACAGGCTATTAGACTAGACAGGATTGAGGTTCATAAGGAGGAGGTGTCAGCAATTCTAGAAATGTGAAAATAGATAAGTCCCTTGGGCCAGATGGGATTTATTCTAGGATTCTCTAGGAAGCTAGGGTGGAGTTTGCGGAGCCTTTGGCTTTTAGCTTTATGTCGTAATTGTCTACAGGAATAGTGTAGAAAACTGGAGAATAGCAAATGTGGTTCCCCTGTTCATGAAGGGGAGTAGAGACAACCCTGGTAATTATAGACCAGTGAGCTTTACCTCAGTTGTTGGTAAAGTGTTGGAAAAGGTTATAAGGGATAGGATTTATAATCATCTAGAAAAGAATAATTTGATTAGGGATAGTCAGCACGGTTTTGTGAAGGGAAGGTCATGCCTCACAAACCTTATTGAGTTCGTTGAGAAGGTGACCAAACAGGTGGATGAGAGTAAACCAGTTGATGTGGTGTATATGGATTTCAGTAAAGCGTTTGATAAGGTTCCCCACAATAGGCAATCGTACAAAATGCGGAGGAATGGAATTGTGGGAGATATAGCAGTTTGGATCAGAAATTGGCTTGCTGAAAGAAGACAGAGGGTGGTAGTTGATGGGAAATGTTCATCCTGGAGACCAGTTACTAGTGGCGTACCGCAAGGGTCGGTGTTGGGTCCACTGCTGTTTGTCATTTTTATAAATGATCTGGATGAGGGTGTAGAAGGATGGGTTAGTAAATTTGCAGATGATATTAAAGTCGAGTTATGGACAGTGCAGAAGGATGTTGCAGGTTACAGAAGGACATCGATAAGCTGCAGAGCAGGGCTGAGAGGTGGCAAGTGGAGTTTAATGCGGAAAAGTTTGAGGTGATTCACTTTGGAAGAAGTAACAGGAATACTGAGTACTAGGCTAGTGGTAAGATTCTTGGTGGTGTGGATGAGCAGAGAGATCTTGGTGTCTTTGTGCATAGATCTCTGAAAGTTGCCACCCAGGTTGATAGGGTTGTTAAGAAGGTATACGGTGTGTTATGTTTTATTGGTAGAGGGATTAAGTTTCGGAGCCGTGAGGTCATTTTGCAGCTATACAAAACTCTGGTGCAGCCACACATGGATTTTTGCATACAGTTCTGGTTGCTGCACTATAGAAAGGATGTGAAAGCACTGGAAAGGGTGCAGAGGAGATTTACTAGGATGTTGCTTGGTATGGAGGGAAGGTCTTATGAGGAAAGGCTGAGGGACTTGAGGCTGTTTTTGTTAGAGAGAAGAAGGTTAAGAGGCGACTTAATAGATGATCAGAGGATTAGATAGGGTGGATAGTGAAAGTGTTTTTCCTCGGATGGTGATGGCTAGCACAAGGGGGCATAGCTTTAAATTGAGGGGTGATAAATATAGGACAGATGTCTGAGGTAGATTCTTTACTCAGAGAGTAGTAAGGGAGTGGAATGCCCTGCCTGCAACAGTAGTAGACTCGCCAACTTTAAGGGCATTTAAATTGTCATTGGATAAACATATGGATGATAATGGAATAGTGTAGGTTAGATGGGCTTCAAATTCGTCTCACAGATCGTTCCACAGAGGGCCGAAGGGCCTGTACTGCGCTGAAATGATCTTTGTTCTATGTAGTAAAAATCCATATCAGCAGACAGGGCAGTTTTAGCTTTGGCAGCCTCCAGACAGAGCTAAAAATGAGTCTCCAACTGTTTTAGTAGTCCAAGTAGTCAGGGCTGGAGAAAGTCCTGTGCTTTTCTTAGGGTTCAGTGAGGATACATCAGGGAGTTAGCCTGAATGTGTTTCCATGGGAGAGAGGGAGAGAATTATACCTGGTCAATGTGCTGAAAGTCACGAAAAGGAGGTGCTTGAGACCTCATCCTTTAAGTATGTCACATGCATGGGAAAACTCGACCTGCAATCACCGTAATCATCACAAATGTGAACATTTGATTAAAATCCCAAATTGTCCTATTTTATCTAACTATCTAATTCAGGTTCAAATTCAGTCAGCTTATGTTGTACAGCATTTAGATATACTACTTTGTTAGGTTTAACGCAGCTGCAATTTGTTTTAAACTGACATTTCTGAGAGACCAGATTCAAAATCTAGAAATATAATAATGAGCATTTTAAATACTAAATTGCACAGTTGTAACAGAGCAGCTCTGTCTCCTAAGACTGTTCAGTGTTGGTGATTCTTTAAGAAGCATTGGTTCTGGACTAATCCTCAATAACCTCACCTCCGCATTAAGCCTCATTCCTGATTCTGAAATCTTGGTTTGTACTAAATTGTAATATAGTATTGGAAATGTTCTCCTTCAGCTGAGCTATGAAATAAAACCCTGTTAGTGCAATGCTAAAAGGTTGCACACCTCTATTCTGAGATAGAGGCATGAGATTTTCCTACTTGCCTCATTAAACCATGGCATTGCATCATATTTTTGCTCAATGCATGGTTTTGGTTTGCATACAATGGCTTCCACGTTCATCCCAAAGCAACTCTGACCACACTTCAAATGAATTCATGAGTAAAATGCTTTTGGGGTGTTCTGAGAAATTAAGCAACATTTATAACTGCAAGCTTCTCCCCTTTTTCTGTTATCCGCTACAACATCACTTGTCAATTCCTCCTGAGATAATCTGACCATAAAACTGTGAAAAACATCAATAACTGGACAGCTGCAATGTTGTATTTAGAGATATTACAGTTCCACAGCATAAAAGTCAAGTAAAAAGTATCACTTAAAGCACACCTGCTCTCAAACTCCAAAAGACTTGAGAACGAGATGAGGTGAAAGCATTTCTTGCCAATACATCTAAAAGAACGAAACAGATTCAGATAGACATCAGGATGAAGGGCTGTTCAAATGAGGAGCCGTTGAGCTCTGGGTCTGTACTGACGGAGTTTGGAAGGATGTGGGGGCATCTGATTGAAACTTTCAGAATACGGAGAGGCCCGGATAGAGTGGAGGTAAAGAAGGCATTTCCATTAGTAGGAGACTCTTGGTCTTGAGGGCACAGCCTCAGTGTGAAGGGATGATCTTTGGAACTGAGATGAGGAGCCAGAAGGCGTTAATCTGTGGAAGTCATTTCCTCAGGGGCCTGTGGAGGCCAAGTCATTGAGTATATTTAAGACAGAGATAGATGGGTTCTTGATTAGAAAGGGGATCAAGGGTCACAGGGAAGGTGGGAGGATGGGATTGAGAAACAAATCAGCCATGATTCAATGGCACAGCAGATGTGATGGGCTGAATTGCCTAATTCTGCTCCTATATCTCATGGTTTAATACACATTTACAAAGTTTCGTTCTTATTGCCACAAAGGAATTAGGGTCTTGTTGTCTTCAGTTTTTGAACAGACACACAGCGTTGATCCTCACAAAGTGAGGTTACAGTATTAGCTCAGCTCAGACCCATTTGTGGATACCTCTGGCGTGGTGGAGCCATAAACAGTTAATTTGCAATCTGGCTCATGTCAGACGGAGCAGCAAGCATAATTACATGGTACGATGCAGGCTTTAATAGGTTGTGTATCGCAGCTGGAGACAGTAAACTAATAAGCTCAAGGTCCTCTACTCCACAGTGGAATAGACTGACTTGTGTGGTACAGCTAGCAGATGGCTAAACAAAATGACAGTACGCATTCTCTATCATAGACTGGATATTTTTTTCTTCTTGTTTTCCCTGTGAACAACTTAAGAATTTGAAGTATGTGCATTAAATTTGATCAATGCCCCAACTGCAAGCTGCCAGCTCGTGAAACAGTGTCTCACAATTCAATTCTGATCCGACATGATTAAAAACTAAAAAGAAAACAACAAACAAGGACATTTGCGTGTTTTTCTAAGCCACTCAGGATTTTATATAAAGACTGAAACAAGTAGATGCATGTTCCCACTAAAACGTGGCTCATGCTTGCTTGCTTCAGATCAGAAAGTGGTCCAATCACCGACTCCATCTCCAATAATGTTTCTTCAGTTGCCAAAATGGAGGAACCACATGGGGTCGATTCTAATGAGCTCCAATCTAGGCTCCCCAGACCACCTAAATACATCTCATACTGACTCACAGGGTCGAATTGCTTGCAAACTATGCTATTATGAAAAAAAACCTGTATTCTGAACCATTAAGTGTCTCATTGAATCCCAATTAATTCCTGACAATGGATTTGAACCAAAGTTTTTATCATTAAGTATTCACAGTTCAACTTTTCAACCCTGTAGACACATCCACCTCCACGGGCTCTAAGTGCTTCGTATCAAACCATTTGCAAGAATGAATTAGGTCAGAGGTCATGTTGGTGTCTTCACACATAGTTGTACTGAAGTACATGTTTATCATGCAATGACAACACTGGACTGTGAACTCCTCGCTTTTACGCACTCGTCAAGTGCCGATCAGTTAAAGGAAAACACTCCAATTATAACAGAAAAGCAAAATATTTCAGTTGCTGGGTATTTGAAGTAACTGGAAACATTGGAAATAGTAACTCAAGCAGGTTCTGTGAAGAGAGAAACAGAGCGAATATTTCAGGTTATGAAAGGTCAGCGAGTTTGCCTGGTAATTTTGTTATCCTCTCAATTGACGTGACCAACTTGCTCTGTATTTCCATTATTTTGTTTTTATATTAATCAAAATAGTATTATCAATTAATTCAAATGATTTTTACGTTCAGATTTTGTCCAATTGATTTTGTTTAAATTGATGATCAGTGGTCCAATGCTCCCAAATCTCTTTTCACAGATCATTTTCTGTTCTTCGCCTCTTGAGCTGGAGTATGACCACTTTGTGTATTCAGGTGCAGCACATTTGAAACCAAAGTCATAGAGAGGTACTGCACAGAAACAGGCCCTTCAGACCAACTTGTCCATGCTGACCACATATCCTTTCTAAATAGTTCCATTGCCAGCATTTGGTCCATCTCCCTCTAAACCCCACCTATTCATACACTCATCCAGATGCCTTTTAAATGTTGTAATCATACCACCACTTCCTCTGGCAGCTCATTCCATACACACGCCATGCTCTCCATGAAAAAGTTGTCCCTGGGGTCCCTTTTATGTCTTTCCTATACCTCACCTCAAATCTATACTCACTAGTTTTGAACTCTGTCTCCCCCCCAACCCAGGGGAAAAGCCTTGCCAATTTACCTTATCCACGCCCCTCATGAGTTTATAAACCCCTATAAAATCAGTCTGACACTCCTTGGAAAGTAGTCCCACCCCATTCAGACTCTCCCTACAGCTTAAACGCTCCAACCCAGGCAAGATACTTGTAAATCTTTTTTGAACCCTCTTTAGTTCCATAACATTCTTCCTATAGCAGGCTGACCAGATGTGTATGTAATCCTCCAAAAGCAGCTGAACCATGGCTTTCATTATCTAAATTTTCACGCAGGTTCAAATCAATAGACCGCAAACAAACAGAGGGGATTCCAGCTGAACCTTTGTAGACCAGAGACACGAAGGTGAGTGTTTCTATTCCTGTTCTATTGAAATAGTCTAACTTAAGACAGCTGGAGATTAAAACAGGGGCCTCCCTAGTTTCATGTAATTAAATTACATTTACCATCTGAGCCACAATAAATGAGCTAGAAATGAAAAACACTGACTTTTTCCTTCATCCAACGAATATTCCACATGCTCCTTTATGTGTTCACAAATAATTCCTGACCTCACTGGTGGAACTTTGCTGACAATCTGGTGCAAACATGAAAAATAGAATCACACACACGAGAGGACTGAATACCCTTTTGGGAGTAGACTGGTATCCTAAACGGGTTAAATCCCTCCATGACCTTAGCTCTTCCAATCTCTGGGACCTTCTAGAACCAACCCACTGAGCACTCAGTGACTGTGCCCATTTTCTTTTTCCCAGTGCTGGCAGCTATTGCTATCAAGGCCTCAGGTTCTGAATTTCCTTCCTTTAAACTGTCAACTTTGCTTTCCTTCTTTAAAGGAACTTCGTTGTAGATTTACCTCTCTGACAAAGATTAAGGTCATCTGCCTTTTTTTTTTAAAATAGTTGATCTTCGGAAGATTTTACCATATCAAAGGCACAATATAAATGCAAGTTGTTGTTAAATGTGCAGTATCCAATTAAGTGAATACATGTACTACAGACAGCCAAACGCCAATGTTGTGTGTACTGCTTGGTATCATAATGTCGTAATCTCCTACTTGGCAACATATACATCATCAATTGGCAATGCCATGTTTCTAAAACAATTGCCAACAGAGTTTTAAAATATAATCAGTGGGATTGGCTCAGAATCAGACGATTCACCGGGTCTGCCTCCTCTTTATTCCTTAACCCCTTTTGACTTTTAGGCTCAATGGAAAAAGTGGATGATAAAAGGGACATTGCTCTTTAGCAACAATAGAGAAGTACAGACTGGTAGAACCGGGTTAATCAGATACAACAGGATACACAATACACCCAGCAATACAACATTCCTCATTCACAAGGGGAAAGATAAAGAGCTCATACTTCTCCTCAAACAAAAAAGATCATATTTAAACCTCAAGAAATATTAAAATGATATTCCAAAAACTTTCAGTGCTTTCTGGAACTGGAATGCTTATTCAACTATTTTGTTATAAAGTTATCAGTCACACTTTGAAACACGATGTATTTAATATGTACATGGTCATAAAATATTATTATCCTTAATAGTCCCATCATCTCATCCATTTTTTTAATTAACCAGAACTTGGTCTGCCACTGTTCTATGAAATAGGGAATTAATGGGTATGTGCATTAGCAGAAGACAAAAATAGAATGACTCTCAATGGATCAATTATTGCCAGATATGGGGCCAACTCAGAAGGCCCTCATTTAAGCCTTAAACTGTGCTGTGTTAGCTCACCTCGGAGAGGGCAGCCCAGTTAGCTCCCACATACAGCAAGCAGTGAGGAAAATACAAAGACGCCAGGTGAAGTTCCCTCTACTGATCAGTGTCCTTTAGCTTCTGTTGTGTGTCTGAAGTTGTTCCACATCCATATCCACTTGTTAGCTCTGCTTCCTGGCTCTTGTATTGGAATCTAATACAGGCTTGATTTGAAAACGTCAATCCTTGTTTCCAAATGCCTTCACGGCCTCAGTCCTCCCTCTAAAGATCTGTGCTCCGCTCGGCAACAATTCTGACTTGCAGACAACCCAGATTTTCGCCATCTAACCCTGAATCCTGTACACTTGGCCAACTCAACTCTCAGTTTCCAAACTGCCTTCCCAAATCACTGTCTCTCCCATCCTTTCAGAAACTTCTTAAAAGCTTACGACATCAACAAAGCTTTTGATCTCCGGTCCTAATATCTGCTTGTATGGTTCAATGCCAAATTTTGTACGACAAAGCTCCTGTGAAATGGCTTGGAGTATTTTACTGTGTCACAGATGCTTACATAAATATGAGTTAGTGCGAGTATGAATGCGATGTGAAGAGAACATGGATCAGCCAAAATGTCTTGATTATTAATATGAGGTGAATATTTAAATAACTAGGGACCAGAATGTCGCCTGCAGAATCGTGCTCTGCTGCAAGTGAGAATAAGAGTATTTAGTGTAAGGGGTGGTGATCGAGCTGTAAGTAGAGTTAAGGAAAGTAAATGTAGGATGACATGGTTGACCGTCTTGACTCACCAAAAGACACAATCTCAATGCTAATTTACACTACCTGCTGAAGAAAGACGAGCAAGCGAACGGACAGGGTTGGGGAAAGGGATCAAAGAATCAGTTGCATAATTTGAAGCACAGAAAATCCACGCATCAGATTGCATACTTGCAACTAAGTCAAAGGTGAATGCGGCATGGCAGTATGAGATACAAATACTTTATGCTTTTAAATGAAGGAGTCTGCACCCCATGTCAAACTGAACGTGGCCAGAACTCACCAGTAAAAGAGGCCTGTATTTTATGATCATGGTGAAGAGAGACTTTGAAGAAGGCTGACCCTGAAGATCTCACAAAACTCAGATGTGGAATAGCACCTCTTCCAACATTGCTTTCATTCTGGTGCTGGCTATGGCGATCTCCTGTGACCAGCAATGGTGATGTATTCACAAACATGAGGAGCACATAAGAATGCTCATAGATAGCAATGTAGAAAATGAGGAGGTTTATCATTGACTTTTTATAATGTGTTTGGGAAAAAAGAAATCAGTTTAGTGCATACACATGGAACTAAGATTGAAGCTGAATTGGGAGATGGGAGAATGCAGCAGGACCTGGTATCTTTGTGCACCAGTCACTGAAGGTAAGCATTCAGGTGGAGTAGGCGGTAAAGAAGGCAAATGGTACGTAGGCCTTCATTGCAAGAGGTTTTGAATACAGGAGCAGGGACGTGTTGTTGCAGTTGTACAGGGCCTTGGTGAGGTCACACCTAGAATATTGAGCAGTTTTGGTCTCCTTTTCTGAGGAAGGATGCTGTCACTCTAGAGGGAGTGCAGCGAAGTTTTACCAGGCCGATTCCGGGGATGGTGGGACTGGAGTATGAAGAGAGATGGGCTAGGTTGGGATTGTTTTTGCCAGAGTTCAGACAAATGAGGGGCGATCTCATACAGACTTATAACGTTCTAACAGGACTGGTCAGGCTAGATGCAAGGAGCATGTTTCCAATGATGGATGTGTCCAGAACCAGGGATCACAGTATGAGGATTCAAGATACACAATTTAGGACAGAGATGAGGAGACATTTCTTCACCCAAAGAGTGGTGAGCCTGTGGAATTCATTACCACAGGAAACAGTTGATGCCAAAACATTGACTATATTCAAGAGGTGGCTAGGTATAGCACTTGGGGCAAAAGGAATCAAAGGTTACGGGGAGAAAGCAGGATTGGACTACTGAGTTGGGCAATCAGCCATGATCGTGAAGAATGGCGGAGCAGGCTCGAAGCTCCTCCCGCTTCTATCTTCTATGTTTCTACGAAATACCAAACTAAGAATAATTTACTACTTTAAAAATTAGAAGAATCCTTTGCAAGAAATAGCAAAGGTTCACATTTCACAAACATAAAAATCAGCTTTTCTGGGCCAGAGATGTTGTCCAACAATAACAGGTTGCTAAAACCAATCTATAATTCCTTTAACAAAGCATAACTTTTCCAAAGGTTTTCACAGTGGAATTCATGCCGAATCAGTGATTTCATGATTGATAATTGATTCATAATTGATTACTGACCTCAAAGTCTTCAATGAAGGCTGATTAACAGCAAATTCATTAAGAGCAACCTCTGAATTTCTACTTTCAACTGCTGGTGCAGACTCAAGAAGTTGCCGACAAAGTCACAGATCAAAGAACATCTCACCATTATTAGAACCTCAAAATCTGGTCTATGTACAGCTCTCTGTGATGCCACCACTCAAACTGATATATCAATAAAATCAACAGTTCTTAGGCTAAGCAACTCAATGCAGAAAACCTCATAAACAACCTTGATCAAACCTGGAGATAATGTGGGAGGTGTTGTTGGCTTAAAACTTGAACAAGGATGTGTTCATCTACATGATTAAAAGCTTGTGGTTTCAGGCCTCTACAGTCACATATCCAAGTACCAAAATAGTTCACTTTTGAAGTGTAGAGTATACTACAAAAAAAGTAGACCTTGTTATCCATGTTACTGTAGCAACACAATTACTTGTAAAGTTGCCACTTTTGCTCAAATACATACCACATTGTCATGTCTACAGTGAGAAACACCGATGGCCAGTTTGAAAGTTGTCTCTCTGTCCAGCCTGATACATTCTTTAAACTGTCAAAATCAATCCAGAGGGTGCGCAGTGACACAATGTGGTTGTGACCCTCTAAGGACCTGCCATCTAAGGACCCCTCTCAGCCAGACTCCTGTTGCAGTGGATGAGCCATTTCCAGAATTCTCATCAGACCATGTGGCTTGATGGTACATCACAAGGGAAGTCCACCTCAAACGCAGAGCTATGGCTCAGAACTAAACATGTGTTCGGGGTTTGGGAGAAAAAGAGCCATTTTCTCTTGGGGTAAAGTGACTGTAGTCCAACCAGGCCACAGGGCTGCTGTTGCATTAGAGAAAGACCACTGGTGATGATTTAACCTGAGTGTCTCCATGCCTCAGGAGATAAAACAACCATGAAGTAGAAAGGTAATGTGGAAACAGATGAAAAAGGAAGGAGCTTAACTGTATCAAATCTCTCTTCTTCCTCAGGAAGTAAGGAAATTCAGCACGTCCACAGGACTCTCACCAAATTTTATCAATGCACCATAGAAAGCATTCTATCTGGATGCATCACAGCTTGGTACTCTGCCAGAGACTTGAGGAAACCACAGAATTGTGAACATTGCCCAGTCCATCACGCATGTCAACCTTCCATCCACTGACTATCTATACCTTTTGTTGCCTTGGAAAGGCAGGCAACATCAAAGACCTCTCCCCCTCTTGTGATAATCTCTTCTGACCTCTTCCATCAGGCAGAAGGTACAAAACCTTAAACATATGTACCAACAGATTCAAGAATATCTCCTTCCATGCTGTTATAAGACTTCCGAATGGACATCTCAAATTTCAAATCTAACGTTGATCTTGCTTTTTGTGCACCTTCTTTGCAGCCGTAACTTTATATTCCTCACTCTGCTCATTCATCCAATGATCTTTGTAGAGCAATGGTCTGCCTGAACTGCACACAAAACTAAACTTTTCACCGTGCTCAGGTCATCATGGAAACAATAAATCAAATCACACAAGGAAAGATCTGTCTCTTTATGAAATTGTTGCCACTTACTACATTCCAAGGGGCTCAATCCAAAGCCATGGAGCTACTTAACCTCTATCCTAATGAGGCAATTTTTAAAAAAAAGTGTGAGCTTCTGTTAATTGAAACGAAAGGCATTACAAACTCAAACGAGATCAACAGCTGGAAGGAACCATGGCTCAATGAAGTGTGAAAGTGTGGATAAGAATCCACTGACCATGTTCCTAAATTGGTGACTTAGATAGCATTTTGTTGGGTTTGTGTTAAGAACAACCTCAGGACCTTTAAATGGATGTTTTTTCTTATTAATTTGGGGAATATGGACATCACTGACTGGGCTAATATTTATTGCCCATCCCTGGTTGCTCTTGAGAAAAGGGTAGTATGTTTCCTTCTTGAATCACTCCCACCGTCCACTTGGTGCAGGTACAAGGCCAGTTAGCGTCAGGGAGGGATTTCCAGGACACTGACCTGACAACTTTGAAGGAATGGCAATATATTCCAAGGTCAGGGCAGTGAGTGGCTTGAAAGGGGACTTGGAGGGCGTGGTGTTCCCAAATATCTATTCATGTTGTCCTTCTAGGCGGCAGCTCTCATAGTTAGGGAAGGAGCAATCTCTGGAGCCTTGCCAAACTTGTGTAGTGCACTTTGCAGATGTTACACACTGCGCTGGAATGTGTTGGTGGTGGAAGGAGTCAGCATTTATGGGTGTAATGCCAATCAAATGGGCTACTTTGATTTGCATTATACCCAAGCATCTTGAGCGTCGTTGGAGCTGCACTCATCTGAGAAAGTGAGGAGAGATACAGCACACTCCTGACTTGAAATAACAAGGTGTAGAGCCGGATGAACATAGCAGGCCAAGCAGCATCATAGGATCAGGAAGGCTGACATTTCGGGCCTGGACCCTTCATCAGAAAATAGGCCAGAAACGTCAGCTTTCCTGCTCCTCTGATGCTGCTTGGCCTGCTGTGTTCATCCAGCTCTACACCTTGTTATCTCAGATTCTAGCATCTGCAGTTCCTACTAACTCTGAATCAAGTTACAGTCCTGACTTGAGCCTTGTATATCAGCACTACAAATCCGTTAACTGTCAGAAAAATAAAAACACCTCAACAGTTGACTGAGAGCAGAGTTTTGGGAGGCGGTGGCATAGTGGTAATGCCACTGGACTCATAATCCAGAACCATGGCTAACACTTCTGGAGTAATGGATTCAAGTCTCACCATAGCAGATGGTGAAATTTGAATTCAATTTTAAAAATATCTGGAAAAGCGGTGACCAAATACAGTAACTACGGTTTTTTTTGTAATACCAAGAAATTTCAACACCCTTCCCTGAGGGGAAATTAAACCTCAATTTTAAGCAGTGATTGTCATCGCTGAAACAAACAATCCATTCCAAAATGACGTTTGAATGGGAGATCTTTTAAAATGTTCACTAAAAAGTTTTATTTTGAGCTAGAAAAATAATATAATATTTAAATACACAGATAATATGCTAAAGCTTAACAGTGCTGGACAGAGAATTGGAGGTGGTGGGGTTTGAGAGGGACAGTGGGTGTCGCAGAGGAACTTTCCTTATGGATCCGTCCCTGATATGTTCTCAGATATAGTAGTCATTCGGATAGCTGGCCTGTCCACAAAGCAATACAGTATGATCCAGGAATCGAATAATGCTACCTTATGGTCTGAACTGGATATTAAATGCTGGTACCTGTCTTCTCAGCCTCCCTTTACAAAGATTATAAATACTGAGTGAGGCAAGGCCAATGACCAATCACTAACTTGTGTTATTGCTTGGCATGTGAACAAAAGCAATAACAATCAAATCCATCCAATCCATGCATTTACCTCGATATAATGATACATAATATCACATCACTAGATGTACTCAAGCTCCTAACATCTCCTTTACAGGCTGAACTTAGGAACTTGTTGAGAACTTGCCCCTGCAGCTTTCTGCATAAAAACCTCATCTGATATAATGACCATCTTCAGCGTCTTTTCTGGCCCTGACACTTAGCATCCCGGTTCAGACAAAAAAAATACAAAAAGCTTGTTAATATCTCTGGGTTATCATAACATCTGTGGGTTATCTTCTGCTCTTTCTAGTCAGAAGCAAACATGCACATCCTAATATGGGTGTTCATCTATTGATGAAACAGGATCCCACAATCAATTAGTTAAGCATGCAGGAAAATAACAAACAGGGAAACTCGTCAATTAAACACCGTCATTTCATCACTTGTGTGAATCTCAATCATTTCAAAGCAGTTTATTTCCCTGAATCCTATGTGTGGAAACAATAATCAAACTTCTGAAGCCAGTAACAACGCTGTACATCCTCTTCCAAACACAGCACTTCTCCATATGATTAATCCCCTGCAAAAGATGCTTCTCATTACAGTTGGGTGACATTACTGAATGCATCAGTGTTAACCACTTCCAAATGGGACAAACCATGATGCATTCTTCTGTTCGCTAGAATCACAGATCTCTGCAGCACAAGAATCTGTGCATCCCTCTCAAACAGCTGTTCACAACCCCATTACACCTCATACATGTCAAAATTCTTTAAAATCTTCTTTAATTCTATTTCCTGACCAAAAATGATCAAATAATTCAGAATCTAACATCACGCCCGGCACGTTTGACATGATTGAATTATAAAGACTGTTTGCTAATGCTTCTTTTTTTTGACCATGGACTGAAATTAAGAAAAATACGGTTTTATAAGCTAAGGATTATAAAAAAAAGTGCACCTTTTAACAGCAAGTTATCTGACATAGCTATTTGTTCAAACAGTAGGGGAGGTCTAGTCATAAAAAAGCTGGAGCTAGGGAATGCGTATGAAAATATATTTGGCTTGCAACAGGTGGCTGATTGGTCTGGAGGATTGAGATGCATTTTTGGTGAGAAAAGCCATCTGCCTGTCAAATTTGTGCAATGCCCCTCAGGTAGCTGAACGACTTGTGGGTGTGAATATTGGGCAAAAACCATCAGACCACCAAACAAAAAGCAAGTTGTCTTTACTCAGCAGTATAAACAATTCAAGCCTGAAAATATCAGTTGTTGTAAGTTGAGGTTCTGAACTAATAAGTCAGATACTTCATTACTGTGAACCAGTCACTCTGAATTGTACAGGATAGAATGGAACGGAATAGAACAGAATGGAATAGGAAGTTATTGTCATGTGCACTTTTACATGGAAACTACAGTGGGAAGTGTTATAAGTCCTCTGACCACCACACCTAGATCAATGGCAGAAGTCATACACGATAACAAATAAATGTCAACTTAAGACAAAGTTCACTGCAGTTCAGTTAACGACTTTTGGATCAAGGTAAGCCAATTATGGGACAATAAAATACCATGAAGGTACAGCCAGGTTGAAACTGCTTCACTGGGCTATTAGAACGCCGGGCTGGAAGCCTTCGCCGAAGAAGTACACCATGCCGGGCCGAGAACACCGCTCCTGGACGAGGCTGCCTGCCAGGCCACTGGAACACCTGGGCGCTGAAGGTGAAGAAGACCTCCACACAAGGATGGGACCTCCACATGGCGACAAAACCACCATGCCAGGATGAGACCCCCCCCCCCCCACCGCACGCTGGGCCGAGACCACCTTTTTCCTCCTTCAGACGCTCGGGGCCTAGCTGCAGACCCAGACCCTTGGCCTAGCTTGCAAGTCCAGCCTTGGGGAGTCAGCTTGGGACCTGTCCCTTGGTCGCTGGGAGACCCTGTTCTGGGATGGAGCCGTATCCACGTTGGTCATGGGATTGCTGATGTTACCTCCTTCAACCGCCATTCTCCCGGCTTGAATGAAAGGAAAATGAAGAAGAAAAGAAAGAAAAATCAAGAAAGACAGCAAAAGTAAAAAGAAGAAAGTAAAGAGAAAGAAAAGCGAAGGGAGCAGGTGAGCTCCGGGCTCAGCCCCTGCACTCCGTTGCCATCCTGAAAGTGCGTCTTGCTCGCAGGAGAAAGTGCATGGAGAAGGAGAATCAAAAAGAGATTGGCAATAAAAAGTGGATCACCTCAGTAAATCCTGTGATAGACACCATTTAGACTGCCTTCGCAGACTTTCCCCCTGTACGTTATAATATTTCTTTGTGGTTGCCTGCATTTGACCGAGTGTGTGTGCATCAGTAGGTCTGGAGTTGAATCATTGATGATTGTTCACAATTGCTCACCTGTAGCTAGAATCTATTTATTTGTAATAAGTGGTGATTTGCACTACGTATAAAGTCTGGTCCATGATTTCCATCAAAACGAGTCCAAAAGACAGGTTGAATTAGACATTTTGTGCATTTTTACAAAATCTTTAACTTTTGCAATAAATACAGGTGCAGCAGGACATGATTTCTAGTTGCTACCCCAGTGAAGCGTTACACTATGCTCTCTTAACCATGGTGATTAAAACTATATCAAATTATTGATTAACCAAGGGGGAAACTAGTTCTTGCCTGGTTACATCATTGAAATCTCTCCTCCTTACATCATTCTTTCAAAAGCTAAAGGGAGTTTCAATATGTACACAGTGCTTGACTACACAGTGTCTAGCAGTGTCTCACAGCCAAATACCTTTAATATGTTGCCCACACAACAGCAAAAAGATGAACACACTTTTCTTTTGTTGGTTATACTCAAGAGCTAAGCATTGGTCAAAATACCAAGGGTACTCTCCAGCCCTTTTTTAACAAATCATACATAGGATCGCTAATGACCAGCTAAAACATCACTTTAGCATTTCACCTTGTACAGCCCGAAGATGTTCCCTCAATTATCTACTCCAGTTTTTGACCTACAAGGGAATTGGAACATATGGGGGAAGATGCTGGGAAGTGGAGTTAAGTCTACAATTGGGATCAGTTATGCTCTAATTGAGCAACAGAGCAGACTTACTAAATACTGTGTATTCAAACTCCATGCAAGAACTGCGGTCAATACCAGCAATAAATGTCTCAGCAGATCAAAATAACAGAAACACAACTTATACAAAGGCATAAAGAACATAAAAAACAAAAGGGAAGTACATCACAGGAACAGGCCCTTCGGCCATCCAAGCCTGTGCCGAACATCATACCCTGACTAAACTAAAAAACAAACCTTCTGCCTTATTCAGTCCATATCCCTCCATTCCCTCCCTATTCATGTAATCATCCAGATGCCTCTTAAATGTTGCCAATGTGCCTGCTCTGGCAGTGTATTCCAGGCTGCTGCCACTCTCTGCGTGGAAAACTTTCCTCGCACATTTCTTTAAACTTTTGCCCTCTCACCTTGAACCTGTGCCCCCTTGTAATGAAACTTCAACCCTGGGAAAATGCCTCTGACCATCCACTCTATCCATGCCTCTCACAATTTTCTTGACATCTGTCAGGTCTCTTCTCAGTCACAGTCTTTCCAGTGAAAACAATCTTTGTCTTTTTAATCTTTCCTCATAGTCAATGCCCTCGATATTGGGCAACATCCTGGTGAACCTTCTCTGTATTCTCTCCAAATCTTCCACATCCTTCTGGTAATGTAGTGACCAAAACTGCACACCATCTTTTATAATAAGGGCATTGCAAACTTCGACATAAATTAGTACCAACATCACAACATCAATGAAAACATTACACAGATATTGAACGTAAATTAGACTGCACCTTTTATACATTTTTGTAATCATAAAAAGCACAAATTGTCCTTTCTTTATGGTTTAAGGGGATTGAAAACTAAGAAGTGGAGGAGTTTTAATACCTTTTAGAAGGTATTGAAAATTTGGAGGGTTTTTGATGTGGCATTCAAGCAGAAAACTATTTCCCTAATTTCTATTCGACATTAGTTGAGGAAAAGGAAAACTAGCGGAGTGTGGTGAGCAAAGTAATGATTTGTCCTGTGGATGTTTCTCTTAGTGTTTGATCAATAGAAACACAGGGAAGATTCTAAAATTGTAGAACAGAAACAGATATAAAATGACTACTTTCAATGAGAATTATACATTTGATTATTTACTGAATGGCTCAGCCTCTGTTAAACTTTGATGTGCTGGGTTATCCAAAAAGAAAGCCCAAAAAAGGGGACAAACTAAAATCTCAAAATGTTAAATGACCTGACAATGCAGATAACACAGGAGCAAAAGGTACAACTAACTTTTGTTGGGCATGCTTTCTTTCTGTTCAATCTTTCAATGTTCAAATTGACAAGATGGCTGTGGTGAAACTAAGTAACATGGCTCCAAACTGAACAAATGTGTGGTCACTGTGCAGAGACCTGCCTCCTTTTCCTTCATAAAGCTCGACAAATTCAAACGGACTTTGAAATTTCTGACCTGGGAGGAAAATGGGAATTTTCAGGGCCTTCATTTGTTTCCATCTGCTCTGCTACACCAACAAGCTAAATCGATTAAATTTTACTACCAAAAAGCACAAACCCTGGAATGGATTTGATTGAATTATAGAAACAAAAGATACAGAATCATTTGTGAGTAACCATTCTGTGAACAGTTTCTAAGCTGCACTGTACATAATTTGAGAGACTTTTATCATATCAAAGCTTCATTCCCTCAACATCCTGTCATTGCCTGCCTTTGATCCTCATCCAGGAAGTTCCCCCGAAGCCAACACCTCTCCAAGTATTTTGCTGATAAGAAATGAAGCTCTGAAACCAGGTCACTGGCCTCCTCTCATATCTGAGGAACAGTCAGTAGCCGGGGTCAGGAGTGAAAGAAGAGTCGAAGGAAACTAGAGAGAGGGTAGAAATAAGTCTATGCTTTCTTTTAGTAGCACAAAAGCTAGCATACAACTTCAGCAGGGAATAGGAAACACAAATGGAATGTTGGCCTTCATTTCAAAGGGAATGGAGTATAAAATAGGTAAGTCATGCTTAAACAACGCAAGGCACTCTCAGACCACACCTGGGACACTGAACAGTTTTTGGCTCCTTATCTGAGGAAAGATATCGTATCAACTTGAAGCTATTCCAGAGAAAGTTCATTCGGCGAACACTTGGCATGAAGGGACTGCCTCATGAGGCGAGGTTGAGTAGGTTAGCCAGAGGTCAATGCACTGGCATATGATTGGTATGCACTGAGCCCTTGGCATGGCTGTACAGCCACACTTGCTTGTGGGACAGTCCAGGGCCAGAGGGCATAATCTTAGATTGAGGGGTTGCCTCACTAAGACAGAGGCGAGGAGGAATTTTTTCCTCGCTGAAGGTGGTGAATCATAGAATCCCTACAGTATGGAAGCAGGCACATTCAGTCCACACCAACAGCATCCCATCCAGAACCAACATCCCCACTCCATCCTTGTAACCCTGCATTTCCCATGGCTAATTCATCTAGTTTGCACATCCCTAAACATTATGGGCAATTTAGCATGGCTAATCCACCTGACCTGCACATCTTTGGACTGAGACAGGAAACTGGAACACCCAAAGGAAACCCACACAGACACAGATCAGCCTTGATCTCATTGATCTGAATGACCACTTCTGCTCCTACATATTAAGCTTTTAGTTCCAGTGTCAATATAACCTCAACAGAGCCTGGTAAATTTTGAAAGAAGGGACAGAAAAGAAGAGAGTGAGATTTAGAACTAAATCAGCCAAGCAACTGTAAAATTGAGCATTTGGAGATTTCACATTGTGCTAGTTACATGGAGCACGGGAAAATTGTAGTAAATGTACGAGTTCCGGAAAAAGTGATAAGATTCACGTACTCATTGGCAGATTATTGTGGATTACAGGAAATGTGATTACAAGATCTACAGAAGAATTGAGACAAATCAAAACAGAATCTTTGGAAAAGAATGCGGAGGTGTTATGTTTTGCCATCGATATTACATGCCTTGGAAATGTACTCAAGAGATTATTGATAAGCTGACTGCTTTAGAGTGGTAAACATGTAGGAGGATGTTCCTCATATCCTACATAGACAGGCTAATAAGGAATGTTACAAATGTTAAAGAGAAAAAGATGCTAATATGATTGTGTCATCTGAGTAGGCAACAGACAGAGACAACTACTGAAAGGGACAATTGATGAAAAACATGGGAGAGAAGTAGATGACAGATTTCACACGTTAAATGGGCGTAGTTGAGCTGTGTATAAGGAATGAGTAAGCACAGTACAGGACAGATTGAGGGGAAATCTGTGGCAGGCAACCTTCTGGGAAGAGAACTGTCATGGCAGAATGCATATATTACTCAGTAGGATCTTAGGAACACTACATTCAGTTTTTTTTTTGCAAAAGGTGGAAACTTTGGTTACAGAGTTGTTGTAATGAAGATTGTAAGCAAACTGCTACTCAATTATTAATAAAGCTTATTGTTTACAAGTATAATTAACATAGATTACATGTCAGGCAGAGACGATGTCCCATGGAAGTAACTGTAAAAAAAAATCAAATGAATATACTGGCCCTTTTACAAGAAGTCCCAGTAATCATCCTTCATCACTTTAGCCTGAATAACCAACATGCTGCTTGTAAAGCGGAGCTTGTGTATCAGATTCTCACACCATTTTAGCTGGTGTTTATGATCTCATCAAGGCAGGGGATGATCACACCAAGGAATGGAACATTTTGTTTCCCCTGTAACCACTGACTAAATAAGCAAGCAGCACAACAAGCATGCACTTCCGCCAGAACGCCAAGAACACATTCTACAGTGATATGACTTTCAATATTTCCCCATCCATCTCTGCTGTAAAATCAAAACTAGCTTGTCCTCCTCGCCCCACAATCGTCCAATGGTCGACCCTTGTTTCCTGAAGGCAAACTCTTGATTGTTCCAGCTCAAGAAAGCTGATAACCCTTCAAAAATGCTAAAATCTAGCAGCAAGTCTTGACAAACTGATCAACTTCTGAGCACAACACAGACAAATCCTTATCTAACTTCACAATAATGACCAAAGGATAATATGGAAACCTGATTGCTTCCTTCCATACCAGACCAGTCAATATCTCCATACTGCTACATTTGCCAGGATCAACGAACTGAAACTTTGGACGTTTTTCACGTGCACAGCTCAATGTCTCACTAGGTCACATGCCTTTACCTACTAAGCTAATTCGGCAGCCACAAATGTCACTTAACTTTAATGAATTGGATATTTATTCATGCCTGGACAAAGAGATTCTCAAGAGTTGATTCCATAAGAAAACAATGCTTGAATATAATCACTGCAATCCCTCTCTAGGCATGTGGATGAAGGGATCATCTCTCACCAGATCACATTCAACTAGCAAATAAGTATTTGTTCAATCTTTTATTTCAGCAGAAGCTTTAATTATTCAAATTGGTGAGCTTTCAATCCAAATACTTAACGCAAACATACTTGGGCTTATATATTTTTAGGTAACCACCAAGCTACCGATTTAGTTACGACTCATCTGAAACGTATCATACAGACAAATAAGCATTTTAAAGTTTCACGATGGAACCTCATTCACTGGAAAGTATGACCCACAATCCCCCAAATGCTACCATTAAAGACACGAGCAGCTCTGACCCTATATTAATGATGATGTTCTGGGTATTACAAGACACACCGAAGGATCACAATGTGGCTTCAGTTATAAAACTAGATATATACCTCATCTTAAATGAAACACCAAATATTACAGCTAGCTAGCATTTACAAGTTTGCACTCAACAAACCACATTCTTGCAAAGCCAACTTTTTCAGTCCACAGACATATGCATCCATTTACTGCTGCTTTGCTGGAAATGAAGACATCCAGGATGTGGATTTCACCAGGAATCCATATCCATTGTATCTCAGCACTGCACAATAAGGAAGCACAATGTTGGATTCATATACGGAACACACTTGTGATTCAGAAATATCTCAAGCCAAAAAAAAGTCTGAATCATCTAAAGAGACCTTCGAGTTCCAATAACAACCATTAGTATGCAGTAAATGAAATGGTTAGACCACAACAAGCCTCCATGTGGTTGGTTTTTCTCTCTCTGCTTTCTGTGGATTTTGGTAGCATTCCATGCCTAGATCCAATACCATCCACTTTTACAAATAGCAGAAACGTACCTTGAGGGGTCCACAGAATGCGGACACAGTTCAGAAAGTGCTCTTTTCGAATGAATTATGGAACCCTGACAAATGTGGGTCTGATTCCAGCAACGATGCTGTTTAATCTGTTTCCTGTAGCTCAGTGAGGCAGGTTCAGAAGAGAAGTAAACAAAAGAAGTAACTGAAGAAAAGAAGTGTAAAGGGACAAGAAACATATGGCAAAATGGGCTGAGGTGAAGAGCGTGCAGAGTTCCAAGCACAGGGAAGGTTGGCAGGTCAAAGTTAATTTTATTATTCATTGCGGACAGAGGGCAGGCTCCATTTTCTTCACAGGATGGTCAGCAGATGTGATAATTTTGTCACAATGAAAAATGGAGTCGCAATTGGCCAGAGCCTACTCCCTCCTTCAGCTTCACCAAATTAACCCATAAACAGGGTGGGGTTGGGGGGCTGTGGTGGTTGGGGAGTGGTGAGAACAGTAGAGGAGTCTGGGTTTCCTTTTTGCTGAAGGTTGATGGAAGAGAGGAGCGAAAGCTGCGATTCTCTTTTTCTTCTACAGCAGGGGTTGGTCAGACAGAGCAAACTGCGACTCAGTTAGTAGCACTGTCTCCTTTCCATCAAAGGAGTTGAAGCTTCATGTCCCACTCTTAAATTGCACCCTGCCTGCCCTCTCAACTGGACATCAAAGATGTCTCTTGGTACTATTTTGATGAAGAGCAGAGGAGTTAACCTGGTGTCTTAGTCAGTATTTACACCTCTATCAAGATCACAAAAAATAAATGTGATTATCAGATCACTGGGAGCTTGCTGTGTACAGAGAGAATGCTCTGTTTCTTCCAACAATGAGTATGTTCCATTAGCTGCAAAGCTCTTTGTGGTGTTTTCAATTCATGTAAGGTGTTATATATATGCATGTCCCTATCTTTCTTTCATGGTAGCTTTGCAGAAAATCAGATTTTAGTTGAGTGGGTGGAAAAGAGAGTTAACCGTCTCCACTCACTGCTGGGAAATGAGGGGGAATTCATTGCTCCATTTTGGGTGTGGTGGCTGTGAATAAATTGACCTGGTTCTTGTTAGGTTGGCAGAGGATAAAATTGAGCCTGAGTTTCTTTGGTGGAGATTGTGGTCAGTTCAAGAGGGTGTGGGAGGAAATTGATTTCCAGGCAGCAGAGGAACTATCCAAATAAGTTAGACTCCACAATAAAACAGACAAAAAACATTCCACGACTTCTCACAAAGGCATGATCATAGTAATACACAAAGATTGCAATAGAGGATGCATGAGGACTGGTGCCCCAAAAGCTACATCCAAGAGGGGTGAAGGCGAATATCAAAGGGAAGAGTGGGAAGTGGAGAAGGTGCACGGGTTTGGGTGGTGGGGGAAGGGGTTGAAATCTTAGAGAGTGGAGATGCTCTCAGACAGGTGAAGGAAAAACAGAGAGTGAAAGGCAAAAAGAAGTGAGAGTTTGGTGGGGCCATTTTGTGGGAGGTGCATTTATGTGGGCAAGAGCCTGGAGTTGGAGTTGGGGATGATATCACTGATCAACAAGGACAGGGGTGATGGCTAAGCAGCATTGTCTTGAGTAGGATAAGGGCAGCGGAGATTTAAACGATAAAAGATGCAGGGCTGAAGTTGAAAGACTTTCTAACAATAGGTAGGGGCAGGTCATAGTCCAATAACACCCAAAGTCAGATGCCACAATCTAATTCTATTAGGACACACAGGTTACAGATAGTCCTTGAACCTTTAAAAGGTGGCTGGATCCAAATGGTACTGATGACCAGAGGCAAAGATACTAATCTTTCCAATGTTTGACTGGAGTAAATGGTGGCTGAAACAATACAGGCTGTCAGTCAAATAGTTTGATGTCACATAGGGACAGCGGGTACATGGAGAGGGAACATTCTTGCCACTTCATCCCATCAGCTCAACTTTAACATTCCAACTATTGAATGAATTTACATCTTATCTCACGTCTTTGGCTTGTATCGCTGATGTACAACTTGTACATGAGGGGAGACTGGGGTAGAGGGCAAATGCTTGCAGGGCTTTAGAAGATAAGTGTACAGGGTCGGAGATCAGTGGAAAAGAAATGCATGCTGGGGAAATTCAAAGCCTTCCAAAAAGAATGGATCCAGATTTGAAAGGCATACTGCAACTGTGGAGTTTCAAGGAAAGGGAGTGGTTTGCAATGACAGAGCTGCTGAAGCTGATGTTTGTCAAGGGGACCAGAGGCTGATTAAAGTGGTTTCGAAAGGGGAAAGAAGGGGGTGGCCAGGCCCGAGGAGACGAAAGCCATTCAGAATGCCAGCTAATGGCAGATCAGTAAAGGAAACAATGTGATCAACGGTTTAGCAAGAACGGGTCAAAGCGGTAGAAGATGAAGCTCATAGAGGAGGTCAGCTCTGGAGGAGACAGGAAATTGGACAACACAAAAGGTTGGATGGGTGGGGGGGGGGGAGAGTTGGGGAGCTAGGAAAGAGGAAGCGGAGGTTGGAGTGAGAATGGAGCAGAGGCAATGAAACAGATGATATTTAACTGTAGTGATAAAACAGGTCTCCTTACACTTATTGTTGGAAGTGAAAATGTTGAGGCAAGTAAATAGTATCTAGAGAGACAAGAAATAGTGGAGAGAATAAGCCAAGCATTATCTTTGACTCCTAACACAATCCTGAAGCAGTGAGCACGTTTGGCTGAAGGGAATGAGACCAGACAGCACACGGTGTCGGCCCGCCTGATTTGGGGCTGTGCGATTAAATCACAGTAGACTGGGAGGTATACAAGGCTAAGGAGGAGAGAATGGGTTATTTTTAATCAAACTGTTCAGAGATGTTTTTGCCACCTCTGGAGCAGGTGGGTCTTGAATGCAGGCCTTTTGGACAGGGACACTACCACTGTGCTGCAACAGACCTGGGAGGAGGACAGTAAAGGTTGGAGGGAGGATCACTCTCTGCTGTGAGGTCTTCTATCATTTATTAACCTGCCAAGTCACACTGTAGAGGCTCACATGTTAGCCATGCCCAACCTGGCAACCACACCTACAAGGTAACAGAGGGAAGATAAGAACCGAATGACGTTGGATTCCTTATTTGCAAGCTGGATAGCTGACCAGCACAATGGCATTGCTGATTACAGTTCTATCCACATTAAAACAGTTTCAATTGTGTTAAGAACCGACATAAAATGTTTTGACAGAAACTTCACTCCCAAGCAACTTGTTGCAAGCTGAAAAATCAGTGAGTTGCTCTTTCCCAGCCAGATTTGGGCCACTCCTGCCATTCATCAGGTTTGAACAGCGCCAAGCTCCATCTGTCCAGCTGCAATCAGCAAGTTCCAGTTTTGTAAGCAATGGACAGACAACACCTTCTTTCACAAACAGACCAGCCTGAATCCACCCACAGCTTGTGACACCATTAAAGCAAAGTAATAATGGATGAACAAATATAAAACTACAATCTCTTTCCATCACGTTCCTTATATGACTGGACTATTTTGTCTGACTTCTACCAATATCTCTGGAGTAGAATTTCCAATACCCAATATTACAACAACTTTCAACAGGTTTGGTACAAAAATACAGGGCAGGAATAGAGAATCTCAAAGGCTGAGGATGTTCTAAGCAATCCAAGCATCTGACATTAATGGTACAGAGGAGGGAAAGGGCTAGCGATGGCTAAGGGGAGGGTGGGGGTAATGGCAGAGGCGTAAACGCACCATTGACCTGCCTTGAGAAACAAGTTTGACATTTGATCACCTGGTTTCACTGACAGTGCTCCAGCTGAAACAACAGAACAATAGGCTAGCATAGATATTTGTTTAGGGAGGAAGGTGGGTCGGAGAGGGAGGAAATTTACAAAAACAGTCCAAACAGTTAAGAATGAAAAGTCAAAACGAAACAATGCTCCAATTCCAACACATCCTCTCCTTTTCGGAGAAATGGGGATATTGGGCGCCCCAAAGCAATGAACTCCTGCCAGGCGTCACTCGATCACACTAAACCCAGCTGCCTGTCTCTGGCTTTTCCCAGCATAACAAGGCTGCAGCAAAATGGTTTAATAGTTAACAAGGGAGATCACTAGGACATAGGCTGCTCTGTACCGACCAGTGCAACCACACAACCACGATAGTTTCGGTTGATAAGACAGGGCAGCGAGCGCCAAAAGCAGACTCTGCGTGGAACGTCACAAAGAAACGGTGCAGCACTAGCTTACCGAGGGGTCTGAGAGTTACCTTAAGAAGCAGAATATTCCATGCTGCTGTTTGTATCCATCTGTTGGTTCACAATGCAGCCAGGTAAAGCTTCAGTCAGACATAAACAGCCAGCACCTGTGAAACAGCAGAACAACTAGATGTGAACCCGTACTCCGAGCCGGTTCCTCAACCGGGTCTTCAAGCACTTCCTCCTCCAAAGACGTATTTGTTCTTTCTCAATCCAAAATTTTCTTTTTAGTTTGTTGGCTCCCGACAGAAATGGCAGTGTGAGAAAAGAAGAACTACAACTCCAACGGCCACTGCCTAGTGTTTCACTATGAGTCAGACACGAATACACGCAAGGAAGCCGTTTTGGGTGAGGCACGCCTACACATTGTAGGCACCCAATGATTGCCCTCGGCTTCCTATGCAAATTCCTATAGGTGGGGGTTGTGGGGGGGAGGGGGACGCTCTTCTTGTGTGACACACAGCAACTGAAGCCCAAGCCGAAAACAGAAAAAGTGCCTAAAGCACACCTGAATTTCAATCCGACAAAGACAGAAGACACGAACTAAAGCAAACCTATGAACTATCCAGTGAACTAATGACCCCGATACCAAATTTTGGACTGCTTAAACTGGACATTATGCAAAAAAAAGAAAAAAAATGTTTACTCAACACACCACCTCCTCCACATTTCACCCCCAACTTCTGACAAAGTTGAAGGTATTTTTTTAAAAGAAGGCTTCTAAAGGAGTGACTCCTGTCAGCAACATGACAATAGGGCAATTTATTTAAAGGGCAAGTGTATTAAAGTTACATGTGTAAATAGAAGACTACAAAGCTCTAACAGCTGTAATATTTTAGCACGTTGGGTTTATTTTAACTTATCAAGCTGTTAGCAGTAGGCGCGAACTAGTAACACATACAAAGTATGTTGAAACCTTATTACAGTTATATAGAATATAGAGCCGTGATGCACAGGAATAGAGTCTTTGGCCCACCATGTCTGTGGCAACCATGATGCCATTTTAAACTAAACGCACCTCCTGCACATGCTCCATATCCCTCTAATCTCTGCCTGTTCACGTGTCTGTCTAAAAATCTCCTGGTAGTACATTCCAGGCACTGTTCATGCTCTACATAATAAACTTGCTTCACACAGGGGAGGCAATTGCCTAGTGGTATTATCACTGGACTGTTAATCCAGAGAACCAGATAATGTTCTGTGGAATCTGGGTTTGAGCCCTGTTATGGCAGACGGTGGAATTTGAATTCAAATAAAAAAAAATCTGGAATTAACAATCCAATGATGGCCATGAATCCATTGTCGATTGTTGAGAAAAACCCATCTGGCTCACGAATGCCCTTTAGGGAAGGAAACTGCCATCCTCACCTGGTCTATCCTAGATGTGACTCCAGACCCACAGCAATGTGGTTGACTCTTAACTGCTCTTCAGGCAATTAGGGATGGGCACCAAATGCTGCCTAGCCAGTGACACCTTCATCCCGTGAAAGAATAAAGGACCTCCTTTAAACTTTTCCCCCTCTCATGTCAGATCTATGTCCTCCTAGTATCTGGCATTTCCATGCTGGGGTACAAAAAGTCTCCTCTTATCCACACCTCTATATACTTCTATCAGGTCACCCCTCAGCCTCCAACACTCTATCAAAATACAATCTGAGTTTGTCCACCTCTCTTAATAACTAATGTACTCCAATCCTGGTAAACCTCTTTTGCATTCATTCCAAAGCTTCCATAGGCTTCCTATAGTATGGGGACCAGAGCTGCACACAACACTCTAAATGTGGCCAATGGTGCAGCACTTAACTGTGCAGCTGAACACTTTTTCTTTGTTTCTTTATTCTTCGCCTTTATATTCTCTGTTTTAGTTTATTTTTCTGTGTTTTAAGATGGTGCCGGAGAGTGGCGACACTACACAACATTTTTCATTGTATTTTGTAACAAAATACACGTGATAGTAAATAAATCAATGAAATTTCATACAGTTCCAATACGACTTGGGCAACTTTTATACTCAATGCCTTGACTAATGAAGACAAGCATACCATACTCCTCTTTTTCTACCTTATCCAGTTGTGTTGCCATTTTCAGGGATGTATGGAATCGCACACAAGATCTCTCTCAATATCAATGCTCCTAAGGATCCTGCCATTTACCGCATACTTTCCTTTTGCATTTGACCTCCCGCAATGCATCACCTCAACCTTTTTGGACGAAACTCCACCTGCCATTCCTCCGCCCAACTTTCCAATCTATATCCTGCTGTATCCTTTGACAACCTTCCTCACTATCCACATCTCCACCAATTTTCATGTTAATAGAAAACTTGCTAACCGGCCACCTACATTTTCGTCCAAATGATTAATATTGATTCCGAACAACAGAGGTCCCAGCACTGGTCCTTGTGAAACACCACTGCTCAAAGACCTCCAGTCAGAAAAAACACCCCTCCACAATGATCCTCAGTCTTCTATGACCAAACAAATTTGGCATCCAATTTACCAGCACCCATGTTTCCCATGTGACTAAATCTTGAGCCAACCTACTATGAAAGGCTCTGTGAAATGTTTAAATCAGTACAGACTAGATCCATGGCCCTACCAGCAAACAATCATCTTTATCACTTCCTCAAAAAACTCTATCAAATTTGTGATTCAAGACCTTGTTTGATTTTAGTGTCCCAAGCCTTGCATATGCTTCCTTTTTCTTTTTGAATGAACTTTCAATATCTTTTGTTCTCAAATTTTGCCATTCTTATCTTTCACCCACACAAGAAACTTCCTGAACTCTGCTCAACTGGCCTTTAAAAGAATCCTGCATGTTAGATGCAGATTTACCCTCAAACAGTCGTCCTAAATATAATTTCTCTAGTTCCTGCCTAATATACTGTCGTAATTAGCCTTCTCCTAATTTAGAGCTTTTGTCAGAATACCATTTTTATTCTCATCCATAACTATGTTAAAACTAATAGAATTATGATTACTGTTGCCCAAATACTCTCCTGCTGAAACTTTGATCACCTGGCCAGGTTCATTCCCCAGTTCAATGTCTAGTAAAGCCCCCTGCCTCATTGGGGCTGTTTCAAGAAACCATCCTGCTTGCAGCTCACGACTTCTGTCCCATCCAAACTCTTGGTACTAAAGGAGACTCAGTCAGTACTGGGGAAGTTAAAATCACCCATTACAACAACCGTGCGGTTTTTACATCTCTCCATGATCTGTTTACATATCTGTTTCTCTATCTCCTGTTGGCTACTGAGGGGTCCATAGTATAACCCCATCATAGGGACTGTACTTTTCTTATTCCTAAGTTCCACTCATAAGGCTTTGCTGGACTAGCCCTCCAATATGGCCTCTCTTATATAGCTGTGACATTCTCCTTAATCTGTAATGAAACGCACCCCTTTCCCCTAACCCTTTTTCATCCCTCTCTATCATGCCTGAAACACCTAATCACTGAAATGTTGAGCTGCAAGTCCTGCCCTTCTCTCATCCAAGTTTCCGTAGTGGCTACAATATTGTAGTTCCATGTACTAATCCAGCATCATTTGTCTTACCTGTTGTACATCTTGCATTGAAATAAATGCACTTTAGACTGCCGGTCCTGTCATGTTCATTAGCCTGGTCCTTCCTATTCTTAACAGACTACTTGATTTAACATCTACCTTCTCCTCAATCACTCTACATGCTGACCTCTTGCTCTAGTTCTCACTTCCGGCCACACTATTTAAATTTACCGAAGTGGCATGAGCGTACCTCCCTACAAGGACATTGGTGCTCCTCCAGTTTAGATGCAATTGGTCCCTCTTGTACAGCTCCCTCCTGGCCTGGAACATATCCCAATGATCCAAATATCTACAGCCCTCCCTCCTAAACCAGCTCTATAGCCATGTGCTCAACTGTATTACCTTCTTATTTCTGGCCTCACTAGCCTGAGATTACAACTCTAGAGGTCCTGCTTTTTAATTTCCTACCTAACTCCCTAAATTCCCTTTGAAAGATCTCATCTCTCTTTCTGTCTATGTTTTTGCTACTAATGCGGACTACGACCTCTGACTGCTCACACCCCTCACCCCCCCAACCATTTCAGAATGTCCAATGTTCCCCGAAACATTCTTGACCCTGGCACCTGGGAGGTGCAAAAAGAAAAATCCCGAAGACTCACTCACAGCCATAGAAACATCAACCTATGCCCCTGTCTGTAGAGTCCTTTATCGCTACCACTTGCCTACACTTCTACCTCCCGCTATACAACTGGTGCCACTGACTTGGATGTTGTTTTCCCGAGAGGCCATTCCCTCCATCCCTTCCAAAAGTATCCAAAATGGTACATTTATTTGACAGGGGGATAGCCACTGGGGACGCCTGCACTACCTGCCTGTCTGTCCCTCCTGGTCGTCACCCATCTATCTGCTGAACCTTTAGAACATAGAACATAGAACAGTACAGCACAGTATAAGCCCTTCGGCCCACGATGTTGTGCCGAATTTTTACTCTAATCCTAAGGTCTATCTAACCTCCAACCCTACCTTATACTATCATCCATATGCCTATCTAATAGCCGTTTAAATGCCCCTAATGAGGCCAACTCCACTACCCACTCCAGCAATGCATTCCACACCCCTACCACTCTCTGAGTAAAGAACCTACCTCTGACGTCTCCCCTATATCTACCTCCACTCACTTTAAAACTATGCCCCCTCGTAATAGATACCTCCACCCTCGGAAAAAGCACTGGCTGTCCACTCTAATCTATACCTCTCATCATTTTAAACACATCTATCAGGTCAACTCTCATCCTTTGTTGTTCTAAAGAGAAAAGCCCCATTTCTCTCAACCTTTCCTCATAAGGCCTTCCCTCCATTCCAGGCAACATCCTGGTAAACCTCCTCTGCGCCTTTTCCAATGCTTCCACATCTTTCCTTTAATGAGGCAACCAGAACTGGACACAATACTCCAGATGTAGCCACAAACATTGGCCTTGTGGCCTTTGATGTAACCACATCTCTGAAACTCTTACCTACAGAATTTTATGCCTTCCTTATGCTCCTCTGAGAGTCTGACTGATCCACACGGTCCAAAAGGAGCTGCAGGTGAACACACTACCGGCAGACAAAGTTGTCAGGGACATTTTGTAAAAACAAAATCATTTACAGGATGAAGGTATCATTGGCCACACAGCATTTATTGCGCATCCCTAATTGCCCAGAGGGCAGTTGAGAGTCAACCGTGCTGAGGTGGGTCACATGCCGGCCAGACCAGGTAAGGATGGCAGATTTCCTTCCCTAAAGCACATTAGTGAACCAGGTGGGTTTTCCCAACAATCGACGATGGATTCATGGTCATCATTAGACTCTTAATTTCAGATATTTAATTAAACTGAATTGAATTGAATTCAAATTACACTATATGCTGTGGCAGGATTCGAACCAGAGTCCCCAGAATGTTATCTGGATCTCTGGATTAACTTCCCAGCAATAATACTGCGAGGCCATCGCTTCCTCTTGGACTTCTACCTCTGCTCCCACCTCTCAAAGGAGGGGCAGACCAATCCACTAACTGCCATTACTACTCCTCTAGCAAGTAATGAACTAAAAGAAAAGGAAAGACCTTCCCTTCCCTCAATATTGCTCACCCTCCCCAGTGAAGCTTGATGGTCACTACAACCTGCACTTTGACCTCAATGGCACCATTTCAACCTCACTGCTGAAGTTCTGCTGTTTCTAAGCCACAACCAAATTTTCTTCACAACAACCCCTCTGTCTCTCCTTTTAACTTCAAAAATTCATTTTAGTCATAAAAAATAGCCTTATGTAGTCACAAACGCCATTTGATCCCCCTCACTATTTTGTTATTTCAAAAGTATACTTTATTCATAAAAATACACAAATATATGTACAGTCATAAGTGTAGTTCAAGACGTACAGTAGCATATCAAGGAAACAAACAAACATTTGAGTGTGATTCAATCCCAACAAACTAAAGGCATCTCCTGCTGGAACAAGACTATATTTACATGCATTTGTGGAGAACGGACCCCAACTTAACTTCAGGAGAAGGATCTCAGACTTTCCCCACTGAGCCATGGCAACAGCTGGCCCAAACTTTAGTGCATCCTTCAACACATAGTCCTGGGTGTTGGAATGTGCCATTCTGCAACACTCAGTCTAGGTCAACTCCTTGCTTTAGAAGACCAACATGTTTCGGGCAGACCAAAGAGTGTCTTTCATCGAGGTAATGGACCTCAAGGCACAGTGTTTGTCTCGGACGTGCGTCCCTGGGAACAGACTGTAGAGCTTGGAGTCCTGTATCAGGGTGCCGACAGAAACCAGTGCATCTTTCTCTAGACTTCCTTTGCAACGGCATATTCCAGAAGGAGATGTGTGAGAGGCTCAACAACTGCTCCCCCCACCACTCCCAACAGCTGCTGGACGGCAGTGTGCAGTGGTGCAGACAGACCAGAAATTCAAGAAAGAGCTCACAAAAGTGAGAATGCATCAGACCTGATGACCAGGATTTTACCCTCAATGGGGAGGGAGCAGTTCTCCCAAAGGACCAGTTTCTGCCTAACTTTGGCAATGTGCTCTTTCCAAAATTTTGTGCATGCCCCGGCCCCTCCAAACCATATTCCCAGCAACTTCAGTTAATTTGTCCTGACAGTGAAGGGGATAAAGGATTGGTTGGCCCAGTTCCTAAAAAAAAATTGGTCTCACTCTTGCTTCGATTCACCTTGAATCCTGAGGCCAGTTCAAACCGGTCGCTGATGCTCATCGGTCTCCGTACTGACAGCATATCCGAGCAGAAAATGGTGACAACACCCAAGTACAGGGAGGCTTTGACCTGCTGGGCTCTGCTGCCTGGAATCGTCACCCCTCTCAGGCTTGCATCCTTCCCGCTGGACACAGCAAAGGGCTGTGTACAACACACAAACAAGGCAAGAGAGAGTGGGCTACAATGCCTGACTCCAGACCTGATCAGAAAGCTTTCTGATTCCCATCCATTGATTGAGACCGCGCTAATGATGTTGGTGTACAGCATTCAGATCTATTTGCTGATTCCCTCCCCAAAGCCCATTTTGGAGAGCACTCCCCAGGTGAACGTGTGGATATCCTGTCAAAGGCCTTCTCCTGGTCCTGGCTAATGAGAGACAGACACCCATCAACCCCGCCATATCCTGTACATAGGCAATCATATCCTCTCACTCAGTTTGAGAAGCAAGGGTGATGTTTGGGGCTTCACTGTTCATTGACACTAGGAACTCCGTGATCCCCTTTTCAGTCACGGTGAGCAAGCCAACCTCTCCCAGAATCCTTCTTAGTCACTTCTCAGCTCTGCCACCAGTTAAGCTTTCTCCCTCCTGTCGAGTACTGGATCCTCTGCCAGCCCCTTCTCAGTCGTGGTGACCAAGCCAACCTGTCAGAACGAGTTCTGAAAAAGGGTCACCAGACCTGAAACGTTAACTCCGACATTTTTCTTCAAATCTGTTGCAAGACCTGCTGAGCTTTTCCAGCAACTTTTGTATTTGTTCTCTCAGAGCCCTCCTCACTGCTTCTCACGACCGCCCACTTAATTACTCGACTGTAATATGACTTCACTTCAAATGTGTAAATCTGATGTCGTCACTGTCCTGCTTGTTAAACCTCATGCTGCTATGACATTGCTCATTTGTTGATTTAATTCTTTGGATTAAGTACAGTACAAACCTAAAAACAATCCCTGACTCATGCAAAGTGAACAGCTCAAATTTCACAAACAATCAAATTCAGTAGAGTCAGGAGGGAAGTATTTCAGGATTAGGGGAATTTCTAATTCAGGTTCCCTTTCATTGAAGTATACCTATCTGTATTTTCACTCATCCTCATTGAGGATTGGGCCATGGGCTCCCATTGGATTGGTTCACGTTTCTGGTCAAAGTACACCAGGCGTTTGCCTCTGCCTTCAGTCGGATGGCTGACCTGGAAACCGTCCTGGCTCTGGCTGACTGTCCTCAGAATACAGGTTGATAACAAACCTACCGGGTCACACTATGAATGAACTTTCCTTGACTAACAAGTCCTGGCATGACTCACAAGCCAAGAGCTCTGATCCAAGAGGTAGGGGCACTACCCACTCTGCTACAAGACCTCATTTCCTTTGCATCACACCTGCACTCTATTGAAAAGTTATTGCTGAGAAACAAACAGGGATTGGTCAAAAACCAGATAGAGGGAGCGAGAGCGAGCGAGAGAGAGCAATGACCGGCACTGTGTGATACAGTCTTTTACCAGGCACCAGCAAAACTTACAGGCTCCATTTTTGTTGTTGCCACTACTAACAGGCTGCTGCAGATAAGCCCTTGAAATTGCAACGATATTACCGCTTTGAAATGTTGTGGGCCAGCCACACAAAATATTGGCCATAAGACCGAGATAGAGTTTGAGAATTCTGTCGCAAATAACTCATCTTCTGATTCCCTATCCACCATCTGCAAGGCACAAATCAGGACCCACTACCGAATAAAAAGGGCAAGGCTGAAGATGGATGGGAACACTGCTCCAAGTCACATGTAAACCTGACTTTAAATGACAGCACTATCACTTCCCTGATGCTGGGTCATGTTTCTGGAATTGCCTCTATAACAGCTTTGTAGTTGCACTTACACCTCAGAACGTGCACCAATTCAAATCAGTGGCTCAGTACCAACTTCTCAAGGGTAGTATGGGACGGGTAACAAATTCTGTCCCTCCCACATCCCAAGAACAATTGTTTCTTTAATCGTTTTGCATTTCAAGACCACATGAAGCAATTCCCATAAGCACAACTGAAATGTAACACTTTGCAAATTCCACAGCACTGAACTAACAAGTCACGGCCACAGGTCTTTGCACATGCAGCCGGGTATAAACCTTCCTTTACAAATACTCCAGGCCAACACACCATTCGCTGGCAACTTAGAATACAGGCCAATGGCAGGAATGGTATATCACTAGGCCTGTCTGTGAGGGAAGAGCATTCAGCTCACACATGTAACAAGTTGGCGTTCTTTCTCTCTGCCATTGTCGGGGAAACCAACTAAGTTTGCTAGCTTTTGTGCATTCTAGTGAAGCAGTCTGCCGATGGACCGCTTTCTGGCCTTCTGTCAACCAGACCCCACACACTGTGGACCACGAGGGAAAGCAACATCCATGAAGACTGAGGTAACATTCATGAGAATGCCGTGAATTGGTGATGCTCCATGATGAAAAGTGTAGCAAGGAAGAGAGGTCAAAATGAAAGGCTATGGAACCGAACTGGGAGATGAACAAATGATACTTTGGATCTGGCTGGAAAGTGGGGTGGGGGGGGGGGGCGGAGATTCTGGAGGCTGTTGGCTGGTGATTTTGGAAACCACTGCTCGATTTCATTGTACTTCTGCAATCGCATGTGTGCGCAGAGAAGGTGGCTAATTTGGCAACTGGTCAATAAACGGTGGTGGTGCTCATTCTGGATCAGCCTTTTCACAATTGCACAAATCACAAAGACAAATTCCAGCCTGTTCAACAGCCCTCAAATGCAATAAGCAGCCCTTAGAAAAGGTACGTAAGTTGTGTACCTTGATAACAAAGACTTTTTGATAAGCCTCCCCCTCCACACCCCTTAAAAGTTACAAGGCCTGCTTTAAAATTAGGATTGCACAATGTCACAGAACATTGAGTCATGGCATTCAGTCTGTTAACTCTCCTACAGCCAAACTCCTCTGAAGACTGCTACATCTGGAATGTGCTCAATTCTGGGCATCAGGAAGGATTTAGAGAGGGGTGAATGCAGATTTACCAGAACTACATCTAGCCGAAACATGTTAAAGTCTCTAATTGGATGAAAGCAATAACTAATTGAGATGCTTCACAACCATTCAAAAATTCTACAGGGTCAAGAAAGTAAGGGAGGGTAACAGCACAGCCATTGGTCGGGTGGGGGTTGAGGGTTGTAGTGATGGAGGTTTTCAGAAGTTAACTTCGGCTTAGCACTCAGCTGGTCAGATTGACAACCAGAAGCGCTTCTTTCCACACAGGATCAACCAGAAATCCGCAACTCTCACCAAAATAAGCTGTAGAAGCGAAGTCAGTTGAATACTGTAGGTGATAGATGTTAGATAGCAAGGGAGGCATGAAGGGCTATGAAACTAGGTGGACAGACAAAACTGTGATATTTCTGATACTACTGAATGATAGAACAGGTCGAAGGGACTGAATGACCTCCTCATGACCCCGCGCTCTTTCCAGTGCTCCTAAAATACCAGGCATTCAAACATCAAGAACTGAGACCCAAACAGCTTGAACTGGATTTCCCAGCATTGTTGTAGAAAACAAGACTGCTCAGCTGTAGATGATCCTTGTCGTGGGAGAAAATGACAAAAGAAAAAAGCTCTTGTTCTGCCCAGCACATTTTTAACTCAACTTTTGCACATAGAGGGTGTAGTGTATACCTAGTGAGCTGCCAGAGGAAGTGGTAGAAGTGAGTGCAATTACAACAGTTAAAAGGCATTTTGGCAGGTGAATGAGTAGGAAAGATCTGGAGGATTATGGGACAAATACAGACAAACGGGACTAGTTCAGTTTAGGAAACCTCATCAGCACGGATGAGTTGGGCCGAAGGGTCTGTTTCCATGCTTTATGACTTTATGACTCACAAAATATCAACTTTCCTTGAGCAACACAAATTTTTAATTTCCCACACCAAGCACAAGCATTGTTTTGCAGAATGAGGTCGCTAATTTAGTGCGGCATTAGGGGAAGCTTTAGGTCTTTTATTTCCAAATATGGAATCAGTTTGGGATTGCACAAACTCTACTTCACCCTTCTTGCACCACAGAGAAAGGACTGGTTCTGAACACAAGTCTCACAGATTAAACAAAAAGATCAACAGCTTTCAAAGGAACTATCGAGACTGTCAAAAAGACAAGATTAGGCCAGCACTGTACGGAATTCTATTGAGTTGTCAGGAAGTTGTGGTTGGTCCTCATACCAAAATATATCTGTTTTAACTCTTGTATAAACTCTCATTTACAAAGTATACACATATAAACATATTCATTACTTCAAGGGCAGTCATTTTAATATCTTAAAAAAGAGACTATCACTCAGACACAAGATAGGAATTCTTGGTTAATCCTCTAAGACGGATTCAACAAGTGTCAGTCTCAAGTGTGTTTTAACATACTGCACAACTCCATTGTCAGATACTGGATCCTGTCCTACACAATGAATCCGGATTATAATCGAACTATTGTGATTAGTTATAAGCGAAGGCCAGGAAAAATCCCACAGCAGAATGAACAGATGTCTTGTGTAAAGACTGCACATCAATTTAATCAGTCAGTTTTATTCGAGCCTGATCACCTCCTGATAGGAAATGCAGGCAAGCCAGCGTTCTATTTGCTCCTGGGAGTAACAAAAGCAGTGAATTTCTGCTCAATGAACATCCAGAGCAAGGAGTGAATGAACGTTCGAATACCTGTAAGGAAGAGTCGCCAATGAGATTGTAGAGGCATTGATGGTGACCTTTCAGGAATCATTGGAGTCAGGGAGGACCCCAGTGGACTCGAAAATCACTAATGTAACACTCCTGTTCAAGAAGGGAGGGAGACAGAAGGGAGGAAATTTACAGGCAGGTTAGTCTGACCTCTGTGGTGTTAGGGGCAAGGCCCTGGCATGGATGGAGTATCACCCATAAACATTATATTTCCAGATCAGCATGATTGGCTGCCCAGGGGATAAAAGCATCCCCCTAAAAGCAAGAGAGTATTGTGACAATGAGGCGCTGCATAAAATTAGAAACCAAACTTAAAGTCCAGCTAAACCAGTTGTGTTCAATTTAATGCAGCACTCACCAGGAACAGATAAGCACACACCCTTGTTAGTTTCCAATTCAGCGTCACACCTTGCACACAGAGCAGGAGGATTTCACAGCTGATTCTCTATTCATGTGGAGTTTGCTTTAAGATGCCAGTGCCACTGGGTCAGGGAGAGAAGCACACCACCCAGAGTTTCTCCTCCCATTTGCAATACATCCAAAGATCCAACGCTACTTTTTAAAGCAAAGCAGGGGAATTGCTCCACTGCCCTGGTAAACATATGTCCCACAATGAATATGAAAAATGCCGTTCTTTCAGGGACCTTGCTCTCTACAAACGGCCGGAGGTATTTCTTGAGTTACAATAATGGCTGTACTTGTAAAGTATTGTCTCAGCTGCTTAAGTATTTTGCAGCATCATGAGACCATTAAAATTGCCATGTAAACACAAGTTCTTCTGTCTAAAGAGACAACCAATATTGGCCCTTCAGATCTTCACTTGGTAGATGTTCTCCCAGTCTCACTGCAACATTTTATAATAATTGGAGTCCAATGGCCTAAGGATAAAATAAATTATGCCAAGAGGTTTTCTTCATTGCCAAGTCAAAATCCTGAAACGCCCTACACAACAGCATTTTGTCAGCAAGCTTCAGCACATGGACCATAGCATATCCAGGATTCTCTTCTCTGCCTAGGAATATTCACATCAATATGGATCACTTTGAAAACTGTAGCTATTCATCCTCTCTTCTGCCTCCAAAAGCAATCTGCTTTACATAAAAAGATTGATTTCTCTGTGCCGGCAAAATGTGATTCTTTCGCAAGACCTTTTTATTCCAGTACAACTCGGTAGATTAAAAAAAATGGCATCACACTTTTTCCTGAAACTTGCATTGATAGAGCCATGAAAGCTGAGAACAGAGGAGGCTATTCCCCCTCCATCCTGTAGGTGCAAGCTCTTTCCAAATACACACTTGGAAAGTACGAACTTGTCAACATTTCAGTAGTCACATATCACATGTAACGGAGGAAAGTTGAGGCAGTGTTTGAGAAACATTGACTGGGATTGCATTTACATAACACCTTTCACAACCTCTGACCATTCCCAAACACTTCCTAACCAATGAAGTGCTTTTAAAGTAAGGAAGTATGGCAACCAATCTGTGCGCAGCAACATCCCAGTAACAGATATGCTATAAACGACAAGATGATCTGTTTTTTAATGTTATTGGTTGAGAAATGAACACTTTCCCTGAACTTCACTGGAAATTCCCATTGCTCTTCTTTGAACAGTGTGATGAGATCATTTATGACCAAACAAATGGCCAATCCAGAAAAAGGATCATGTTTGCAGAAGACAGCACTGAATCATTAGCCTCGTTTACAATGGTCAAATCTCAGGAGACCATTCGAAAGGAACTTTTGTGGGGAAGAAACTTGTGAAAAAAAAAGAGGGGGGAGACTAGAAGGACAAATGGGCACAAGGGAAGAGGTTTCCAGTTAGTGAGGCCTATCAAGCTGTAGATTCTTAAAATGGAGAATAAACAGATGGGTTAGTTTGTGGGCCCATCTGCACTGAGTGCCGGAGAAACACTCCGAGGTTAAATTAAACACTCAACTCCATGACACAGTAGACACTAGGACCAAGGTAGGACTTACACAGTAAATGCTAAGGTCCTGAGGAGTGTTGTGGATCAGAGGGACCTAGGAGTACAAGACCATAGTTCATTGAAAGCGGTGTCACAGGTGGACAGGATAGTGAAGGCGGCATTTAGCACGCTGGCCTTCTTGGTCAAACCACTGAGTATGGGAGTTGGGATGTGATGTTGCAGTTGTACAAGTCATAGGTGAGGCTGCACTTGGAGTATTGTGTACAGCTTTGGTCACCCTGTTGTAGGAAAGACATAGTTAAACTAGAAAGTGTGCAAAGATTTGTGAGGATGTTGGCAGGACTAGTAGGTCTGAGTTATAGGGAGAGGTTGGCCAGGATAGGACTTCGTTCCTTCGAACGTAGGAGAATGAGGGATGACCTTATCGAGGTAAATAAAATCATGAGAGCACAGATAGGATGAATACATACAGTCTTTTTCCCAGTGATGGAGAATTGAAAACTAGAGGGCATACGTTTAAGGTGAGAGGGCAAAGATTTAAGAAGGGGCCACTTCTTCACATAGAAAGTGGTGCGGTATAGAATGGTCTGCCAGAGAAAGCGGTTGAGACAGGTGCGACAGCAACATTTAAAAAACATTTGGCTAGGTACATGGATGAGAAGGATATAAAGGAATATGGACAAAATGTGGGCAATCAGAACTAGCTCAGTGGGCACCATGGTCAGCATGGACCAGTTTGGGCCGAAGGGCCTGTTTCCATGTTGTATTACTCTATGACTATGACTGTAGTTGTTCATTAGCTCACCGAGCTGGTGTGCAGACGTTTTGTTACAATTCTAGTGAACATCATCTGTGCGACCTCTAATCAAAGCATTGATGCCCTGGTCCATTCTGAATTTCTATGATCCTCTGGTATGTTGAGTCTCATCACAGCTGGTTCTGTTTTCTCCAGCAGTGATCTGTATGCAGGGTCTATTTCTGTGTGTTTGGTAATGGAGTCTCGTATTGAGCACCAGGCTTCCAGAAGTTCACTTGCATGTCTATTGTTCACTTGTCCCAGTATAGTCACTTTGTTCCAGTCGAGCTGATGGCCCTCATTGTCTGTGTGTGTCGAGACGAGTAAATATTGGGTTATGTCTTTTTACTGCCAGCTGGTGTTCATGCTCTATGACTCTATGACACAGCAAGCACTCGACTACGAATAGTCCTGGCATCAAATGGAGCTTCTCATGCTGTTCTCCAATTTCCAAATCTTGGCTGTCAATGCTCCTTAAGAGAAATGCCCCTATTACAGAAGGAGAGACCAACCTCAGCTTAACACCCATACCAACATTGATCTCCAGTGCCTTTGGCTTTCTGGGCTATCAGAAGTTTTATGCAGGCAATAAGAGAAATAGTGACACAGGCCTCTGTTGTTGCACTCCCAGTGATAGAAAATTATTCACTTGCAAACAGAATCTTGTATATGGAGCTGAGAGAAGCAGAAATCAGGCGTCAAAGATATCAGAGTGGTACCAACAGTAACTGTGCCATGGCTGTTTCTCAAAATACAATGGAGTGGAAAGGAGAACAGTGCTCAGAAAAACCAAGTTGCTTACTGAATTGATTTCAGTTCTTGTTATTTCAATGGTTAACCACCAAATAAAATGTGCAACCCACTTAAAATAGGGATGTTGGAACATAAGAATTTAATTAAATTAGAACTGCCTCATGGCATGATCCATCTTTTGAAAGAACAGACTTTCACTTGTATAACATCTGGCAAAATTTCAGGATACCCCAAATTGTTAACTAAGTACTTTTGGGGCAATGTTGTTCAAAGTGGCAGCAGCCAATTTGCACACAGTAAGCTCACACAAACAGAAGTAAATGTTCTGACAGTTTGTGATCTTGGCTAAGGGATAAACGTTGGTTTAGACACCAGAAAAAGAATTCTCCTATTGGCCTTCAAAATGTATCCAGAGAAAGCAGTTTTGGTTTAATATCTGATCCAACAGAAAATAGCTATGAAGAGAGGTTGAGAGGATTAGGATTATTTTTATCAGAAAGATGGACATTGTGGGGGGACCTGATTGAGGTCTACAAAATCATGAGGGGTATCGACAGGGTGGATAGAGAGAAGCTTTTCTGCCCAGAGTGGGAGACTCAATTACTAGGAATCATGAGTTCAAAGTGAGAGGGGGAAATTTTAAGGGAGATATGCGTGGAAAGCTCTTTACGCAGAGGGTGGTGAGTGCCTGGAACGCGTTGCCAGCGGAGGTGGTAGACGCAGACATGTTAGCGCCTTTCAAGATATATCTGGACAGATACATGGATGGGCGGGGAGCAACTGGACACAGACCCTTAGAAAACAGATGACAGGTTAGACAGTGGATCTCGATCGGCACAGGCTTGGAGGGCCAAAGGGCCTATTCCTGTGCTGTAATTTTCTTTGTTCTTTGTTCTATAAGAGAAATTTACATAAGAGTTGTTTAAACGAACTGGAGGAGCTCAGCTTCTGCTTTCAGTCAAATGTACCACGAATGCCAATGATGTGGATCATTAACCTGTTGACTGTCATCTGAGGAGGAGAGCACTTTGTGTGTCAATATAAGGCACATACCAGTTACGAATATAACAGCCATGCAGGTTTGCTTTTGACACACATTGGAGAGGATCCAATATTGTCTCAATCCTTCTCACGTAACTCCACAGCCAATGCATTCTAAGTTAAACTGCTTCATTGGGAAGAGGTCTAAAATTGCTGGATACTACAGCGGATTAAAAGTTATGTAGCTCTTATCATTACAGTGGATCCTGCACTGAAGTTACAATCTCTAAGAAAATGCAGGAAAAGGTCTTAGGAGTAATCTTTTTAATGATAATATTTTTACTGTAACAAGTGAGAAGGAGCAAATTGACTTCTCTCTTTTCAACATCCTTGGTAGGACACAAAGATTTGATTTTCTTTTCGGCAAAACGTTGAACCTCACTTCAATTATAAGGTAGTCAGCTGGTTCACAGGGAACAATAACGAGCCAATCCTTGAGAGACAGTAGGAACTGCAGATGCTAGAGAATCTGAGATAACAAGGTGTAGAGCTGGATGAACACAGCAGGCCAAGCAGCATCAGAGGAGCACGAAGATCCGAAAGATCTTCTGAAGAAGTGTCTAGGCCCGAAACGTCAGCCTTCCTGCTCCCCTGAGGCTGCTTGGCCCGCTGTGTTCATCCAGCTCTACATCTTGTTATCTAGGAGCCAGTCCTTAATGTGTTCTTGAAAAGTTACATTTAAACCTGAGACCATAGTCATTTAAGTACTTCTTAGAGGGATAATAACCATAAATATTGCAGATACCATTGAATTCTCAGCCGACAGAAGTTCCTCTCTCGATATTGTTATTATCAGATGCCTTATCTTTCAGGATGCTATGAGTGAGACTGAGGAAACTCCTCCAGTTTGAGTTACAAATCCTTTTTCTCTGCTTCTGCCAAAGGTGGCTGAAATACAGTTCATTTATGTTTCACATGTCTAGGTGTATTGCCTCCAAGCTAGATAATCATAGGAGCTTTTCTTTCAATCCCCAACATGTTATCTTCTAATATATAGTGTAAATCAAAAAGGGAATGCGGGTCTCTTCATGCCTGACTGGTTTCAGAAACTTTTGATAAAAGTTTAATTTCAGTTCAGGCTGCTTCTTCATTATTGATGGTTCCAGAAAGTTTGGATCATCCAGTTGCTTGCTGCAGCCATTTGAATATTGCGGCCATTTTTAAGTCAGTGTTTTTCCATTTTGCAAACGTTTAGCCCATGAAAGTCTCAGGGTTAAAATTGGATGAATGAACTCAAAAATCAATCGTCTATATTTTGTCATTAATGTACAACTTAAACATAAAAACAAGCTGTAATGTATTCACATTTACAAACTCAGAACTACAAAAGGCGAATTTTAAATGAACATGGTTCAGATTTCGCCACTGATTTAGAGTAAATGCGAGTAGTCTTTTTAGCCAAATCACAGTCTGAAGCTCCCAGCATCATGCTTCACTCTAGATAACCAAATGACCATGCGAAATAGGAAAAGAATTAGGTCATTAAGCCCATCAAGCCTGCTGTATCATTTCATCTTGGCTGATATGTTTCTCAATCCCATTCTCCTGCCTTCTCTCTTCAGCTCTTGATCCCCTTAATAGTCAAAAACGTACCTATCCCGGTCTGAAATTCATTCAAACAGTTAGTCTGCATAGCTTCACAACCTTCTGGCTGAAGAAATTCTTCTTCATTTCGGTTCAAAAGAGTTGTTCCTTCACTCCGAGGCCTTGACTCCTCGTCTCTCCTACTTGTGGAAACATCTTCTCCATGTCAACTCTATCCAGGCCTCTCTCAGTATTCTGTAAGTTTCAATGAGATCCCCCTCATCCTTCTCAACTTCACTGACTATGGATCCAGTGCCCTCAGCTGCTCCTCATACGATAAGCCCTTCATTATCAGGATCTTTCTTGTGAACCTGCTCTGGACTTCCTTCAACACCAGCACGTCCTTCCTTAAACACACAGCCCAAAACTAGTCACAATATTCCATATGTAGTTTGACCGAGGCTTTATACAGCCTCAGCAGGACATTGCTCTTGTAATCTACTCCTCTTGAAAATCATGCTAACATTGCACTTTCCTTCCTAATTACCAACTGAACCAGCACATTAACCTTAAAAGAATCCTGTACGAGGACTCCCGAGTCCCTTGGTGCTTCAGATTTCTGAAGCCTTTCACCATTTAGAACATAAATCTGTTCTTCCTGCCGAAGTGCATAACCTCAGACGTTCCCATATAGTATTCCATCTGCCACTTCTTTGCCCACTATCCTAGCCTGTCCAAGTCCTTGCACAGCCTCCCCACTTATCCAAGTACAACTATCTGTGCCACATCTACAAACGTAGCAACAATTCAAAGAACTTAGCAATAATTCCTTCAATCAGTCCCTTCATCTAGATCATTAACGTACAACGTGAAGACATGTGGCTGCAATACTAACCCCTTCGGAACTCGACTAGTCACTGGTTGCCATTCTGAAAGAGACCCCTTTGTCCTTGCTCTCTACCTCACCAGTAAGCCAATCCTTTATCTATGCCAGTACCTGGCCTGTAACAACATGGGCTCTGATCTTATTTCTAAGTCTTCTGGATGTAATCAAGTCAAAGGTTTCCTGGAAATCCAAATAGATCACATCCACTGGTTCCCCTTTTTCCAACTTGCACATTACCTCCTCAAAGAATTCTAACCGTCAGGCATAATCTCCCCTTGACAAAGCCGAGGTGACTTGGCACTTCCACAGTATGATGTAAAATATACAACATCATGACCTGTGGATTTTCCATGCTCCTGAAGGTAATAATTAACTTGTAAGTATTTATGTAGCCATGGTGATGTATTTTAAAACAGCTTTTGAGGCCTAACTTTAGAATGAACGAGTTTGTGTGGACCACTGGATTATTTATCTTGATGGGCCATAAAACAATGGGATTTCAAGGTATGTTGGAGACTTTAGGAACTTAGTTTTCTTTTACACTTAAAGGAAAAGCCCACAGTTTAGAGGGAAAAATTTTTGGTTTCAGCTCTCCATTTAGTTTTGAGCAGCCGTGTGAAGTCATTAGAGTAGGAGGCCAGCGTAGCCAAGTGTTTCCGATAAGAGCAGAATATAGTGAAACCTTAAGGTAAGGGAAATTGTTAGTCCCAGACTAGATGTGTTGGGATTAAACACCAAACAGGTTACTTAAAGCTTTGCACAGGTCCAGTCTAAAAATTAAGTCACAGGTGACTTACATCCACCAAAGCTGCTAGATGCAGGGATTCTGGTGCAAGTGTTGGGTGAGTGGATTTTGGGTGTTGTCTAATGATGTGTTCTGTGGAACCATAAAAAACCTATTTTTTCTTCAGTTCATGAAGGATTGTTTGGGTATTAAATTGTATTATTTGGTGTGTTTAAAAATCTTTGAACTGGTATTATAATGTTAATGAACTACTATTTTGTGTTAGAGCAAAATTTGCAACATTCCGTGCTTATATTTCAGCAAGAGACCATTTTGTTGGAAACAAACCCTGACAAAATAGGATCTTTCATGCCGTGTTTCCTTCTGGCAGCTGACATGTCCACTAACAAAAACTCAAAGAACCGCGGATGTTGTAAATCAGAAACAAAAACAGAAATTGCTGTAAAAGCTTAGCAGGTCTGGCAGCATCTATGAACAGAAATCAGTTTAACATTTCAGGGCCGGTGACCCTTCCTCAGGTCTGATGGTAGCCAAGAAAATGTTGGTCTATATGCAGAAGATAGGGTGGGGGTGTAAGCAATAAATCTCTCCAGATCCCTTCATATTTTTAGCCTCTGTAAATCTAATTCCTTCTTAAAGATGTTCAGTGATCTTTCCTCCACAGCCTTCTGTGGTAGAGAATCCAGAGGTTCACCGTCATCTGAGTAAAAAAATTCCTCATTCTCCTCAGTCCAAAATGGCCCATCCCCTATCCTGAGACTTTGGGTTTCAGAATAATATCTAACAAGATGGGGGCAAAAGTGGAAAAAAAAACAAAGGATTTTGGATAGCAAATTCCAGAAAGTGGAGTCAAATAACGGGACTAGAATTGGCAGAAGAGGGAAGAGTGCAAAGGTCAGTTAACGGCACTTTTGCATGACTTAAGGCATTTATTCACTTTCTAATTTTGCTCTCCCTTTCGTTGATGTGACTCCTTGAAGATTGCAGCTCTCTGTATCCTAACCGTGAATGAGGATCTCATTACGGGATTCAACCGGGAGTGCTGGCAGTCTGTTCCATTATGGAGCACCCTATTTGATCCTGACCTTGCCCTCATCTCCTGCTTGAAAAAAGTTCACAAGGATTGATGGACTGGAGAAATTCTAGGCCTGCTCTGCCCACTTTCTAGGTGATCCCAAAGATAACGGTCCTTCTAAATGTGCCATTTAATACAATGCCAGTTCCCCAGAGGCCTGAAACAGAAGCTGCAATTTCCTGATGTGTGCAGCTCAGACAAATAATTGGGTCAACTTGTGTGATCTTATAGTTAGCCTGGGAACTCATTTTGAAAAATGCTCTTGAAACAAAATACTAAATGTCAGGCTATACCCCTTGCATAGCAAGACTGGCAATTATACATTTTTCCTTTGTGCAAAATATGAAGATGTGAACCGCGACTCAGGATTCCTGGGTAGCCTGCAGTTAAAGCAGCAAAAGTTTGTAATGAATAAGTACCACCCCTAACAGAAATATTTTGAGACCCTTCAAGGTTTTACAGCACTATACTAGCAAAGCCGATCAATTTCTCAACCACACGGTTCACAGCACGTGACAATATTCAGTAGAGTTGGAGGGAAGAGGACGGAGGGGGGTGGTGGTGTTCTCCAGTATTGAAACTATCATTCTATAGAGCAACATTAAAAGGGAGAGGGATATTAGCCTTTGAGATAACGGTAGCTACAGTTTTCTTCATAGTGACCTTCATCGCCAAAATAAACAGACTGATTGTCACTTTGCTGTAATTTGTCCAACGTTATCGCACGCAAGGTGATGGTTCAACTTGCCTGATCATCAACAGTCACTGAATTCCACTTTGCTGTATGTGACATGCCTTGAGCATTTGAGAGACTAAGTAAATGTAATTTCCCTATTTTCATCCAGACAGACTGAGTATGAAATCACAGAGAGTAGGTTTACTCAGAACCAAAGCACTGATTACATCTCTAGCCAAACTGCATAATATTTTATCAGCCAGCCCAGACCCTTTAAAAAGAAATAAAAGAATGACCTTAGCTCAACTTAAGTCTTCTGTCCTTGGAAGGGCGACATGGTGTTCAAGTCGTCATTAGTTCACACAAACAGGCCACGTACAGCACTATCTGCAAACAAGAAGTTCCAAACGAGCCAATCGCAGGATTGCTCCAAGAGCCAGTTAGAAGGCTGACTTTTCTTAAGCCACCAAAAGCATTTGTTGTTTAAGTAGCATCAGAAACCCTTCGAGAGGCCATTACAGGAACACCCATCTTCCTGAATGAGTAGAGACTCAAAAGTTGCAGTTATATGTGGAACAAGGTCAGAGCTGCAATGGCAAATGGCTAGCTAAGCAATTACTGAGTCCAAAACTTGGGATCAACTTGAGGATGCCACTGTGGGGTTACCGCCAAGCCAGCAGAGGCAACGTTATCTTTACCAACATAAATAAAAAGACACTTGCAGTTACTCGAGACACGGGTTTTTTTTAAAATCACCAAAGCTGTTTTCAAAGCCAGCTTTCTGCAGCAGCTCAGTTGATGAGCCACCAAGTGTGAAATGGAACCCCAAGGACCAGCTGAGTCCCACGTTTCTGCCCCTACTCTTTCATCTGTGGCGTTATTTGATCTTTTTTTGGGTGATATCAAGCATGCTCTAACTCACTATGGTGCACCACAATTGAGAGAGAATGGGGTCTAAACTGCTCCAGAATGGATCTTACTGAAAATTGCAAACAATGCACATGGAGCAACAAAACAGGGTTAATTCTTTCTATTATCAAATAAGTCACCAATGTCCAAAGGTTCTCAGGAAAAATAGCTGATTAGGTTGATTCCAAGTATGGAAGCATGTTCTTATGAGGACAAGTTGAGAAGAGGGCCTGTCCTCGTTGGAGTTTAAAGGACTGAGGGGTGGCTATATTGAAACAAAGAAGATGCTGGCTGTTTGGCAGGATAGATGCGGAGAATGTGTTACATCTTGTGGGACTGTCTAGGGCCAGAGGGAACAATCTCAGATCAGCCATTTAAGACAGAGATGAGGAGGATTTTTCTGTGTAGAGTAGTCAATCTGAGGAATTCTTTACCACAGAGGACTAATGGGGCTGGGTCATTAAGTATATTCAAGGCTGAGATAGACAGGTTTTTAAATCAGTAAGGTAATCGAGGGTTATGGGAAGAAAGTGAAGTTGAGGATTATCAGATTAGCTGGGATCTCACTGAATATTGCCACTTGATGGGCTGAATGGCCCCAAATCTTATGGTTTTACATCCACTCGACCTACAAATCCATGAGCAGCCAACCTCTGTCAAATGAGATGCCTGTGTTCAGAGTGAGCAACTTCAACAACAGAGAGGAGAAACAATGGAACATAATGAAACACAGATTCCTCTTTTCCCACTGCAGTGAATGGCAGCCCCTTATTGCCATAATGGTATCAATTTAGTGGGTGGACTCGGACATCATGCGATGAATTATCACTCTGCACTTCTTCTCAACAATGCCAAGCGTAGGTCGAACTCAGAAGCTTATTGGTTCCAGTTGCACTCCAGAAATATGATCCCATTAATTTAGGCTGACATTCCAGACACTGTCAGAAGTGCAGTATTTCAGAGGCATTAAAACCACCCCTTACTGATCTCTCAAGATTGCGCTTTATAGCTGGCACAAGCGCAAATCTGTTCATTCTCTCATTATTATTTGTGGGATCTTCCTGAGCGTAGACCAGCTGTCACATTCCCTACATTACAAAAGACAATTCACTGGATACAATGTGACAGGAACTGATTTCTCAGTCTTTGGACTCTAGCAGGCCAGGTGACACTGGGAATTCTTGAATGGAGTTTTTCCTCATGAGTGGTCACACAATAAACAGATGCTAACAACAGCTCCATAGCAAGTTCATTTCAATAATGCAAATTCATTATTTAAGAAAGGAAAATACATGGTATGGCAACGGTTGATAAATTCAACTGATGATCAACTGCGGTGAATGCCTGATCATGTATCCTCAACCAGTGCAGAAAGACTCCCTTCTAAAAAAACTCAAACTCAAACTCAGTGAAGGCCTCAGTGCAGTACAGTAGGAGACCAGTAGAGTTGCAGATAGTGTCTTTTGGATGAGATGCTAAATCAAGACTCTAGTCCCTCTCTATTTAAATGGATGCACAAGTTGCGATGATATTATTCAAAAAAGGTGGAGCTTTGTTAATGTCCTGATGCACATGGCCCTCTAAACAGCACAACAGCCCATGTGTGTGATGCTTCTCCATACAATTCAAATACTGCATTCACACCCAGTTACGAGAATTCGAGAGGTCTGATGGAGTTGAAAAGGTCATGAATTGCTTCTTTTTCCTTTTTTGGCCATCCCAAGCTGTTTCATCATCACCAGTGTTCCATCATAAGGTCAGGAGTGTGCTACCCCTCACTTATGATTGGACAATACTCAGTACAATTTGTGACTTGCCTGATACTGAAGCAGTCCATGCTCAGAGATAGGCTGATGTGTACAATATCCAGGATTGAATGATAGACAGAAAGTAACTTCCACATAATTTGAGTGCCAGGCAATGACTATCCCAATGAAAGGGTGTCAACTGCTGTCCCACGATATTCAGTAGTAAAATTATCACTGAAATCCTCCACTCTCAACATCTTGGAGATTACTATTGCCAAGAAACTGAACAGGACTAGCCATCTGAATACAGTCAGTGGCTACAAGCACAGGTCAGAGGCTTGGAATTCTGTGGCAAACAGCTCACCTGCTGACCCCTAAAGCACAGTCTACTATCTACGCAGTAGAAGTCAGGAATGTGATGAATACCCGCTATTTGCCTGAATGTTGTTGGGCCTACAATCCTCAAGGTTGACACTATCTGGGACAAAGCCACCTGCTCAATTGACACTCCATCCATCACCTTCAAACTTCACCCCCTTCACCACCAACAGTATACTAACCAAGCCGTCTTGGACAACACCTTCCAAACCAATGATTTCTACCAACTTGAAGGACAAAGGCAACTGTCACTTAGCAACATTATCTCCTGTAATTTTTAGAACTATGGCACTTTTCCTTCGTTGTTGCTGGAATCTGGAACTCCCTCCCTAACATTGTGGATGTCCCTACATTGCGACAGTTCAAGGCGGCAGCTCACTACCACCTTTTCATGGGCAAATATGGCTGGACAATAAAATGCTGGTCTAGCCAGCAACACCCACATCCTGTAAACATATAGATAAAAGTACATTTCAAGAGTAGTCACTCATGCCCAAGTCAATAATGAAACAGGCAGTTTGAGTTCAGCTCGGTTCCACAGCAACATTGACATTAACCACCAGACAGCATTTGAAAGAGATGTTGCTTAAGGGTTAAGTATTGTGCGGGGCACCAGAGATAATTCTCATTTCTCTTTTCCAAAGTTAACAAATATGCAAACTTGCAATTCAACCCGAAAGTAAGTTCATCATATTTTTACTAAAGAGCTCATCTGAAGTGTAGAAAGAAGCCAGTTGAAATATTTGGCTTCTCTCAGCTATTCTGGAGAATATGGTCAGGGGCTTCCTCCAAAAATTGCAACTCAGTCATGACACAGGCTGCTTTTCCTACCACAGGATGTGCATTGCATTCTAGAGAAGGCCTCTGCTAGGCTGTAAGGCGGAAGATTGTGGCTTATCTGTGTCTAACAGGCCAAAAAAATTACAGAAGCACAGAAGTGAGCAAACACCTTTATCAGTAATACTTCACGAATTCTGAATATTACCACAGCAAACATTTGTTGCAAACACTAAAATTAGATGAGAAATATACTTTTATCAACATATCTGTAATTACATTGTAATACAGATGCTTCTCGCTGATCCCAAATATGCTGCTTCAACACAGCCTCCAGAAAATAATTGCACTGAATATTGACAATCCTCTCAGACTCAGTCTTCCATAATTCCACATCACAGACCCTTCATCAAAAATCCCTAGACAGCACCTTTTTAAATCCATGACCACCTCCATCTAGAAGGACAAAGGCAGTAGACACATGGGAATGCCACCACCTACAAGTTCCCCTCCAAGCCACTGACCATCCTGACTTGGAAATATATCACCCTTTCTTCATTATTGCTGAGTCAAAATCTTGGAATTCCCTCCCTAATGACATTGCGGGTCCACCTTCAGCATATGGGCTGCAGTGGTTTAAAGAAGCAGATCACCATCACCTTCTCAAAGGCATCTAGGGACAGGCAATAAAAGATAATAAAATGTGAGGCTGGATGAACACGGCAGGCCCAGCAGCATCTCAGGAGCACAAAAGCTGACGTTTCGGGCCTAGACCCTTCATCAGAGAGGGGGATGGGGTGAGGGTTCTGGAATAAATAGGGAGAGAGGGGGAGGCGGACCGAAGATGGAGAGAAAAGAAGATAGGTGGAGAGGAGAGTATAGGTGGGGAGGTAGAGAGGGGATAGGTCAGTCCAGGGAAGATGGACAGGTCAAGGAGGTGGGATGAGGTTAGTAGGTAGGAGATGGAGTTGCGGCTTGGGGTGGGAGGAAGGGATGGGTGAGAGGAAGAACCGGTTAGGGAGGCAGAGACAGGTTGGACTGGTTTTGGGATGCAGTGGGTGGAGGGGAAGAGCTGGGCTGCTTGTGTGGTGCAGTGGGGGGAGGGGATGAGCTGGGCTGGTTTTGGGATGTGGTGGCGGAAGTCAACATTGATACCATTGGGCTGCACGGTTCCCAAGCGGAATATGAGTTGCTGTGCCTGCAACCTTCAGGTGGCATCATTGTGGCACTGCAGGAGGCCCATGATAGACATGTCATCTAAAGAATGGGAGAGGGAGTGGAAATGGTTTGCGACTGGGAGGTGCAGTTGTTTATTGCGAACCGAGTGGAGGTGTTCTGCAAAGCGGTCCCCAAGCCTCCGCTTGGTTTCCCCAATGTAGAGGAAGCCACAGCGGGTACAGTGGATGCAGTATACTACATTAGCAGATGTGCAGGTGAACCTCTGCTTAATGTGGAAAGTCATCTTGGGGCCTGGGATAGGGGTGAGGGAGGTGGTGTGGGGGCAAGTGTAGCATTTCCTGCGGTTGCAGGGGAAGGTGCCGGGTGTGGTGGGGTTGGAGGGCAGTGTGGAGCGAACAAGGGAATCACGGAGAGAGTGGTCTCTCCGGAAAGCAGACAAAGGTGGGGATGGAAAAATGTCTTGGGTGGTGGGATCGGATTGTAGATGGCGGAAGTGTCGGAGGACGATGCGTTGTATCCGGAGGTTGGTGGGGTGGTGTGTGAGAACGAGGGGGATTCTCTTTGGGCGGTTGTGGCGGGGGCGGGGTGTGAAGAATGTGAGGGAGGCAATAAAATGCTAGCCCAGCCAACAAGGCCCACATACCATGAGTGAATTAAAGAAAAGTGAATCTGGATTTTTCCCCAGATTCTGAGCAATGACAACAATGTTAATCACATCAAGGTCTGGTTAGCTTGTATTGAGGAAAGCTATTCAACCTAATGGCCTCAATCTTGCCATCGTTTCTGCAACACATCTTGAACAAGTAGAGGTGGCAATTGGTCAATTACCCCCATATACCCACTTAACAGTGAGGTGCTCCATTTTTGATCACTTCTGAAATAGCACTGTGTGCAAGGGACAGTGCAGCAATGGAATGGGACATCTTGATCCCCTTCTCTCAAGCAATGAAAGCAAATGCAGAGGCAGGAGGAGCACAGGTAAAATGCAAAGAAATAGCAGTTTCGCTTTTTTCAATCAACAATCTACCCCAAGAGAATCCTCCCTCCCATAATACTAGTGCAAACATTTCCAAATTCCACATCAGGCACCCCTGGAATGACAATGTGTTGACTTACTGCCAGTTCAACGGCCCCGCTTTGACCCCCCAAGACTTGCACCACTGGTGAAGTTAGATTTGGGTTGGGTGGGGGTCTAACTGGTATCAGAAACCAGGGAGCAAACAATGGATAACTCTGTATTCAGCCTCTTTTCAAAGCTTGATTTGGATCATTTTTCCTGGGGTTAGGCTGAGTGAGAGTTTAAACTTGTAATACTTCATGTCTCACAGGTTAGCCAATGGGATGTCCCAAAGCAAACATGCCTGCAATATCAAGGCCCAAAGGGAAAACTGTCGCGGCTCGGTGCATTTGTGCAAGGTCTGAGGAGCATCCCTCAGAACCCAACATATTAAAAAAAGGGTGCTGCACCGTGATCCACGAGGTAAAATAAGTACCAGAGCGAGTAAAGGAATGAAACAGAATGGCAACAAAATGTAAGGCAACAGTCCAGATAATTCAAAACATTTGTCTCAGTGAGTTCCACTCACAGCTAAAGATGCTCGGTTCCAGTTGAGGGGCAATGGAAGGTGCTTTAGACTGAATCAAAGACTTTCTCTCAGCTTGACAGAGCTGGGAAACCTCAGGTAACACAGAGATAGCAACATTCTTCCCCCTTTAAGAACATGAGCCACAACATGCAGGTGTGCACATGCTGGTGTGCCTGGTGCAGTGCAGCGTAGAATTACAAAAACAATATCGCGTCTCCCCAGGCTGAGACATGCTGCCAGCTCTGCGTTTTTCTGAATTCTTCCTCAGATTCCAAACATTATGCAACACATTCCGATCTGCAAGCACTCATACCTCAGGAGGGTCCCATGCACATGCATAAAGCAATGAGTCCCCCTGAAATGAACGCAGTCACCTCTCACTCCTTCTGTGGGGAACTGTCTATCCTCATCTCACTGGGCACACCACGGCTCAGTTAATTCATCCTTGGGAAGGGGATATAAAAATAAATTAAACCACAAACAGACCATTTTAATACAGGGAGTGACAGGTGCATTATCTGCGCAAAGTGAGAGGTGAATTTCCCTAGTGAGGTTTAGGTCTTACTCAAAAAAACTCGAAGCAGACTTGCAAGAGATTAGAGTGGTGGGGAAGTGGGGGTGGATGGGGTTTGTGGGGGGCGGGGGCTGGGGGGGGTGAATACTGAAAGACGACAGGTGGTTAGAATGCTCAAAGCTCTTTATAATGTTTCCAAAGACTTGTGACTGATCCATCGTGTGAACGTATAAAATGGGAGCATCAGTCGGCCATTCAGCCCCTTGAGTCTGCTCCAACATTCAACAAGATCACAACAGATCAGTTTGTGTGGTGAATTTCACCTTCTCACCTACCCTCAATAACCTTCGATTCCCTTAACTAATAAGAATCTACTGCAGCTTTTAAAAAAAAAATTCACTAACCCCACGCCTACCACCAGCTGAGGCAGAGCATTATAGAGACACATGGCTCAGGCAAATAAAGTTTTCTGCCCACGTCTGTCCTAAAAATGGACAACCCCTGCATTTTAAAACAGTGTGTTTTAGTTTTGGACTCGCCCACAAGAAGGGACATCATTTCCACGTGCTTGCCTTGTGAAGGCCAGTCAGGATTGTACACACTTCCATCAGGACGTCAACTTAGTGACCTCGGCCTATCCCCCATTGTCCCTTGACACTTCTACATTCACCACCATTTGTAACCCCCTCTTCGTGGTCTATCAAGACTGCAAAATGACATCCTCACCGCCTTCTTAGGAAAGGGCAGCTGAGGAAACAAACAGGACAATACACCTCTTCCTGGAAGGTGACCCGACTGACCATAGTGTTGTTTTCATCACCTGGAATAGACTATTCGATGCACAGCCTTGACTTTCCAGTTGTATAAATGAAAGACTCACGGCCCTTCACACTCAGCAGGGGCCATAACCAATACCTCACCTGAGGCAGCACTACTGCCTGACCCTTGACCCTGATGCTGTGCAAAAGTTCTACTCTGACCTAGAAGCAGTTCCTGTGGCCATCCCAAACAAAGAAAAGATTGCCTTTTCCGGGGATTCTTTCAGATGAAGGTTGACTGTGCCTCTGATGCCAGGAGTGAAACTGAATCACAATTGATAGACAGAAGGAAACCATTTGGTCAATCATGTATGTGCAGACCTTCCGCAGAAACAATCTATTTAGTGCCACCCTCCCAACTTTTACCCCGTACACCTGCCCACACATGTTTTTTTTAACAGAAGAGTATACAATTCCCTCTCACATCGGTAAGAATATGTTGGGAAGATGCAATTTCAAATAGGATCTTCCTGGTGACGCGATGTGCTTATTATAACAAGCACCCTCTTCCAGCAGATGGCCAAATATTAAGCAACATGAATGGACCCTAGACAAAGTGTGGCACCTCAGATGTTAGCATTCCAGTCAGAGATCTACGTGATGTCTGTAACCCCCCTTCTACGTGGGGGTTGATACATGCCTTATTCAGTCAATGACTATTCACCCAGCGCTAAAGGATCACAGGGCTTCCAAGCCTAAGAGGAAGATTAAATTCCATCAGCCAAACCTTGGCCACATCCTCCAGATTCAATGGGAGGACCATCGAACCCACATTGGCGTCCTTCTGAAAGCTAGTTCCACAAATGTTCAGGCAAAACTCTTCAAAAATCAACTATGGTGGGCTGAACATGAAAAGCATCTCACCCAAGAGGGCCTGCTTTATTGTCAAACGGCCAATGTTCCTGGGGAGGGAGAAAGAAAACAAGCATCTCTCTCAGGCAGATAGAACAAAGGGATCCCAGTGGCTGAAGCACTGTAACACGAAGACAGACAGGTTTTAGAAACTCATGCTCAAAACAAGTTCCAGTGGAGGCACAACAGATGCATTTAACATGAGAATGCCTTTTGTAGAGTAATAAATTGTTTTGAAGAGTCCAATGTAAATTAAGTATAGCCACAATATTAATACGTAATTTAGACCTCTGCTTTCTCCTGAGCATTATCACACTTCGGAGATGGACTAATACCAGCACTGGTGACAAGTGTGAGGAAACGAATTATTCAATTTGGCCATATCATTCAGCTGCAAACAATCTTATTTGGACTTTGATAGCATTATAACATGCACACTCACTCAGCTAACACGGCAGAAAATATTTCAACAAAGCTCAGTCAGTCTTCTAAATGGACTTTTCCAATTTACAGTTTGACCTTTGTCTTTAAAGTTATTTGTCAAGCTACCTTCTCCTGTCAAGTACATCGCCTGGAGTTTTGCTGTCGTTCATTCGAATGAAAGGGGCCGTTTTGTGCTCCTTTATCTAGTACACTACGCATCTTTATTCTTAACCAAGAAATTGGTTTATTGTATGCATTCTTTAAACAGCACTATCTGACATCTCCCCCTCTGCTGACTGTACAGAGGCGACTGCATACACAGGACCCAAGCTCACAGCAGTGCTGTAGCCTTTAGAAAATGCTACATGCCTGTCAGATCTGCTCACCACATCTAACAGCATCACACTCACACGATGGCTGATCAAATCATTTCTGAAGTAAAAACATATCAACTCAAACACCCGCAGCAACACCCTGCCAATGGCACAAGGACACATCACAAACCACGAGACAACTCAGCAACATGACTGAAAACAACGACAGCAGCCACAGGAGGGACTGAACATTTGCTCAGCAGTGGGGTTTGTATCAGATGTCTGCTGTTCATCCCCTGTGAAACTCTCATGTCTCAGAATTCCTTATTTGTGTTCAAACAAGTACAAAATTTCAAAAAAAAAGGGTGTTGCACAATGAGCAAAACACATCAAGGATTTAAATGAAAAGGCTCAACTTTGTCACATTTCTGAAATAACTCAGCGTTTCACATGCAACTAATTTCTATGCTTTTCAGTGCGGGCAGACAGCAAAATCATTTTTTGCAGAGCAAGATCCCGCAAAGGGTAAACAGCAGCTTGCAACTCCATGGTGTTTCTCATGTGCAGGAAATTTCCCAAAGTTTTGTACACAGAGGAGCAAAAGTGGGGGACAACGAACAGGAGGAAAAAGGGAAATGGGTGTCTGCTTTGCAATAACACCCACATCCTGTCCGTAAATTGACCCTGAGCTTCCAGTTGCTCGCTTTTTGAAGATGCCACCGTGCTCACCAGCCAATATTTGTGTTTCAGGCTTGCTGCAGTGCTCCAGCGAGCCTCAATGCAAGCTGTAAGAGCAGCATCTCATTTTCTGTTTGGAAATCCTGCAGCCTTCAGGGCTCATTTTCCAGTTCATTAATTTCTGGGGCCTGAATACCTCCTCCCATGTCCTTTACACACCTTCATTTCCCAGGCCATCATGACACTGGCTGCTCTCAGCACAACCCAACCCTTTTGCATCTACTCATTGTAACCATTATCTGCCTGTCCTCATCCCTAGCCCACTACCGTACATCTCCGTACCTGCTTGTCTTTCTCTTGCTCTGGGCTCGATCTCCAATTATCTTCTCACTTCTTTACCCCTTCACTCATGCCTTCAGCATATATACTACCTCGTCCTAGCTGCTACCGGTTCCGACGAAAGGTCATTGGACCTGAAATGTTGACTCTGCTTGCTCCTCGCAGATGCTGCCAGACCTGCTGAATTTCTCCAGCAAGTTCTGTTTTTCTTAGGGAAAGTCTGGTGCTGGTTTAAGAAAGGGGTCTTGAACTTATACAGAAAAAAGCAGGGGTTTGAGGAGAGTTTTGATAGCAGGGAGGGAGGCAGTAAGGTAAGGGATTAACGCAAAACATTTCAGAGGAAAGGAGCAAATTGGCAGACATCAAAATGGGAAGGCTGAGAGTGAGGAATAAGGACATAGCATAAAAACATAAGAACTAGGAGCAGGAGTAGGCCATCTGGCCCCTCGAGCCTGCCCCACCATTTAATAAGATCATGGCTGATCTTTTTGAGACTCAGCTCCACTTACCCACCCACTCACTATAACCCTTAATTCCTTTACTGTTCAAAAATTTATCTAGCCTTGCCTTAAACACATTCAGCGAGGTAGTTTCAACCGCTTCATTGGGCAGGGAATTCCACAGATTCACAACCCTTTGGGTGAAGAAGTTCCTCCTGACCTCAGTCCTACACCTGCTTCCCTTTATTTTGATGCTATGCCTACTGGTCCTAGTTTCACCTGCTGGCGGAAACGACCTCCCCGCCTCCACCTTATCTATTCCCTTCATAATCTTATATGTTTCTATAAGATCTCCCCTCATTCTCTGAATTCCGATGAGTACAATCCCAGTCTACTCAGTCCCTCCTCATAATCCAGCCCTCTCAACTCTGGAATCAACCAAGTGAATCTCCTCTGCACCCCCTCCACTGCTAGTATATCTCTTCTCAAGTAAGGAGACCAAAACTGCACACAGTACTCCAGGTGTGGCCTCACCAGGACCCTATACAGCTGCAGCATAGCCTCCCTGTTTTTAAACTCCATCCCTCTAGCAATGGCAGACAAAATTCCATTTGCCTTTTTAATCACCTGCTTTGCCTGCAATCCTACTTTTAGCGATTCATGCTCAAGGACACCCAAGTCCCTCTGCACAGCAGCGTGCTGCAAATTTTTACCATTTAAAACATAGTCCATGTTGCTGTTATTGCTACCAAAATGGATAACCTCACACTAATCAACATTGTACTCCATCAGCCATACCTTTGCCCACTCACGTAGACTATCTATATCACTATGCAGACTTTCAATATCTTCTGTAAACTTTGCTCTACCACTCACCTTAGTGTCATCTGTAAATTCTGACACATCACACTTAGTCCCCAACTCCAAATCATCTATGTAATTTGTAAACAATTGTGGTCCCAACACTGATCCCTGAGGCACACCACTAGCCACTGACTGCCAACCAGAAAAACACCCATTTACTCCTACTCTTAGCTTTCTACTGGTCAACCAATCCTCTATCCTTGCCAATACATTACCTGTAATACCGTGCAACTGTATTTTATGTGGCAGCCTTTGGTGTGGCACCTTGTCTAAAGTCTTCTGGAAATCCAGATATACCACATCCATAGGTTCCCTATTGTCCACCACGCAAGTAGTGTCCTCAAAGAATTCTACCAAATTAGTTAAACATGACCTACCCTTCGTGAACCCTTGCTGGGTATTCCCAGTGGGACAATTTATATCCAGATGTGTTGTTATTTCTTCCTTAAAGATAGATTCAAGCATTTTCCCCACTACCAAAGTTAAGCTAACTGGCCCATAGTTACCTGTTTTATCCTATTTCCTTTCTTAAACAGTGGCATCACAATGGTTGTTTTCCAATCATGCGGGAGCCATTGCAGAGTCCAGTGAATTTTGGTGGAAAGCTGGTGTCAGGAACACAAAGTGTATGTAGCTACAGTAGTCTGAAAAAGGAGGCTGTGAGGCAATTTGAGCAGCACTCAAATGGACACTTAGCCTCAGACGGTGTTGAATAGTTGAACCAAAAGGTGATCAACCAGGAGTCAACCAGTGATATTTGAGCTTGGGCAGGGCAAAGGGAAATCATTGATAAATGTTTAAGAGGGTTTAGGAGCTAGTGGAGAAGAGTCTATTTCAGCAAGGAGATGGAACTAAAACAAAATGAGGACAGTCCAAAGCAAAAACTGAAGTACCACATTCCCACAATTTCATCTTAACCAATATGTGTGGTGCAGCATGAAGTCTGGCAAAAGGAAAGGGAGATAGAGAATTAGTCACCAGCAGTGAGCAGTTTACATTAGCCTAATTTACCCATTCGCACTGTTATTGATTGAGTGATGAATGCAAGCCAGACCATAGCTAATGCACTGCTTTTTTTAAATTCATGTGTGGGACATTGGCGTCACTGGCTGGTCAGCATTTATTGCCCATCCCTAGATGCCCTTGAGAAGGTGGTGGTGAGCTGCATTTTGGAACCGCTGCAGTGCTCCTGCTGTGGGTTGACCCACAAGGCTATGAGGAAGGGAATTCCAAGATTTTGACCCAGCAAAAGTGGAGGAACAGTGATATATTTCCATGTCAGGATGGTGAGTGCCTTGGAGAGGAACTTGAAGGTGGTGGTGTTCCCATGTGTCTGTTGCCCTTGTCCTTCTACACGGAACTGGTCATGGGTTTGGAAGGTCTGAGGATTTTTGGTGAATTTCTGCAGTGCATCTTGTAGATAGTAGCAACAGTGTGCACTGAGCATTGGTGATGAGGGAGTGGATGCTTGTGGATGTAGTGCCAATCAAATGAGCTGCTTTGTCCTGGATGGTGTCAAGCTTCTGGAGTATTGTTGAGGTCGAACCCATCCAAGCAAGTGGGGAGTATACCATCATACTCCTGGTTTGTCCCTTGTACTTGGTGATCAGGCTTTGGGGAATCAGGAGATGAGTTACTCGCTGCAGTATTCCTAGCTTCTGGCCTTCTCTTGTTTATGTAGTGCATCCAGTTACGTTTCTGGTCAATGATAACCTCCAGGATGTTGGTAGTGGGAGATTCAGTGATGGTAACACCATTGAATGTCAAGGGATGATGTTTAGATTGTCTCTTATTGGTGATGGTCACAGCCTGGCATTTGTGTGGTGCGAATGTCACTTGCCACTTGTCAGTCCAAGCCTGGATATTGTCCTTGCCTTGTTGCATGTGAACATGGACTGCTTCATTATCTGACGAGTCGCAAATGGTGCTGAACATTGGTCAATCATCAGTGAACATCCCCACTTCTGACCTTATGATGGCGGGAAGGTCATTGATAAAGCAGCTGAAGATGGTTGGGTCAAGGAGACTGCCCTGAGGAACTCCTGCAGAGATGTCCTGGAACTGAGATGTTTGACCACCTGCAACCAAGACCATCTTCCTATGTGTCAGGTATGACTAAAGCCACCGGAGCATTTGCCCCCGATATCCATTGATTCCAGTTTTGCCGGGGTTCCTTGATGCCACACCCGGTCAAATGCAGACTTGATATCAAGGGCCGTCACTCTCACCTCACCTCTGGAATTCAGCTCTTTTGTCCATGTTTGAACCAAAGCTGTAATGAGGTCAGGAGCTGTGTGGTCCTGGGAGGAACCCAAACTGGGCGTCACTGAAATACATGCCATCCTGAATTAGTACAATATTGCTCTTCCCTCACTGGGTTAAAGTACTGGAACTCCTATCCTAATAGTGCTATGGGTGCATTGACTCACATGGACTGCAACAACTTAAGAATGTGACTCGCCATCATCTTCAAAGCCAATCAGGACAATAGATACTGCCTTGTAGGCACTGCTCACATCCCAGGAAATGATCCAAAACAAAAGGGAAACATTGCAGGGATATATTAGACAATAAGGAACCTATTGACCACTGATACTGTAACATCATGTCTCACAGTGTTATGCCAGTTCAGTCCCTATTTTCCAGCTCACCACAACTCCAACTTTATCACAGACCTTGCGCCGCCTTGTAACAAGCTTGTTACAATCTTCCCAACACTCAATCATAATTAAAAGAACATCACAACTCACAAAAGGTGAAAGTACAGCACCAAGGAATAACAAGGCTTCCTCTCAAGGTTCAAATCCTGCATTCGCTGGGCCCTCAATCTTCGGCACTGTGCACAAAATATTCGGATGGATCTGGCATCCTGTAGAAGGTGGGAAGGGACAGAAAGGGATCCTGCTTTCAGGATTGATGGCAGGAGAATTTTTTTGTTCAAGGATTGTGCAATTTAGGAACACTCTGCCCCAGAAGAAAGTAGGATAATTAATTATTTTTTCCGACAGAGGTGGGTAGATTCTTGCTGGGCAGGGGAATTAAGATGCATGGGAGGATATATGGGAATGTGGAATTCAGGACGTAAACAGGGCAGCCATCTTATTGAATGGCAAAGCAGGCTTGAGGGGCTGAATGGTCTACTTTTGCTCCTACTCCATATGGTTGTATGTCTCCCACCAGTAGTATGCCTCCCAGTTACTGTCAAAAAGTGGGACAACTGATTCCACACTCAGTCCGATGTTCCCCATCCCCAAGGATTCTCTCCTCATTTTTCGATGACATCCCTCAATTCAAGCAAGATACTTGCACAGGGCGGTAGGTTTCTGCTCTGGGTCGTCATGTGAATGGGCAGGCTAATTCTCAGGAATGGCGCACCTTGAATGCAACAGTTGTTTTATTTCTATTATTGTAATGGGTAATAGCAACGGACTCAAAGATATGAGACTCTTGAAAGCTGCCATGAAGAGTCACCAAGCTGCTGCCAAGTCCCACTACCCCCATGTGAATTTCAACGTTGATAGAATAGTTTAATTGTTGCTTGACTACAGGAAACTCCGGGGACTTGGTACAGGGGATCTGTGTACCAAGAGTGAAGCAAAACCAGCTGTTGTGAAAAATATACGACTGAATTGCAATGCAACCTGAATTCATGCCAATATTAACCATAAGTCTGGGATATACCCACATTTTCAGATTCTTACTTCCAACTTGCAAGAGACTGTTGCTGTACAGCATCTTAATTTCTCTTACAAAGCCTTTCCACTCCAGCCTGTTGCTGTACCCATCTGATATTTGCTATTGCTGAATAGTGCCTCAGGGGCTTTTAAACAAATGGAAAGAAATGGAGAACAATCTACATTTCACAGGGTGGATTTTGATTCACTTGTGAGCTTCATCACAAGGTTGGAGATGGTATCATCTTCGCACTATAGTTAACTTGCCCACGTTAATTCCCCATTCGAGGGAAAGGTGGTATAAATAAAGAATGAGGGAAAAGTACTGACTTGAGGGAATGGGACTCTCTCGCAGCTTCATAAGCAAGGCCAGAAAAGTCAGACATTGCAACTTTTCCAAAGTTTCACAAATGATACAGCAAAGATTAGGCAGCCCTAAGCAACTTGCAGCTAACATCGCAAAACATTCCAAAATTCTTCACAGCATACATAACAAACAACTCAGGTGGAGTGACGGATGAAATATCCAGACCAATGACCAAATGACTGAGCAAAAAGCAGCCCCTGAAAACAGAAACAAACAAATTTGGGAATGAAATTAGAGTTGGAGGAGCCTACAACAGAATTTTTATTATGGCAGGAATCTATAAGTACTAAAAAGGGGCAAAGAAGATGTTAAGATCAAACAGAAAGATTGTATATTTGCAAAAGATAATTTGTTTTAAACTATAAATTACATTGAACAGGACTTCAGCGCCAGTTTTCAAACACAATTCAAGAGCAGAATACGTTTGCATTGGCTTCTAGCCATGTTCCCATGGAGATTATTAATGAATTACTTGACTCCCATTACATTATGTTGTCACCAGATTTTATTTATCATTTAATACTATTACATGTGAACTGAATAAAAAAAGCTGCTGTAAATTCTTTTACGTGTGTATACACTCTCTTAATTAAACATCTCAAATTGCTTACACCACTGCTAATATCATTAACTCCACTATAATGTTATATCAATTCCCAGACACTACACAGGCTTAGTGAGGTGAAAATATGTAATTATGCTTGAGGTACTGGATAATTTTCATAGTTCAGCAACGAACTAAGGTAAGTTTGCATTGCATTTTCTAAAAACAACAGAAACTGTGTCAAAATCATAAGCATACTGCCCGTTTGGTTGATGCGATGCACCATGATCTGTTTCAATTTATTTAAATTTCGTAGCATTTCCCAACGTTGCCCCTTGCCACAGAGTTTTGACAACAAATGCAGCACCAACTAACCATTACTGGATGTACTCAATTCCTTGTCTTATTTTTCCAGATGCTTTTTATGTCCAGTATAATTAGAATTAGACTAGTTACCTAGATTTCTTAATGAAAGTTTGTCCATTCATCTCCAATGCAGCACTGAGCAAGCATTATTGCATTTTAGACCCCACACTTTGCAGAGCAACCCAACACATCTGCAAGATCATCAAATCCTCTAATTTCTTTTGCACACTGTTGACTGTCAAGCCTATTTTGTGTTTAATGCTGGATACAAATAAACATTAACTACAATTACAACATAGTTACCCCAAGTTAAAAACAGTGCTGTCTCTTAGAAATTAGGGCAGGGCTCAATCAAAGCATCTGATTAAAGTGTTGATAATCATTTATTTTTCTCTCTCTACCTATTAAATCAGTCCACATGGCACAAGAGACAACATGACAACCACATCAACCAATGAAACTTGTCTACTGAAGGGGGAGGAGCAGGGTGGAGGCAGGAACCTATTTAACAGATAAGAATGTGAACTAACAGAGGGTGTCTGAAATACAGGAGCGCTTGTCACTAGTATTCTCAGGAAGACAGTGGGTGAATGCACATTGAGTGATTCAACAAAGTTTTAGAATGGGTGTTAAAATTGTGAAGTGTTAAATGTACCAAGCATTTCCATTTTGGCTAGCCTGGCCACCATCAAAGCAGACCTCCTGTTTCTGCTGGAGCATGAGGTACCACATCTCAGCCGCTGCAGGGGATGGTCAAACCTATAGGCTGATTGGCCTTTGATTTAGTCAGGGGGTAATAATATTTGTTCCTCCGGCCTGGGTATTCTGTTGCAAGGAGGCAACTTTACCATCACCGAGGTTTAGGTGGTGGTGGGTGATTTCCTCCTCGTAGCAGACACTACAAGCTCCTCGAAGGTTAATTATCACGTATGCCCCAGTAGTACACAGTGAGCCATTGGCCATCCTTCACTAGCTCCCACTGCTGCTGGCAACATCCAGGCCAGACATTCAACTGCATCACCAACATGGATGGATGACCTAAAATGGCTGATAGCAAACTGAACCCAACGTCCAGATTCCGGATTGAAACATTTAAAGTCACCAGGCTGCACAATGTCTCCAACACCCCAGCAGATGGAGTACAGCGTACAGACACCTGGTCACGGCCAGAAGGGTCCATCTGCTCAAGGTTAGGTTTCCTGTCTGTGTCCCGCAGGTTCTTGGTCAGATCTACCAATGTCAAGACAGTGTTCTTCTCTGACCACTGCCTCCTACTGGTCGACTGTCACCGGCTTATGTAGGGAATGTTGAAGCTAAAAGTTAAATTGTTGACACCAGAAAACATTGAGGAGCTCAGAAGGGATTACACAGATTGGAGAACTGTGAAACCCCTGCTTTGAGTCTCCCGGTGGGAAACTGCTGGGAAACACTCAAAGAGAACATCTGGAGGTTCTTCATGCTCAAAACGTGTTCAGAAGGTAAGACAGAGGGGCAGACAAAACTGTCCCAACACCAGAAAACCATACAAAGAACCTACTGCTACTGCAGACAATGGGTGTCAATGTCACAGAGGATCTCCAGGGCGTGAAGAGCTAGCAAGCCTCACTCTTGGCTTCACAGCCCTCCCAGATAACCTTCCAGTCCAGGGCCTGCTCTGTGGAGCAGGATGACACAGGCCTGCGTACCTTCTTCCAGAAAGTGCACAAGGACAGTTCTATGCTCACCAGCCTGTAGGAAGAAGATGACTCGATAGCGTCATCTCGGTCTGACATCCTGAGGAACAGCAAATCCTTCCATGCCAGGCTGTATGACATGAACCCACAGACAGCACGGCCTCCCAGCTGTTCCTATCCTCTGTCACTGATGTCTCAGATGACATCACGTGGGAGAGGCTGGACCAGCCAATATCTCTCGATGAGCTGACCAAGGCCCTCGAGTTCCTAGAAAAGAATAAAACTCCTGAGAGGGACGGCAACCCGGCTGAGTTGTACTTGATAGGCTAGGACCTGCTGGAGGTGTGCAACAGTGTGCTTCTGGCAAGTAGCATGTACAAGTCCATGTAGAAAGGTATCATCACCCTGATCTACGAGCAGAAGGGGGAAGAGGGGGCAATTAGAAATTGACAACCAATCTGCTAAATACAAATTACAAAATTCTGCCTGAGATCAATGACTTCCCCCCCCCCACCGCCGAACAAACCTGTGCTCTACCGGGCAGGACAATCTCTGACAGCCTTGTGCTCCTCAGGGATACGATCGCCTACATACAGGATATGGGAGGATCGGTGTTCTCCACATCAACCTGGGCCAGGAGAAGGCCTTCGACAGGATATCCACACGTTCACGTGGGGTGTGCTCTCCAAAATGGGCTTTGGGGAGGGAATCAGCAAATAGATCTGAATGCTGTACACCAACATCATTGACGCAGTCTCAATCAATGCTTCCCCATCAGATCTGGAGTCAGGCAGGGCTGCCCATTCTCTCCTGCCTTGGTAGTTTCTGGTGTAGAGCACTTTGCTATGTCCTTCAGGAAAGATGTGAGTCCGAGAAGGATGACTATTCTAGACTGCAGAGGCCTGCAGCTCAAAGCCTCGCTGTACATGGATGACATTGCTGTTTTCTGCCTGGATCCGCTGTCAGCCCGCAGACCCATGAGCATCTGTGACCAGCTCAAACTGGCCTCGGGAGCCAAGGTAGATAGAGGTAAAAGTGAGGCCATGTTCTTGATGAACTGGGCTGACCAATCCTTCATTCACTTCACCGTCAGGACAGACTACCTGAAGGTGCTGGGAATGTGGTATGGAGGGGCCGGGACGTGCACAAAATCGTGGAGGGAGCACATCGCCAAAGTGAGGCAAGAACTGGTCCTTTGGGAGCACTGCTCCCTCTCCACTGCAGTTAAAAGCCTGGTCATCACGTGTGAGGCACTATCTCTGTTACTGTATGTAGCACAAGTCTGGCAGATACCTCAAAACTGTGTGGTTTCAGTCACCCCAGCCATCTTCCTTTTCATCTGGAAGCACAGAGACAGACCTGGTCTGCGGGGACTCTGTGTACAAAATGCTGGATAAGAGGCTGGGGGGGGGCGTCCCCAGTGCTGCCCTCATCCGGATGACCACCTTGGAGTGTGGCTGCATCAAGCTGTGGACTAACTGAATGGACCCCCATTTTACTTTAGACTGTGGTCTTTCCCCACTGCACCTTGGCAGCGGCTGCCCCAAGCTTTAGTACATTCCTCAGTCCTGAACCTTGCAATGTGACAGTCTGCAACAGTCAGTCAGGTCAGCTCCTGAGATGCTCCTGGGCCTGCTGTGTTCATCCAGCCTCACATTTTATTATCTAGAATTACCAAACACACTGTTTTATTCCTTTCAGTATTCTTTTTTGAAAAGTCAAATTGATTTTTCTTCCCTCACAAAAACAGTTAATGCCTTGCCAGAGCACAGTTTATTAATTTTTTGTGATTCTGAAAATAATAAACAAACAGAGGAAAATGAATGTTGGGGACCAGGGCGAGATGATGTTGGGAATTACTCATTTCAAAAGTATACAAGCCAGTGCAAAACAACTGGTTTAGCACGCCCCTATTATGAACAATAGTTTTCTTTGCTCTGCATTGCAGGCACAGTAGCTGCTCAATTACTGCATCCTGATGGAGTAATTAGCACACAAAAAAAACAGCTTTTCACCACTGTGCAATTTTATTGCACAAGGTAATGAAACTTGCACTAAAGATGTACTTCATCATTTTCACATTGCTGCAGTTAAAATATTCTTCTCTATCAAGGTCCCTCCAGTTACATTGAAAACGCCCAAATAAAACAACACTGAGTCACAAATAGTAAGTTGGATTTCTCAACTATAATTATGATGTTTGTCTAAGAGATATAGATGTTTTCCAGTTGCAAATACATTCCAGATCCCCCGGTTTCTCAAACCTTCCCTCCCCCCGATTGTAAGCTCCAAGCCTATCCTCAACACTGCTGACTGCAGTAGTTCTCCCTTCCACAATGAGGGTGACTTCACTCTGAGATAATTATTCCATTCCACTGCTGAGTCATAGGAAAGCCAGACTCCAAAGTACAACAAATTCTCCAGCTCTTTACATCTGGGAAAGTCACTCCCAGTCTTCAATGACATCATCTTGTCTGGGAGGATGGAAAGAATTTGCAACATGCTTTGCCTTTTAAGGTCATAACATTTGTTGTGAATGGATCTGCTTTTACAAAAATAAAACAGCCAAGAAAACTGAGTGAAAAATGACCTTCCTCACACCCTATTCATAGAATCATACAGTGAAGAAGCTGGCCCTATCAAGTCTACACCGACCCTCCGAAGGCCATCCCCCCCACACATATGCTCTCACCCTATCCCCATAACTGTACATTTCCCATGGGAAATCCACCCAACCTACACAGCCCTGGACACGACGGGAAATTTAGCATGGTCAATCCACCTAACCTGCACATCGCTGAACTGTGGGAGGAAATGGAGCACCCGGACAAAACGCACGCAGACATAAGGAGAATGTGCAAACTCCACACAGACAGTCAGCAGAGGTAGGAAAAGGAACTGGGGTCCCTGGCGCTGTGAGGCAGCAGTGCTAAACACTTATCTTTCATGCCGCGCTAATTCATTGTTGTGGATCTCAAAAAGAAAACACCTTGTAAGAAGTTTCTCCTTTTTTTATATATACGTCCTGAAGCAACCACTGGCATTGATGTAACCTTACTCATTATTTTACCTGCTGCACATATTTACACCTGCATTATGTCTTTTGCGGAAACATACTTTTCCCCAGTCCTTCAACATAACACAGAAAAGTTAATTTTTGTTCAAAAACTATTTGCGCTCATTCTACTCTACCACCTTCAAATTCTTCCTAAAAGCTTATACTTCAATTACAGTTCCGTTCAATCTTTTTCCCCAGAAATGTGTTTTTTTTTAAAACCAGGTTCCATCGTGTTACATGAACTGCAGAAGCTGGAGAATCCGAGACAAAGTGTGGAGCTGGATGAACACAGCAGGCCAAGCAGCGTCTTAGGAGCAGGAAGGCTGATGTTTCGGGCCTAGGCCCTTCATCAGAAGGGTCTAGGCCCGAAACGTCAGCTTTTGTGCTCCTAAGACGCTGCTTGGCCTGCTGTGTTCATCCAATTCCACACTTTGTTGTCTCCATCTTGTTACATGTACAGTTCTTTTCTGTTAGAAGAAAAGAAGTGAAGAAAACTTCATGGAAATAAGATGCAGCAATAACTTGGCCACTCATGGCTTGTCTCAAGCAAAGGGAAATGAATAGAAGGAAATTAGATTAATTCCTGGTAGTCAGGTCATTGTCTAATTTTGAAATTCTGATCCTGTTACACAGGTCCTTGTATTAAATTATTCAGTTATATTTGGGAAGGACTCCAGTGTTTTCAATTCTCGAATGCCCAAGCCAAGAGCATATCTGAGACATGTTTTACCTTGCAAGTAGGCTTATCCTAGTAGCTGTTCAAATTGACCTCATATTGAATTAAGAAGAGGATGCTTTATGCTCCTGATTTACATGAACTATAAGCATTTCATGTATAATATTCAAATATTATGAAGCATTGCTCCAGATTTTTATGACAGCTGATTTACTATTGAGCAAAATCAATGACACCTAACCAGTCTAGGGAAATCCAGAATGGACAGGAGAAAGAGGAAATATTTCTTAAAATTATAGCAAAGTACTTTCCGAGTTTTGGTGGGGAGCAGGGGGAGTTCAGAACCCACCAGAAATGGACACGACATCAAACTGATTTGCTTGGTCAATTTTAAAATTTACATTGATATTGCGGTGTTCTTAGATTGTGTTTTCAGAATGTCACAAAACAGATGGAAACGCCCCATAAAGCTCACCCTGTATGTTTGTGTGGCAGCATTATCAAGAAATAAATCAGGTTTGTTTGTTGATTCGCAATGGACTCTGTAGACCTCATTCAAATGCTCATCTGCTTGCACGTTAATTCACCCACGCCCAGACTAGGGGAGACAGTCTCGCTCAGACACACCCACATTCTCACAAATACCCAAACAGGCACGCCCCTCAAGTATTCACTCACTCCCAGAAGCAAACATTAACATCTCATTTCCGTACAGCTTTAAGAGGAAATAAACACGACTGAGCTACTCAAGGAAAGTATTGAGCAACATACAGATTGACCAATTGCTGTTAACAGCAGAAATAAATACCTCCCCTTGTCGGCACAGAGAAACAAAATCCATTTCGTTGAAGATCTATAAATTTGGTGAGACAGTTCAGAATGTTGAGCATAAATCAAAACAGCTCAACCCAATTGTGAGGCAAATTCACTATCATTTAAGTTAACTCCTTTAAAGAATCATCCACTACTTTCTAATCCTCTCACCGTTAAGAATTTTATCAGAAAGTCAACTTTCCATTTCCTCGGCATTTGCAGACCTGTCAAAATTTTAACATGTTTGTACATGACAGCCCATCTCAACCACACGAATAACAATGGTAGTAGCATTTAAACAGAAGCTAAAAACGTTTGTGTGTTAAGAAATGAAACCCTGAAGCTGTATGGCTTAGTCAATGCTGGCCATCACAAGATGCTGTTGTGATCACTGACTCTGCTCACTACAGTAAAGGCTCAACAGGACCAAGACTTGCCCAGCATTACACCAATGTTTGTAGGCCCACATTGGTTCACAACGCAGTGATACTATTGATTCATTGGGCAGCATCTTCCCACGTATAGAATGAAATGGGCATCAGTGAGAAAATTGGAAAAACATGCAAGATCAGCAGTGAGGAGTTTCTTAATCATATTATGAAACAGGCCAAAATAAACACTATGCCAATTTCCGCTTAAATTCAACTAGAGTAGTACAACCTGAAGTCATCCAGCCCATCGAGACTGTGCAGTTTTTTTGAACTTAAATCCCTTTAATCCAACTCCTCTGAGCTTTCCCAACTCCACATTTTTGTTGCTCTCCAAGCATTTATCTGATGGAATTTTGATCTGTAATTATCACGCTGTTGGGTAATGCATTCCAAATCTCGGAACCACTCATGGTGTAAAAACTATTCCCTCACATCATCTCGGATCCTTTTGCCAATCAGCTTAAAATTTGCTTTGGTTTGGTTACCGACTCCTCAGGCTTCCTTCTACGCCATTAGTTTAGTGAGTAAATTCCCACCAGAAAATGATGCCGTTCTGCCAAGGAGCTTTGTTCCCATGTCATTTGTTCTTCTGTTTTTGTCATTGCAGTGCTGTTAATCTCAGATGGTTAATGTGTATTCTGTGTTGAATCTTTTTATCCTGACTGGCTCTCCAATAATGAAACCTGGCAATGGTTTGGCAGTCTTGTCCAAGTGAAATCTGGCTGACATTTCAACTGGACTTTTTTAATTCAAGCTTGTTACTGCTTCTAGCTTCAGTGGCTTTTTCTATTAGAAGTGTAGCTTGCATTTAATGTGACATTGCTCTTTGTACTGATTGACCTTCCATCCCTATGCTACGTCTATCGCTACTTCAAGTTCACCTTTTGTACCTCTGTGCAGGATTTGCTCAATTTCTGAGCATTCTTAGTAACTTGCACTGCTGACTGAACCTTTCCATTTGGCTGCAGAGTGTGGAGATGATGAGTGATGTTGAATTTCCTGAACTTTTCTGCAAGATGGAATGCTTCATTCATGAAAGAAGGGTCATTGCATTTTCCTGACATTGTCACCGATGACAATCGCGGATGAAGAGTGCTTTTAGGAATTTGACAGTCTCAGAGGTGGACATGGAAGTCAGCTGGTCCATCTCCCCACAATCAGAGTAGTAGCCTAATGGTGCCAAGATAATCAGCTCCTGAGAGATTAAAGATGCCTATTCCCAGTTTCATCTATGGTCTGCTTTGGGATATGATATATCATCAACAGTTCTCTTATTTGCTTAACCTGGAAGTCATTACAAGCCCTGTGGACAGGTTGATAAGCTCCTTGATTTTGTACCCATATTTGGATGGAAGAGTACATCTCTTGCCTCCCTCAGACTCTATTTCATCTCTTATTGGCATCCATGGATGCACTTTGGCATCTCTCCTCTTAATGCCTTCGGGACAACAATTACTTATTTTGTACAGTATGCGTCTTTAGCCGTCAATTTATCTCTGTCTGCCTGATTTGCCCTTATAGCAACAGGCATGACCATGATGCTCTCTGGCCAACCTTTTATCGCTATGTCTTGCAATAGTCAGAGATTTGTACCCGCTGGATAGTTCGCTTGTTCTGAGCAAGGCAATTGCTCGTTAAGTTCAGTGTCTTTGCTGGGCTGATGACTTCCAAAGCACAGCAAATCGCTGCTTCACATTGAATCTGGAAGATTTCATACTGCGTTCCTACATCCTCCATTTTCATTATCGGGAATGTGCTCTCAACAGCACTTCTGCAATATACGTCTGCTTCCTTCACTTGTACGTTACCCCTAGATAATATGCCTGTAATTGGAGTGACTAGCTTTGGGGCAGATAGTAGCAACATGAGAAATGTTTTGAAGTGGCTTGTGGTTGAACTCGACTGTTCCTGTATTTTTATTAATGCCTACGTGAAAAAGACATTCTTAAACAAGACGATGGCTTAGGCAGTCTCGCCCAATCTGGGCACAGCAGCATTTTGTGGTTTCAGCCCGGATGCCAAACAACTTAATTGTGTTTGGGATTCTCCAAGAGTTGTATTGCTGGTGCAACACTGCAGTTAGGTCTTCATTTATGTCGCTGCATTTCAGCACTGGCATTGCTGTCACTGGTTGCTTGATTAGAGTAGAGAACACTACCTTCTTGTTCTCAGCCCAAATACCAATACACATTTTGGGCTGTAGGTTGGTGTCATGGTTCACACTCCAACAATAAATTGGGCGAGAATTTTGCCAATGGCGGAAATGGCTATTACGAGGGGGCACAATTTTAAGGTGATTGTAGGAAGGTTTACAGGAGATGAGAGAGGTAGATTCTTCACACAGAGAGTGGTGGGTGTGTGGAATGCACTGCCGGCAGTGGTTGTGGAGTCAGATACTTTAGAGACTTTTAAGTGACTCTTGGATAGGCAGATGGAGGATAGTAGGGTATGCAGGATAGATTGACCTTAGTAGGATAAGAGGTTGGCACAACAGTGTGGGCTGAAGGGCCTGTACTATGCCGTACTATTCTATATTCTACGTTCTGTGTTCAAATTGTCGTCAAATTATTGCATTGCTTTTGGCACGCGTTGATCACTGCTGCTGTTCTCAGCTTTTCAGCGTCAGGCAAAGTTGTTTTACTGTCAGTACATGGCAATGAACTTGGCTTCAGTCACCTTTACAGTGTAATTATTTCTTGTTCAATTTTAAATTCACCTGGTGAGCTCTGACAAGCAGTCGCACAAGATTTTCATCACAGGCAAAGACATTCTCCCCTGTGTCTCCACATCGATAAACCACAGATCATCCACTACAGCTGCCACTCCAAGAAGACCACTAACTATCTCATGTTGTGTTGATATTTTTCTGGAGCGCTGGAAGTGCCAAACAGCATGCACAGCCATCCAACCCTCCCAAAAGGGTGTCCATGATGTAATTAGATAGCCACTGTGTTCATCTAGTTTCACTTATCAGTAACCATCCTTTACATCTGGGGTGAAGCGCCTTGACTTTGCAAGTTGTGGCAAACTCCAACAGTTGACATCGGGTAGAGAGATTTCCTCGGGGCTCTATTTAGATTTTCTTCCGCAGTCCTCATTCCAACCGTTGCAACATTTAGCTCACTTATCGGCCTGACTGAAACAACCTGGTTGTATAGTAATCCATGAGAATCTTCAGCTGCTAACTGTCCAGTGGCCATCTGTACCTGCTGGCTGTGCTCCTTTTTGGTCATACAGTGGCATGCAAAATGTTTCGGCTTTTTGCAGCGAGAATACGGCTTTCTGTGTGCCAGACATGCCTTCACTTCTGCGATGAAGTCTTTGCCAGTATTTGCATCCTGCTCTTTGTCTGTGATTTCTCTGCCCTGTGTGCCTAAATGACCTGGCAGCATTATGTATGACCTGGTCTGTTCTGCCATGAATATGCTCTAGTTATGAATAAAAATCGTGGCATGTCCGCACAGGTCATCTGCTGTCCTGTCTTTGCTCAGTAAGCATGCTTTCATTTTGGATTCCTTACTCCTAATACAATCCCTTCTCTAATTGGCCCATCCTTTTCATTGTGCAAATTCAGTGGTTTCTGCAATCTGGGAGAGATGACAGGTCATTGTGACCAATGGACGTCTTCACTTGGTTCCCTAGGATGGAATACGTAGCATTCATCTCTAACATCCACTTGGGGCTGAGAGTGTGCCTTCAAAGCTTTCAACATTTCTGTCATTTTTGTTCTCTCTGCTCTTCAGAGACATGCAGGGAGGAATTGATTTAAAAAAAACATGTCAGCTCTGACACCAGGTTGGTTCAACCACATAACACAGCAGTGTGTGCTACATGAGAACTTTATAGAAGAGAAGCTTAAGGTGTCTGCCTCCAGTGTGCGCACCACATGGCGGATGTTGCATGACTACAGTTGACTAGGGTAGACATTTATACATGATCATGTTCCAAGCCAAACCAGAGAGAGATATAGAGATAGTGGGAACTGGCAATGGTGGAAAATCTGAGATAACAAGGTGTAGAGCTGGATGAACAGAGCAGGCCAAGCAGCATCAGAGGAGCAGAAAAGCTGACTTTTCGGGTCTGGACCCTTCTTCTGGATGCTTTCTGAAGAAGGGTCCAGACCCAAAATGTCAGCTTTCCTGCTCCACTGATGTGGCTTGGTCTGCTGTGTTCATCCAGCTCTCCACCTTGTTATATCAAAGAGATGTAGGATATATATTTCCAATGTCTTCAGTATCCTTCAATGGATTAGATACAAGTTCATCCACAAGGGCCTTAAAATATAGAAGCAGAATCAGGCCATTTGGCCCATCGAGTTTGTATCACCATTCGATCATAGCTAACGTGTTTCTCAACCCCACTCTCCTGTCGTCTCCCTGTAACCCTTCATCCCCTTACAAATCAAGAACCTATTTATCTCTGTCCTAGATACACTCAATGACTTGGCCTTCACAGCCCTCTATGGCAATGAGTACAAATTTACCACCCTCTGGCTGAAGGAATTCCTCCCCATCAAAGTTCTGCAGGGTAGTCCCTTCACTCTGAAGGCAGTGCCCTTGGGTCCTAGTCTCTCCTACTAGCGTAAACATCTTCTCCACGTCCAATCTGTCAGGGCCTCTCAGTATTCTGCAAGTTCCAATGAGCTTCCCCCCAATCCCTTATTATTCTAAATTCCATACAGTACAGACCCAGAGTCTTCAATCGCTCCTCCTATGACAAGCTCTTCTTCCCTGCGGTCATTCTTGTAAAGCTCCTCTGGGCCCTTCCAAAGCCAGCACACTTTCCCTCAATACAGGGCCCAAACTGCTCACAATGTTCAAGTGCGGACTGACCAGAGCCTTATACAGCCTCAGCAGTACGTTCTCTGTTCTGGTATTCTCAGCCCTTTTAAAATGAATGCAGACATTGCATTTGCCCTCCTAACGTGCAACTGAACCTGCCTGTTGCCCTTGAGAGAAATTGGGACACTCTTCGAAGAGCGCCTGCCTGATAGTTTTTAACCGATGCAGAATGATTGGGTGTCTGCCATTCCTTGCAGTGGCTTCAGCTGCTTGGCTTACATGTGGAGTATGTGGGATTCTGGGGGAAAACACTGGCATGCACATGCCAACAGGGAGATCTGGCACTTTGATTTTGTGCAGTGCCAAGGCGGCCAACTGGGAAATGGCTAACCCAAACCGAAATTTAATAAAAAAAAACTGTGATTGCTTAAAATACACACAGGGCCTTCTGCCCACCGAGCAAATGGAGGAAATCAGGGTTACAGATCCTCAGTCAGACAGGCACTCTAAATATAACAGCTGTGACTGTGTGCTTCCATGGAACGTGCACTAGATTTTTGAAAGGTTAAGTTCCCGCGCAGTTAGATTTAGCTTGACTGAAAAGGGTGAATGGGAAAGTGAGGGAGAAGACCAGAATAAAAAAAAAGCCTTGTACCTCTAGCCTTAGATTCAATGGAACTGCAGAGAGAGAGAGAAAATAAAATCAGAGATTATTATACCCCTGCAGGAAATAATGTTGCAACAATAATACAACGCTTTCCTGTCACAGTTCAAATCATGACTTTTTCCCCCTGCTGTCAAACATATTAAGCATGTTTGCTACCTGCAATGTGCAGCAGCAAGACTCAGATGTCAGGCCAACAGTGGGAGCAAATTAATTTCAGCCACACCACAGATTGTTCATTTAAACAAACTCTGTCTGCATGTCTAGATGCAGTTCACACCAGAATTTTCATCACAATGCTGTCGCTCACAAACAAGCCGACGGTTTAAGCAAGGCAATGATGCACAGTCGGAGTCAAAGAAATGTACAGCATGGAAACTGACAATTCGGTCCGACTGGTCCTTGTCGACCAGATATCGTAAATTAACCTAGTCCTATTTACAAGCTTTTGGCCCATTCCCTCAAAATCATTCCTAATCATATACCCATCCAGATGCCTTTTAAATATTGCAACTGTACCTGACTTTTTCTGGCAGCTTATTCAATACACGCACCACACTCTGCATGAAAAAAATTGCCCCTTATGTCTCTTTTAAATCTTCCCCCTCTCACCTTAAACCTATGCCCTCTCGTTTTGGAATCCCCGACTCTGGGGAAAAGACCTTGGTTATTCACCCTATCCATGCCCCTCATGATTTTATAAACCTCCTGTAAAGTCACCTGTCAGCCTCCGATGCTCCAGGGAAAATAGCCCCAGCCTATTTAGCCTCTCCGTATAGGTCAAACCCTCCAACGCTGGCCAACATCCTTATAAATCTTTTCTGAGCCCTTTCAAGTTTCACAATATTCTTCCTTTTACAGGGAGACCAGAATTGCACACAGCATTCCAGAAGTGGCCTAACCAATGTCCTGTACAGATGCAACATGACCTCTCAACTCCTATAATCAAAGCACTGACAAATAAAGGCAAGCATACCAAGCATCACCTTCACTATCCTATCTACCTGTTATTCTACTTTCAAGGAACTATGAACCTGCACTCCAAAATCTCTTTGTTCAGCAACACTCCCCAGCACCTTCCCATTAAATGTATAAGTCCTGCCCTGACTTGCCTTTCCAAAATGCAGCATGTCACAATTATCTAAATTAAACCCCATCTGGCACTCCTTAGCCCATTGGCCCATCTGATCAAGATCTAACCATATTCTGAAGTGACATTCTTTGTTATCACTACACCACCAATTTTGGTCTCATCTACAAACTTACTAACCATACCATCTATGTTCACATCCAAATCAGTTATACAAATGGTGAAAAGCAGTGTACACGGCACCAATCCTTGCGGCACACCACAGGTCACAAGCCTCTAGTCTGAACAGCTGCCCTCCACCACCACCCTCTGTCTTCTATCATTGAGCCAGTTTTGTATCCAAATGACTAGTTCTCCCTGTATTCCACGTGATCTAACCTTGCTAACCAATCTACCATGAGGAACCTTTTCGATCGCCTTACTGAAGTCCATATGGATTACGTTCACTGCTCTGCCCTCACCGATCCTCTTTGTTACTTCTTCCAACAGTTGTTTCTTCAAATGCACCGAAACATATTTGCCAATCAACCACGGCTCAGTGTTTGTGCTCTTACCTGCAAAACAGAAGGTCAGGGGAACAAGTTCAACTTCAGAGACCGAATCAGTTAATTCAGGACGACGCTCGCGTGTCAGTGCTGAAAAGGGGCTTCTTCAAGATGTCAATGTCCTATCTACCTCCTGAGATGGATGCAGAAGATCTGAAGGCAGTACTTTGAAGTGGAATTCTGTCAAACATTCATCCCTGAAGTGATATCACTAAAATCAGCAGCACGTTGCTGCTCATGGGAGCTTGCTGTACTCACACTGAGCTACATTCCCCCAGGGCTCCAACAGCGACTACAATTCAATTGCATTTCACTGACTATGAAGATTGTGGCGATTACTATAGTGTTGCAAACAAACATGTTAGGACTAGATTCCTGGAAAAGCCTATTATAGCCAAACAAATGGTACACAGCAGATCTACCCAATACAATCGGACTACTTGGTTACATCATTCAGATTTAAACGCTAACTGTCAACATAATGTTCAGTAGGTGAGGGTAAGAAGAAGAGCCAATTCAGAAACTCAAACTGCCAGTGTGTCCGTCAACTAAGCTATATTTGAGTTCCAAAGCAGCCCTAGTTTGCAGTATTAATGCATTTACCTTTTTTTGACACCGCAAGAAATCAGAAATTTGCAGGGCTTTTCCTGACATCCTTGTACATGGCTCAGCCAAGACAGCTGACCAAGCTGTGAAGACAAACAGAACAAGAAGTTCTATCGCTGATCTGTGTTAACTTAGCTGATCCAAATGTGCAGCTGTGATTAACGCAATCTAATGAGACTAAAATCTCTTGATCACAGGAAGCAGGAAATTGTCTTGGCTTGTCTATGTCACTCCCTCTCCAGCAATTCCCACTAAATGTGCACATACACGAACATGCATCCAGCACAAGGATGAGAAACCAACTTGGTACTCGTATTCTTCTTGTTGACAGGCCTGAAAATACTTAACGGTTGATGTTCATGCATCAATAATGGTCACTTGGATGAGATAACTGAGAGCAATGAAGGTGACGGTACTCCAGCATAAAATCAATACCAAAACATGAAAGCACTAACTACAGGCACACCTCTGTTGTCAAGCTCTGTCTGCGCTCCTTAGGTTTTATCAGATCAGCAGCAGCTTTGCAACATTAAACACACAGAAACCTAACCATGTCAAGCATAGCTTCTGAGCTTTCTTCAATGGAGTCAGCAGCTATCATTGTTGTCAAAACTGGCTCATGCCTGTCTGAGTAACTCCGACGAAATTCACAGTCCCTTTCAAAGTGGTGTCTATCCCTCATCGAAACAGAGGAGGAGGAGGAGGAGGAGGAGGAGGAGCGAGAAGCGGCTTTTGGTCTGGTTGGCTGTTGGTAAAAGGCAGATTACGGTGGTATGGCACCGCCCAGTTTCAATAGAGGAGGCAAGGTCGCAGGCCCTCAATGTCTTCCCCCAATGTTGATGGTAATGGCCAGCAAGCAGCATGATAACACAAGTGAACTCCTTCAGCTGAGACTCATGGAAGTGAACAGTCAGGCTGGAGGCAACCTGGACCCTTGTAATGTTCCCTAGCTGCTATTGCACATCACCCAAATTGTTGTCTCTACACAGTGCGTGTCAGCACTTGCTGATTTGGTCACAAGTGGAATTCCTTTACATTATTTAAACTCTTAAAACAGAGCCAACAGTTCTCCCAGTAAAACATTCACATTCCTAACCTTGCAAAGCAAACAAACAAATGCCATATCGTTTAAATAGTCCCCCCGCTGCTATCCAACGTACTGGAAAATATATCTTTGCTCCTGCATGCATCCTCAATTTGGATTCAGAGGGAGGAGGGGGAGAAATATTTTAAGACCATAAGACATAGGGGTGGAAGTAAGACTATTTGGCCCTTCGAGTCCACTCCGCCATTTAATCATGGCTGATGGGCATTTCAACTCCACTTACCCACACTCTCTCCGAAGCCCTTAATTCCTTGCGAGATCAAGAATTTATCAATCTCCGCCTTGAAGACATTTAACGTCCCAGCCTCCACTGCGCTCCGTGGCAATGAATTCCACAGGCCCACCACTCTCTGGCTGAAGAAATGTCTCCTCATTTCCGTTTTAAATTGACCCCCTCTAATTCTAAGGCTGTGCCCATGGGTCCTTGTCTCCCTTCCTAACGGAAACAACTTCCTAGCGTCCACCCTTTCTAAGCCATGCATTATCTTGTAAGTTTCTAAGTAAATCTCCCCTCAACCTTCTAAACTCTAATGAATACAATCCTAGCTGCGAAAAATTTTAGCTACAAATAAAGCACATCCGAACATTATCCACAGAATTGATCCTAAAACTCATTGCCTCTCCAACTTGTTAAAAGTCTTCAGCAATTTGTATGAGCCTAAAAGATTCATAGTTTCATAAAGCGCAGGAAAAGCCCTCCGCACTGACATAACTATCATTAATCCCATTTTCCTGCCATGCCATATCCTTGAATGTTATGATATCTGAAGTACTCATCCAAATATATTTTTAAAAGGTGCTAAGATTTCTGGTCTCCACTACCTTCCCAGGCAGAGTATTCGGGATTCTCACCATCCAGTGAGTGAGGTCTTTTTCCCCAAATGCCTCTTGCTCCTTACCCAAAAAGTATGCCCTCTCATGAAAGAGGGGTTTTTGGATCAATGCCCTTTCTTAAACTGAATCTTTTATTTCAGCCCCACTACCCCCCCACCAACCCTTGCCCCTTCTTCTTCTAAAGGAATGGCTCATAATGAACACAGGTTATAATTAATCTTAGCCAAATGGCCTTCCTCACCCAGAAGCTAAGGCAGTGACTTTCGTGAGGATACTCATTCTTGAATGGAATACAGAAGTATCTCAGCCAATCGGATACCGTTTTTATTCAACATTCACGTACAATGATGTACTTACGTAAGGTATGATTTGTCTGGTTAGTATGCAAAACAATACTTTTTATTGTATCTCAGTACATGACAATAATCAATTAAATTCTGTCCGATTGAGCGAGAACTTTACCTGGTTCTCTGCAACCTAACCTATTCTCTGGTAACTCAAAGCCCTTTTGCATCCTGTCCTCACTATACGCTTTGCCTCACCTTCAGCTGACTAGGCCCCAAACTCCACATAATGCCTCCTGGCCTCTCTCCCCTCCATTTCGGCATTAGAGAGAGACCAACTGTATCAGAATCTTCCCTGAGCCACGTTATTCGCCAATGGACCCATTCAGCAACAGAGGAATGATACACAAAGAACATTTTTCATTAGGAACCTTCATTATCAGTGTGTTTTCTCACCTCAAAATGGACATATCCATTATTCAATGGTTATCCCAGGATGAAATCTAAAGCCTTTCGAAATCAATTAGGCTGCTTGTTTTTTTTTCATTAAGAAAGCAAGCACAAACATCAGGAACAAAGCATATTCAATGATGTTAACATTTTGCAGTCATTTATTTGCATGGCAGCCCCTCCCTAGAGATGGGCCCCACAGAGGAAATACACATATCAGCAGATCACAACTCAGTGACAATGACAGCCTGCCACTTATGCTCTCTGAAAATCAGTTTCCAGTAAATGACCTGTGTTTCTGGTACATTTACTTCCATGCAAAGAAAAGTGAGAATTTTGTTGTTCAGTCTCCCGTAAGGAGACAGCATGGTTCTTATTTTGGAAAATTCATGGTCAGCCTACAGCAGAAGTCTCAAAGCATTGCTGCCTTAGTCTCTAGCAGCCTCTCAACACCTTGCATTCTGTAAGGCAAATTTAGAAATTAGGTTTCTGTATTTCACTTGCATATAAAATGCATTGTGTACTTTAGAGAGCGAGACCAATCAATCCAGGGCATTGGCCATTACACTGTTATGTTGGAGCGTCAATGCACACCACAAGCAACAACTCATTGTGGCGTAGCGTAGCAAAATGCAGGCTTAATTCTCTCTTGATGACAAGCTGTAATCACTGAACAGAGGCTGGGTTCATCCCAAAGGGATCGCAGAGCAAAGAAAAATACAACACATTTGAGGCAGTGGGCACTGAATTTACTCACACATGCCCCCTGGTGGCCAACTGAGGAACAGCCTGAGAAGAAGTGGCACAGAATGAGTCTGGCTTCTGCCCCTGCAAGCCCGAGAAGGCAAGAAGAAATGGAATAACACCTCTCTCTCTCTCTCAAAAACAAAGTGCTGTCTAAAACTGACAACACAACAACCACTGGAAATGCACGGCAGGGGTGTTAATACTTTGAGTGCAAATCTTTACCCTCCAGCACTCAGTCATCTTTCCTCTTTACCATCACAGCATACTGTTGTTAGTTTTTGTTTCAGACATTCAACATTTCCGGATCTCTCCGCCCACTTACTTGAAACACTCACATGATGTTAAACCACACCAAACCTTGCTGTTTTAAAAAAAAATGTGCGGGTGGAAGAAGCATGGTCTAAACAGGGCCCCCAGCCAAACAACAGCAGCTAAAAGCAGGCATTTTGCAATGCTCCAGGTTTTGAGAAGCTCATAATTTGCAGAGTCACAGCTAAAAATACAGCAAACGGTAGTTAAACATGAAACTGGAACACAAATAGGAGGAAGTTTAGCAAGAAAGGAAAAAAAAATTGTAAAATGGACAATTGGTTAATGACACACAAACTGAACATTTGGAGGGCAGCTAAAGGTACTGAGTTAAAGCAATTTACTCATCTGATTCCACTCTCATCCATCTGGTCTTAGCCAGAACAAAATAAAACAAGTTGCTTGCAAACCAATGCCCTGACTGCAACTCCCACTTCTCTCCAAACTCCTCAAACTCATAGTTAGCTTCCAAAATCCATTCTCATCCTTTCCCAGAACTCCTTTGTTTGAATTCCTCAAGTTTCTGACCCTGTCACAGGAGCAAAGCAGCTCTCAGGTCACAAATGCCTTGCTAAGTGACTGTAGCCAAGGTAAACTACCCATGTAACTCCCATCCTCCTGGACTGTGTTATGGTTAATTGCACCATCTTCTTCCAACATCTCTCCTCTGTTGTCTATCTAGATTGGCTGCACAGTCCTGTTTCTGATGTAATCACTGTCTGAAAATTACAACAATGGCTTTTCTTTCTGCTCCTGCCCCACTGTCTTAATCTGAGATAATTGTGTTTACTAGAAACCTTTGATTTGTTCACTAAAAAAAGAGACTCAACCATGATTCCAACTAAAAAAACTTCCAACCACCACTTGTTGTAAAGACATCACGAGAGAATTTGCCTGGACTTTCACTGCTTTCAACTACCATCTGAAGGACTGTAAATGAGTCTTTTACTACACTGTTAAGAACATATTACATTTCTGGAAATCATTTACGTTTGGTGCGTTTAGAGAGTGAATAGTGTGTTTTCATTTGTGGGTCTCCCTACATTCCACCAATGTAGCAGTTCATGAACCAGCTCACCACCACCATCTCCATGGCATCAGGAACGGGCAACAAATGCTGATTTAGCCCACGACACACACATCTCTTGAACAAATGTACAAAAAGATTGAGCACTGTGAAAATAAGTGATTATTTTCTCTTTTAGTTTCACAATGAAAGAAGGCCCACTTGTGTCTATCCTTCAAAGTGACACAGCACTGAAAATATGTTAAAATACTCCTTCTCAAAAGTACGAGTTGTGGTTGGCCAAGAAGGAAGAAACAGAGAGATATCTCTCAACTCTGCTCACACACGACATGGCCTTAAATATCTCAACAATGCAACCTGCAAAACCAATATATGACTTCAAAGGATTCACAATATTTCAAGTAAAGGAACTTGTTGCCATTCCCAGTTCAAAGCGACCAACCCCTTACAGTGAGAGACTGCACCTTTTGTTCTAGAAGTCAAACCAAGGGAAAATAACCTCAGTGTCCACCTTGTCATACCCCTTCAGAATCTCTTCTGTTTCAGAGTTCACTTTTCTTCTATGCCCCTAGGAATAAAGATGTATATTCATCCATGCTCTCATTTATAATATTTCTTGTTTTATTAACTATTAGACTTTCATTCCCTGGTCCTGGAGGTTTGGAAAATGGTCAGGTTTGAGTGCTCTTGTCCTCCTTGGTGCTTAAATCGAACACTAGTCTTATATTCTCAGAAAGGAAAGGAATCTTCAAATTAGAAGATACCTGGAGTTAATCATTGTCTATGCACCCTTAGGGTCTATAAATTTTGGCTACTGAGAATATCTCCAAAGTATGTATTATATCTGACAACACAATGTAAGCTTTATAAAAAGCGATAAGCATCTGCGTTTCAGAAAAACAAAGAGGCACTCTTCCGGAGTCTGTTAAAATCAATACAACACCTTCCCTGTTTTTGTTTGTACTCATTTGTGGAACACAGGCATCGCTGGCTGGCCAGCATTTATTGCCCGTTCCTAGTTGCCCTTGAGAAGGTGGTGGTGAGCTGCCTTCTTGAACCGCTGCAGTCCACCTGCTGTGGGTTGACCCACAACGCAGTTAGGGAGGGAATTCCAGGATTTTGACCCAGCGACAGTGGAGGAATGGCAATAATATTTCCAAGTCAGAATGGTGAGTGGCTCAGAGGGGAACTTGAAGGTAGTGATGTTCCCATATGTCTGCTGCCCTTGTCCTTCTAGATGGAAGTGTTTGTGGGTTTGCAAGGTGCTGTCTGAGGAACTTTGGTAAATTTCTGCACTGCATCTTGTAGATAGTACACACTGTTGCTACTGAGCATTGGAGGTGAGGGAGTAGTTGCGTGTGGATGTGGTGCCAATCAAATGGGCTGCTTTGTCCTGGATGGTGTCAAGTTTCTGGAGTATGGTTGGAGCTGCATCCATCCAGACAAGTGGGGAGTATTCCATCACACTCCTGACTTGTGCCTGTAGATGGTGGACAGGCTTTGAGGAGTTAGGAGGGGAGTTACTTGCCAAAATATTCCCAGATTCTGGCCTACTCTAGTGGACACTGTGTTTATATGGTGAGTCCAGTTGAGTTCTGCCTCAACGATAACCCTCAGGATGTTGATATTGGCAGATTCAGTAAAGGTAACACCATTGAATGCCAAGGAATGGTGGTTAGATTGCCTCTTATTTGTGATGGTCATAGTCTGGCATTTGTGTGTCACAAACGTTACCAGTCCAAGCCTGAATATTGTCTGGATCTTGTTGCATCTGCTTCATTATCTAAGGACTCGCAAATGGTCCTGAATATTGTGCAATCAATCATCGGCGAACATCTCCACTTCTGAACTTATGATGGAGGGAAGGTCATTTATGAAGCAGCTGAAGACATTTGGGCTAAGGCCACCATCCTGAGAAACTCCTGCAGAGATATCCTGGGGCTGAGATGATTGGCCTCCAACAGCCACGGCCATCTTCCTATGTGTCAGGCATGACTCCAACCACCGGAGAGTTTTCCCCCCGATACCCAAGGACTCCAGTTTATGCTGGGGCTCCTTGATGCCACATCTGGTCGAATGCAGCTTATATAGCAAAGGCTATTACTCTCATCTCACCACTGGAATTTTGCTCTTTTGTCCATATTTGAACTAAGGCTGTAATGAGAACAGGAGCTGAGTGATCCTGGCAGAACCCAAAGTTGGCATCACTGAGCAGGTTATTGCTGAACTATTGCTGCTTGATAGCACCGTCAATGTCAGCTTCCATCACTTTACTGATGAGGTAGTAAATGGCCAGGTTGTGTGCAGTTAGGGGAAAGTGAAGAGTTCTTGCTTATTCATGGCAGAATCCAAAGTTTGGCTTTTTCCACACCCTGACTTACTTTGGTGAAATGCAATGCATCAAAACTATACGAGGGCCCACAGATTTAGGAATTGATTGGTGCGAAGTTAAACATCTCAATATGGTGGCAGTAAAAGTGTAAGCATTTCAGACTGACGGTGAAAGGAAGTGTATGTGTGAGCACTGGGGTGCCATCAGCCCTAGGACGGATTTGGAGATGGCATTTATGGCGTTTAATGGCCTCGTTGAAGGACTTAGCTCAGTACCACCCCCCCTCTCTGGGGCAACTGGCACATCAATAAAAGCTGGCCAAGCTAGCAACTTCCACTTCACGCAGGCGCACAGAGGAAAAAAAATTGCCCCACGTCCCATCTAAAAATTGCACAGAATTCTAACATCTATCCTGTACAGACATGTAGAATAATGGGAGAAGAGTTTGTTGCTTTGTGGAAAGGCCTCCAGTTTCTTGAGAGGAAGTCCGACCTTAAAACGGTTACCAGCTGCTCTGATGTTCCAGCAGTATTGGTGGCCATGACTGGAACTACAGGCAGTCTCCTGCTGAGGTAAATCCATGGTCAGGGGTCAGGGGTCATGACCAGGCAGGTGAGGATAACTGAGTTTAAGAGTTATGGGGAGGGTTACAGAGGATGATTACTTTGGAAAAAGTGGGGTGCCTCTGATAGGTGGGGCTGCAACACTGGCCCTTCTCCAGCAAAGCTACTGAGGCTTCCTCGTTGTATAAGCCTGGCCCAGTCATGGATTACACAGCAACAGGGGTCGGGGGAGGTCATTACGTCGTCATTAATTGGCCACTTCACAGCCTCCAGGGCAGGTGGGCTACCTGACATCTAACCTAGCTGCCAGCCTAAATTTGGCAGACATGTCAAATGTGGGCAGGCAGACAACAGAGAGGGCACCCATGCAATTTTAATTTTAGAAAAGCCACTCCTCTTTCAAACTTGCTGGAGGAAGAGAGTAAAATCACAACCCTTCCTGACTCAGGATAACAAAGTGTGTAGCTAGATGAACACAACAGGCCAAGCAGCATCTCAGGAGCATAAAACCCTTTTTTGTGCTCCTGAGATGCTGCTTGGCCTGCTATGTTCATCCAGCTACACACTTTGTTATCTTGGATTCTCCAGCATCTGCAGTTCCCATTATCTCTCTCACCCCTTCCTGACTCAGCTATTTGCAACATCAACAAAAGCTGGGCTGGGTGAAGGAGGAAAGGCAGAGAAGAAATGTTAAGCCTGCATTTTTTTTTGTTCTATGAGAATTTGAAGGCAATACAATCGAAGGATCGGTCTTTCAGTGTTCCCCTATATTTCCTCCATGGTTCTGAGTAACACAGACCATTTTATAAAGGGTCAGGTGGATTTGTTTCACCACATAGTGACGTGCAGGTGACAGGACTTAGACAATTGCCTATGATTCACAGCACAATGCATTTCTGATCTCAAAGAAGATTGCTGAGTCAGTGTATACTCCTGCAGGGCTAACTCAACAGGTGTGGCACTGGGTAAGTGGTGGACTGAACAAAGCACTGAGCTGGAGGACACCGCTTATTACCTGAATAACAAAGGACAGCTGACAATGCAAGAAAATAGCATCTGTTCTTGCAGGCAGCTGGAGTATTAAACATGCAACTCTGAATGGCTTAGGTTTTAGGCGAGAAGGCACTTTCACAGCAAAACCCATTTGAAGCTCAATTTTAAGGAGAATTTGTTGATCTGGGCTTCTCAAAACAAAAAGTTACTCATTTATTTTGGAACATTTTTGACAGTCACCCTAAACAAATGCTAAGATAGTGAGGAAGTCAACTGACAGGAACCATGAGGAGAATGTATATTACCATAACATCTCCAGGAATGCAATATCTACGATTAAGATTTCTTGTTCAGTGACATGTAATGAATGCCCATCATGAATGTGGCTGAAGACAGGCCTGACAGTTGAACTGTCCATCAGGAAGTGTGAGACGTAGCTATGTATATACACAGCAGGATCCAGGTATGACCACTGCTCAGAATCAAAGTGACGGACATTAATCCCTTCACTCCAAATCTCAAACAAGAATTTAGCAGGTAGACGGAATTATTCTGCAATCACACATCAGAGCTACAGCTTTATAACTTGAAACAACTACATGTTGAATGACCAAAGAAGCTAAAATGAAGCTAACTGTATACATAATTGAGAGTGAGTTTATTTAAAATGTTTTCTTAAAAAATACACATAAGTGTGTTACCAATTGTTTCTATAATATCATAATAATATTATCATACAGTATCATCCTTCAGATTAGCCCTTGTCACAGGATATCAAACTCGATAATGTGATTCATGAGAAACGCTATATGAAACAACACATTTTTGGATGCATAAAAATAAACAATCTCATGATTAGCAAACCGAAGACCAGCCTATTGTGCACAGCATAATGCGACTGAATGACAGAAGAACATGAATCATACACATCAACGGCCCTTCATAATCAACAGAGTTCAGAGACAGTCAACACAGTGTGGAGCTGGAGGAGCACGGCAGGCCAGGCAGCAGAGGAACAGGAAAATTGACATTTTGGGTTGGGAGTTTTCTTTAGAAATGGGGAGGGAGCTGGGATATAAATAGACATGAGGGGTAGGGCTGGGTGAAGGTAGGTGGGATGGTGATAGGCGAGTACAGGTAGAGTGTGGTGGGGATTGATCAGTGAGGTGGGAGGAGCAGATAGGTGGGAGAGAAGATGGACAGGTTGTGTCAGGTCAAGGAGGCGGGGATGAGGGGAGGGTTGGACATAGGATGAGGCCAGCGGTGGGGAGATTTTAAAGCTGGTGAATTCCATGTTTAGGCCATTGGGCTGTAGGGTCCCAAGGTAGAATGTGAGGAGCTGCTCCTCCAGTTTGTGGGTGGCGTCATTCTGACACTGGAGGACACTCAGGATGGACATGTCACCCAAGGACTGGGAGGGGGGAGTTAAAATGGTCGGCATCGTTGTGTACAGAGCGCGGACACTCTACAAAATGGTCTCCGGAGTCTACGTTTGGCCATAAATCGGGAGCAGCAAATGCAACAGATGTACAGGTGAACCCCTCTGTGATATGTAAGGGTTTGCTTTGGGCCTTGAATAGAGGTGAGGGAGAAGGTGTAGGGGCAGGTGTCGAACTGTTTTGAAGACATGTCTGGCGGCGGAACTGTCCATCAGGAAGAGTGGGACATAGACATGAACATACACAGCAGGATTCAGGTAAAGACCGCTGCTGGGAATCAGTAAGATGGGCATTAACCCCTTCAGTCCAAATCTCAAACAAGACTCTAGCAAGTAGATAGAAATATTGTGCAAGGCAGCCTCCTCTGCACGTACATCCCATATCAGAGCCGCAGCTTGAGAACATTTTGAAGAACAAATTGAAGATTTGCATTTCCAAATAACTTTACAATATTTAGACCCAATGAGTTAATTTAGAATGTCTCACTGACAATGAGGGAAAACTCTATCAGACCATCAGACTGCTGACCTATAAAAGGCAGCTATTAAAGTTCTGAGGTTAAAAAACATGCAGATACTCACCCTTTAGTTTTTGCATTTGATTAAACGTAACAATCTCAGGAATGGTGCAGATCTATAGAAGACGAAGAGAATTCTTCTGTTTGTCAAGTAAATGTTTAATTATATATTTACTGTAAGAAAGTCATGAGCATGTGCAATAAGAGCCACGTTTATAATAATGTCAGATCACGTGGAATTAGAACGCAAGCCTGTAGGGTTCTAGATGACATTCTCTCCAACCATCCTTTGTCAATAGTTATGTTTAGTGAAACATCTAATGTTCACTTCTAAGAATGTAGGCATCATTTTACAAAACATTTCAGTAAAAAATCCAAAATTATTGGCAGTATTTTCCCCAAGTGGGGTGGGGGTGGGGGTGTTCTAATTCCAAAAACAGACCCAACAAAGTAGAACATGTTGCAAAAACTTGGCGGAGAATGATACACTGGATCCGGAGGTTGGTGAGGTTATATGTGAGGACAAGGGGGATTCTTCTGTCACCTACAATCCGGCCCCACAGCCAAAGAGATATTTCCCTCCCACCCCTATCTGCCTTTCATAGGGATTGCTTTCTCCATGAATCCCTCATTCTCTCCAAACTCCTTACAAACCCTACTATGCCTGGCACCTTTCCCTGCAACCACAGGAAGTGCTACGCCTGTCCCTACACCTCCCCCCTCACAGCCCAATGACACTGTGTCTTTGTAAAAACATTCCCTCTCTGAACTCTGACATAGTAAGAACTGCAGATGCTGGAGTCACAGACAACACAGTCTGGAGCTGGAGGAGCACAGCAGGCCAGGTAGCATCAGAGGAGCAAAACAAACATCCATCAACTTTGTCTGCTGTATCCACTGCTCCAGATGTGGCCTCCTCTACATCGGTGAGACCAAACGTAGACTCGGAGACCACTTCGTAGAGCATCTGCGCTCTGTACGCAACAAACAACAACACCTTCTGGTCGCCAACCATTTTAACTCACCCACACCACTCCCTGGGTGACACGTCCATCCTGGGTCTGTTCCAGTGTCACAGACGCCACCAGCAAACTGCAGGAGCAGCACCTCATATTCTGCCTCAGCAGCCTACAGCCCGATGGCCTAAACACGGAATTCACTAGTTTTAAAATCTCCCCACCCCTGACCTCATCCCATTTCCAACCCTCCCTCCCATCCCTGCCTCCTTGACCTGACACAACCTGTCCATCTTCTCTCCCACCTATCTGCTCCTCCCACCTCACTGATCAATCCCCATCACTCCCTACCTGCACTCACCTATCACCACCCCACCTACCTTCCCCAGCCCCAACTCTCCTCTCACTCTTTACTTCCCAGATCCCTTCCCCTTCCTTCTGAAGAAGGGTTCCAACTCAAAACGTCAACATTCCTGTTCCTCTGTTGCTACCTGGCCTGCTGTGCTCCTCCAGTTCCAGACTGTGTTGTCTCTGACTCCAGTATCTGCAGTTGTTACTATGTCAGAGTTCAGAGAGGGAATGTTTTTACAAGGACACAGAGTTCCAATGCCAGGTACAAGCACCAGAAAACTCACCAATGAGAATCACAGACCTCAGGCAGGTGCGGGCCAACACTGCATCAAAACATATTTTTTTCTTTGTAGATATGATTTCAATTATACATATTGCATTGCTCAGGGATCACTCTTCTCCTCCCACACCCTAAAGCTCAAGGAGTTGTGGAGGTTACATGGATGCCACACAGCCACGCATATTCCAACTATTTTCTGAGAACAAGTTTGATTTGGTCTTTTCTTAAAGTTTGTTTTCACAACAAATTTCAGGGCTGATTTCGGTAAAGAGACAACGTATAGGCATCTATTCTTTTAATGGAAAAATAGTCTGAAGAACAACTTGAAGAGTTGCATTTCCAAATAACTTTACAACATTAGACCCAATAAATTAATTTGGAGTGTCTCACTAACAATGAGGCAAAGCTGTATCAGACCATCAGACTGCTGACCTGTAAAAGGTAGCCATTAATGTTCTGTGCCAAGTCAGAACTGCCTTTTCTGAGGTAATAAAAAAGAAATGCAGATACTCAACCTTTAGTTTATTTTAAAATTTGAATTAACGTAACAACCTCGAGAATGGTGCAGGTCTATAGAAGACGAAGAGAATTCTTCTGTTTGTCAAGTAAATGGTTAATTATATATTTCATCTAAGAAAGTCATGAGAATTTACAAAAAGAGCCACGTTTATAATAACATCAGATCACGTGGAATTAGAATGCAAGCCTGTAGGGTTCTAGATGACATTCTCGCTTTCCATCCCTTGTCAATAGTTGTGTTTAGTCAAACCTCCAATGTTCACTTCCAAGAATGGAGGCATCATTTTACAAAACACTTCAGGCAAGAAGCTAAAGTTATTGACAGTATTTGCCCCCTGATAAGTTCTAAATCCAAAAACAGACTTAACTAATTAGAACATGTTGCAAAAACAAACAATGACACCAGCTTTCTGGCTACTTTTGGTGGGTGTAACTTGTACTATAGTTGCAGCAGGTTAAAATTATTTTTAAACTTCTGCATTAAGTAGGACTGCACTGTCCAGCTGGCTGGATAGTCTTTTTCTTAAATCATTCTTAGGATGTAGACATCACTAGCAACGTCAGCATTTCTTGCCCAACTCCATGACAGAACCAAGTTGCTTGCTAGCCTGAGTGAACCTGAAAGTAAAGGAGTGACAGTTGAGCCAGACAGGAAAAGGATAGCAAATTCCTCTTCATAGTAAGGGCATTGAACTAATTACATTCTTTACAGCAATCCAACAACTTCACTTTCATATTTAATGAAACCAGATTTTATTCATATATAGATTTTAAATTTGAAAACTAGCTGAACTCCATTCTCAAGGTGAGATCTGAACTCAAATTTTGTGTTATCAGCTCACAGCTTTTGATTACTAGTATAGTAACAACTATCACATGACCAAATCTTTCAACAGGGCTTCTGCAGTTACACATTAAATTTATCAAAGCAAACCATTTGTCTGCCAATGATAACAAAAAAGAATCAAGAGGTCTTCTCCTGAAGACCCTCACTTTGTCCTGCAGACATTTGCTACACCCTTATTACTTCATCACTTGTCTTTGGCACATTGGATAACATTGACGTTCAACACCATGTCAGCAGACATGAACACACACACACACACATACAGATAGACAGACACACACACACCGTTCCACTTCACATTATGGTGGAACATCAGCATATGTACTTATTGTCTCAGCTGCCCAATTTGGTGCTGGGATTCCAACTGTAAACTACTTTAGGTCGACAAGCTACATGCAGCATGAATCCTTTAAATTTCCCTTCTCTTTGTACATGGCCTGTTGTTGCATTTTCTGTCCCTCTCTGAGATTAGAGCATGGGGATATCTTAAAGCCATCACTTCGTGTGCTTAGCCAGTTTGCCCCTGCGCAGTTCTGCACTGCAACGTAGCCTGAAGAGAAAGTTGACACCACAAAAAACAGTTTCTCTTTATTTATTCTATCAGTCCCTGCAGGATTGTAAACAACTTTATTAAACATCCCCTTGACATTTTCTGTTCTACAGCTTGCAATCCCAGCTTCTCCAAGCTGGTCACATAACTGCAGTCCCTTAACGCTGGATTAAAATTGAGTAAATCTCTTCTGCACTCTCTCCAACACATCTAGGTCTCTGTCATTCCTTTGTATAACGTAGAAGCTGTCAACCATGTTAAAAGGTTTCAAGGAACAATTTTTGTTCCGATGCAAAACACAGTGACCAAATGTATCATCCCTGTCCCCTACCTTCCTTCAGCAGCTCTGTAGCGCAGTCATTCAGCAGCAAGAAATAGAAACCACACTTATAGGGCACCATATCAGCAGACTCATGAATGGCTCCTTCATGGAGAGGGGCTGCTGGGAACAATAACAAAGAAAACAATTCAGCTTATCTGCACTAATTACACAATTGCTTCAGAGTCTAATTGACAATGATGGAGGTATGCAGGGTAGCCGATAAATAAGTTGAAAACTTTCTGGAAGAACAAACAGGATGTGCAGGTTGGGGTTAAAGTTCCATAGTGTGAGCATTTAGAGAGTTTAGAAAAGGCAAGCAAAAGACCAATAGTAGAATTAAAGAGCAATTTTTTGGCATGCTATCAATGCGTTTCCTGAAAAGATGGTGGAAGCAAATTCAATAGTGACCTATAAATTGTTATGTACTGGAAAAGGAAACATTTGCAGCATTCTAGGGAAGAGGAAGTAGTCTGAGGGGCTCTTTTAAACAGCCAGTTGTAATGGGCCAAATGGCCCCTCTGTGCTGCAAGGCTCACAAAGTCCACGGCAAAGAGTTGGCAATGTGCATATGTAGAGCTGCAAGTGCTTACGTGGAATATAGAATGAGAATATAAAATATAGAACAGTACAGGCCTTTCGGCCCACGATGCTGTGCCGACCCAATGTCCTACTAAGCTCAAACTACCCTGCATAGCCTACATTTTACTATCATCCATGTGCCTATCCAAGAGTTGCTTAAAAATCTCTGAAGTATCTGACTCCACTACCACTGCTGGCAGCACATTCCACACGCCCACCACTCTCTGTATAAATAACCTACCTCTGACATCTCCGCTATATCTTCCTTCAATCGCCTTAAAATTATTGTTATATAGGAAGGATAGGTGAGTAAGGTACAAAGTTCTATAGTCCTAACTCACTGAACAGTGCATTGGGAATCAAGCCATCTATTCCCAGAATGACCACAAGTGTAAACATCTCAATCTGCTAACGACTGACTGACTACTACCCAGGAGAAAATCAAACCACACCAGATCATTAAAGTTACGATAAATAGCTGTTATTGCAACAAACTTAATTGCAACAAGAACAGTAAAATAAAAGGATTTCTAATGTACATACTGAAAATTTTACCCCTTTTCAAATTCTCCAATACAAGGACATGGATTTTGAATTTGATATTAGCTCAGGGATTAAACAAAGGTTAGTGAAGACAGAGTGACAGGAGGAACTGAGAGCAGGATCGGGCATAAGGCAGTTGTGTTTTAGTGGGGAGATAGTAGGAACTGCAGATGCTGGAGAATCTGAGATAACAAGGTGCAGAGCTGGATGAACACAGCAGGCCAAGCAGCATCAGAGGAGCAGGAGGGCTGACGTTTCGGGCCTAGGCCCTTCTTCAGAAATGGGGGAGGGGAAGGGGGTTCTAAAATAAATAGGGAGGCGGGAGGAGGCAGATAGAAGATGGATAGAGGAGAAGATAGATGGAGAGGAGACAGACAGATAAATTACAAGAGAGTTGCAGTTGGAGAGAGATCCACTGAGGTCTTTCTGGAGGGAGGAAGGTAACTTCTTCAAAGTAGGCATCCCTAGAAGAGGCTTCGCAGTGGGGTTAAAATTGTTTCAAAGATAGTAGGAACTGCAGATGTTGGAGAATCTTTGGCCTGCTGCGTCCATCCAGCTCTGCACCTTGTTATCTCAGATTCTCCAGCACCTGCAGTTCCTACTATCTCTGGATCAATTTTAACCCCAGTGCGAAGCCTCTTCTAGGGATGCCTACTTTGAAGAAGTTACTTTCCTCCCTCTGGAAAGGATCAGTGGATCTCTCTCCCACTTCAACTCTCGTGTGATTTGGTGGAGTTCAGAACTAACAGGTTTACGAGGAAAGCAGATGTATTAATCTGGAGGAGGAAAGATTTCAGCAGCAGCAAGAGATAGAAATGAGTGGTGCTGGGAAGATGCAGCTTTACACATGGGTGCTGTGTTATATCTCAGAGCTAGTATGCAGAATACCTTTAAGAGACGTGGTCATGATAGATCCTGGTCTCCATTTTAATTGGGAACTAACTGAAGCATGACATGTTGCCAGATGTGCGCTATTTTTGTCTGTAAACAAAATGGTTTTAGACATTGAAATACCTCTAACTATGTGATATGTACATACCAAGGACTGCAATAAAGTTCTATTAAATCTTTCAGTGCTATTTTCCGCATTATGGGAGCTAACAAAAATTATCTTATCAGGTTCAAATGCCATGCTGAAGGAGACATAGAAACAATCATCTGAGTTCTGACAGTTGGACAGAAAGAAAGCATGCACGTGAGAAAGTGTGTGAGATGTTGTGAAGGTAATGTTGTGAAGAAGCAGGTAACAGAACTCAGTCTATTATGGTGGGTAAGAAACAGAGGACCAGCTACCAGTCCCAAACATGTAGGTTTTCCCACAAAAATGTTCATTATACTCTGTTTAACTAAAGCAAATACCTCTCAAAACATCCCAACATCTTCCACAGCTAATGAGGTACTTTCTGAATGACAATCATATTAAAAATGCAATAAATGTGGCAGGTGATGTCTGCACAGCAAGATTATTTGAATATACAATGTGGGTAAAAGGCCAGATAATCAGTTTTAGTGAAGTTGGACAAAGAATTAATATTAGTCAGATTTCGCCAGTCTTTGAATTATTTGATAAGATCTTTTCCATCTGATGATAAATCCTGGTTCCATGAAAGAGACCATTCGGTCCACTAACCCCGCAGTTCTATTAACCTATGCTAATCTCCTGCCTTTTCCCATATTACTGCACACCACCTCAATCCAAAAAAAAATCTAATGCCCTCTCGATTGCCTCAATTAAACCTCCCTTCGCCACATTTCCAGGCAGTGCATTTCATTTTCCAGCTTATCCAAAAGACAATACCTCAAACAGTGCAGCATTCATTCAATACTACAATGGATTATCAGCCTGTACTATGGACTCAAATAGTCATATTTTGAAACTAACAGAAGTAGATCTGTAATACAAACAGGATATTGGTTCTGGTCTCCTTTAATTATTTTTGAGAAAACGATTTTTATTATATGAGCGCACACATACACACACGCAAACTCACACTCGCGCACACAAACACATGCACACACGCGCGCACACACAGTTTCTCATGTGCTTCTGTAGCTCTCTCATTAACACATAGCCACCCTCTCTAAGCGATAGTCTTTTCAGAGCAGCTTGTGGTAAAGGCCCCTAGGGATGAGGCAATTCTACATTTGATGATTTGTAATGAGGCAGACTTAATTAAGAAGCTTATGGCAAAGGAGCCTCTTGGGAGCAGTGACCATAAAATGGTAGAATTCACCCTGCAGTTTGAGAGAGAGGACGTTCAGTCAGATGTTAATAGTACTACTACTGAGTAAAAGGTAACTACAAAGGCATAAGGGAGGAGCTGATCAGCATTGATTGGAATGGGGAGCCTAGCAGGGAAGACGACGGAGCAGCAGTGGCAGGAGTTTCTGGGGGGAGTTCAGGAGGCACAGCAGAAATTCACCCCATGGAAGAAAAGACTAACTAAGTGAGGATGAGGCAACCGAGGCTGACAAGGGAAGTCAGGGACAGTATAAAAACAAAGAAGAAAGCACACAATGTGGTGTAGATTAGTGGGGAGCCTTTAAAAACTAGCAGAGAATAACTCAAAATGCAATAAAGGGACAGAAGATGAAATATGAGGGTAAGCTAGCTAGTAATAGAAAAGAAAATTGCAAGAGTTTTTTTTAGATATCTAAAAAGGTAAGAGAGAGACAAAAGTGTACCGCTGGGAAATGAGACTGGAATAATGGGAAATAAAGAAATGTCAGAAGAAATGAAAAGATGCTATGTGTCACTTTCTACACCAGCAACATGCTAGAACTTCAAGAGAGTTAGGGCGCAGAGGTGAGTGTAGTGGCCATCACTAAGGAGACGATACTGGGGAAGCTGAAGGGGCTATCACCCTGACCAGACTACATCCCAGAGTTCTGAAGGAGATAGCTGAGGACATTGTAGAGGCATTGTTGATCTTTCAGGAATCACTGGAGTCAGGGAGGGTCCCAGAGATCTAAAAGGCGGCCAAGGTAACACCTCTGCTTAAAAGGGAGAGAAGCATAAGACAGGAAACTATAGGCTGGTTAGTCTGACCTGAGTCATTGCAAAGATTTTAGGATTCCATTATTAAGGATGAGATTGTGGAGTACTTGGAAGTGCATGGCAAAATAGGACTGACTCAGCATAGCTTCATCAAGGGGAGGTCACTCTTGACAATTCGGTTAGAATTCTTTTGAGAAGGTAATGGGTAAGTTAGACAAAAAAAGAGACCCTGTGGATGTGGATATTGGGTTTTCCAGAAGGCCTGTGACAAGGTGCTGCACAGGAGGCTGTTAAATAGGATGAGAGTCCATGGCATTAGGGGCAAGGTTCTGATATGGATAGAGGATTGGCTGGTGCTTTGTCAGGATGGCAGCCAGTGACTAGTGGAGTTCTGCAGGAATCCATGTTCGACCGCAACTACTCACATTATACATTAATGGTATGGAAAAAGGAACTGAGGGCATTGTTGCAGGTGACACAAATATAGGTGGAGGGGCTGGTGGTGTTGAGGAAGCAAGTAAGTTTCATGAGGGCTTTGATAGGCCAGGAGAGTGGCAGAGAAATGGCAGATGGAATACAATGTGCAGAAGTGAGGTTATGCACTATGGTAGGGAGAATAGAGTTACAGACGAGTATATAAATGGTGAAAGGCTCAAAGGAGCTGAGGGGTCCAAGTTCAGGATTCTCCTAAGGTTAATATACAGGTTTAATTGGCAGTTAGGGTGGCAAATGCAATGTCAGCACTCATTTCAAGAGGTAGAGAATACAAGAGCAGGGACATACTGCTGAGGCCCGCATGAGGCTTTGGCGAGAATGCATTTGGAATACTATGAACAGTTTTAGGCCCCGTATCCAAGAAAGGATCTGCTGGCATTGGAGATGGCCCAGAGGAGGTTTCCAAGAATGAGCCCAGCGATGAAGGATTCGTGGTTTGAGGAACAATTGAAGACTCTGGGTCTGTACTCAAAGGAGTTTAGAAGAATAAGGGATGGAGGGGAGCTCGCTGAAACTTACAGCATAATGTGAGGCCTGGATAAACTGGACTGGCAAAAGATGTTTCCACTTGTAGGAGAAACTAGGACCCAAGGGTGTGGCCTCAGTGAAGGGACAACCCTTAGAAACTGAGACGATAAGGAATATCTTTAGCTAGAGGATGGTTAATCTGTTGGATTCATTGTCGCAGAGGGGTGTGCAGGCGAGTCACTGAGCGTACTTAAGACAGAGGTTCTTGACTGCTAGGGGGATCAAGGATTACAGGGAGAAGATAAGAGATTAGGGTTGATAAACATATCAGGCACGATCAAATGGCACAGTGGACTTGAATGGCCAAATTCTGCTCTTGTATTTAAGGGCTTCCGCAAGGATGATTAATGACAGCTCTGGAATTTTCTATCCTGTTTTACAGGAAATCACAGAAGAACAACTTGAATTTATAACGACCAGCAGCCCCTCAGATCAAAAAGGCAGCAAAAAACCAGCAACAGAGCCTATGGGAAAATGAGACAAAGGCAGCCAGTTTCCTGATGAAACGATTTGGGTGGCATGATGGCTCAGTGGTTAGCACTGCTCCCTCAGTACCAGGGGCCTGGGTTTGATTCCAGCCTCAGGAAACTGTGTGCAGTTTGCTCATTCTCCCTACACCTGCAGGAGTTTCCTCCGGGATGGTCCCGGTTTTCTCCCACACTCCAAAGGCGTGCAGGTTAGGTGGACGGGCCATGCTGAATTGCCCGTAGTGTCCAGGGGTGTGCAGGTTAGGCGGATTGGCCGTAGGCAAGTGCGGGGTTACAGTGATAGGGTAGAGAGGTGTGTCTGGGTGGGCCACCCTTCAGAGAGTTGGCGTAGACGTAATGGGCTGTATGGCCTACTTCCACGATGGAGGGATTCCATTCTATGATTTAATTCGCTCACACCGCAAGAGGAATGAGCTGTACAGATAAGCACAGTGCAGCCCCTTTGATTACTGCCACAACCAATCTGCCAGCCAGATCCAAGAGATTGTCCAGGGTTGCTGAAAATAAGCACTAGAAATCTAAAACAAAACATGCATATGTCAAAGCAGTTGTCATGAAAGCACGCAAAGTAATGAAGTGACAAAAACAGCAGTTGCAGAAATGTTGCAAAGGATTGCCTTAGTGCTCAAAAGGTTAATAAGTTCACAGCAGGAACAAAATAATTCAAACCTAGGCTCAGTGCATAAGAACAGATTTGCGGTGTTCAATTGTAAAGCCTGCTCTCACTGCAACTGATACTCAACACGCCTCGCAGGGTTACCTGTCCATGTCACAACTGTGGTTAGGGGCAACTCTGAGAAGGGAGTGAGACCATACAGTAGAGTTGTGCTTCTATTAAGTGTTTCTCTTATATCTGTTATCTAATATTTTGGAGGATAAATAGGAAACTATCCCCACCCCACCCCACCCCCCAGGATTCACACATACCTGAACCCATGTATATTTCAGAGCATAATGTGAGAAATGATCTATACATTTTCAGCCTTATCCAATGCCATATCATTCACTCCTATTGCAGTAGTAACAGAGTAATTTCCATTCAATCGTACTTTGTGAAATTGGCTAAGGGAATTGACTGACGTTGCCCTAATGCAATAGATTTAGCTCCCTCACGCCTATTCTGCTCTACAGAATCTTTAAACAGAAAAATCTTCATTTATGGAGTACTTTCACACCAACAGAATGTCGCAAAGTATTTTGTGACCAATTCATTACTTTCTGAAGTGTTGTAAACAAACACAACATCCAACTGACACACAATAAACAAGATAAATGAGCAGATAACAGTGTTTTAGTAATGCGTTGACTGAAGGATGAATGTTCGGCAGGAAAAGTAATCTTTGTTCCATCTTCAGCAAAAACTTCATCATGACTGGTTTAAAATCAAGGTCATACTAAGTGGTCCCACAACATTCTATTGGAGTCTTCCAAATCTTTATTGAAGTTTGTTTTTAGTAATGGTTCCTTAAATTTGGGTTAGAATATTAGAGAATAACATCTGCCATATGTACAAGTTATAATCAATACAGGCATTCTATAATCAATAGAGAAAAACTATCACAGACACTATGGGCTGAATAGCCTTCTCCTATGCTGCATGGTTCAATAATACAGTAAGTCACAGCTGTATTGATACTAAGACCTCAAGTTTGCTCCATACATTATCTGTGCATCTCCTGCCTTGACTTTTGACAGGATTATGTGAAGTACTTCTGAATATCAATTCCGAGGAATGGGACACCGGACCTAAAACATCAACTTTGATTTTCTCTTCACAGATGCTGCCAGACCTGGTGAGCTTTTCCAGCAACTATTGTTTTTTTTTTCTGAATATAAAACACATTTATCAAAGAGTAGTTCTCAATCACGGTAGATGTAAAGCCTTAGTATAAGCAAATAATAATCCAATCTTTTATCTACTTTACTTTTCAATTTCAATATAAAACTATTCAGTGACTTTATGTGATTACCTTCTCATCCATCATGATTTAAAAATGATTTCTTTGTACTAGAGGATGAGGCAGACTGGGTGCTCCTAGCACAGCATTCTGGCTGCGATCAAAGCATTTATAGGAAACTTCTTTTCATATACAGTACCATACGGCAAAGACTGAACAAAAAGGAGCTCTACACCCAATACCAAAGGCAAGAAAAGAGTGCTTTAAAAGATTAAAACCTACATCCACCTAACTTTTCCCCAATTGTGTTAAAGTTTCGATTTCTCTACAATACTGTGCTCATTGATGAGCCAGTTTCTGTTATCTGAGCACTGTGTATAGTTGGATTAATCCTGTTCTCTTTCCAATAGAGAATGTGGTCAAAGGGAAAGCAGAGTGATTTAAAAACCGTCGGTCAGAAGTCTCTGGGAGATACAGACAGCTCCCTGATCATATTTGGAAAAGCTAAATTTAAACCAAATATTTGTGAGAGAGCGAGTGTGCGAGAGAAAGAGAGAGAGAAAGAGAGAGAGAAAGAGAGAGAGAAAGAGAGAGAGAAAGAGAGAGAGAAAGAGAGAGAGAAAGAGAGAGAGAAAGAGAGTGAGAGAAAGAGAGAGAGAGAAAGAGGGAGAGAGAGAGAAGAGAGAGAGAGAAAGAGAGAGAGAGAAAGAGAGAGAGAGAAAGAGAGAGAGAAAGAGAGAGAGAAAGAGAGAGAGAGAGAAAGAGAGAGAGAGAGAGAAAGAGAGAGAAAGAGAGAAAGAGAGAGAAAGAGAGAAAGAGAGAGAAAGAGAGAAAGAGAGAGAGAGAGAGAAAGAGAGAGAGAGAGAGAAAGAGAGAGAGAGAAAAAGAGAGAGAGAGAAAGAGAGAGAGAGAAAGAGAGAGATTAGCTATTTGATTTATATGCTGGAGGATCCATCAAATTTCTAAGATTCCTTCAGCAGTGCCTCCTCACAAACTCACAGTCTGTCACTATCCAGCAGAATTAGAGCAGCGGGCATATGGGAACACCTCCCAATGTCACAACATTCTCTCTTGGACATACTTCACCTTTACTTCATCATCTCTGGATCAGAATCCTGGAACTCCCTGTGCAACAACACTGCAAGTATCTTCAACACAGTAACTGCAGCCAACCTCCACCATCTTCTCATGGGCAACCCGGGATGGGCAATTAATATCAAACTTACCAGCGAGTTTTGAGAAGATTTGTAGCTCAGGTTGAGGTTCTGGATGTGAGTTTGCCCGCTGAGCTGGAAGGTTAGTTTTCAGACGTTTCGTCACCATTCTAGGTAACATCATCAGTGAGCCTCCGACGAAGCGCTGGTGTTATGTCCTGCTTTCTATTTACCTGGTTAGGTTTCCTTGGGTTGGTGATGTCATTTCCTGTTCTTTTTCTCAGGGGATGGTAGATTGGCTCTGGTTGCCAGGGATGTGGAGAGTTTGTGGGAATTGATTTCAGAGCTCAGAGCCTTGGCAATTGAAGTTACTGAAGCCAATGGTGGAGACCAAAACTGGGACAAGTACAAATATCTCAGAAGTGTTTGAGGACTTCTTTAGGCTAGAGAGATAAGGTGAGATGAGGATCGTCAAATGGGAACAGTGTTCAACCAAGGAGTTGTCAATTTTCAAAGCCATATATTGAGAATAGAGCAGGATATTTCCTGTTTGGAGAAATCTACTAGTTATTCCCCCAAGCTTTGCTGCAGTTTTTGAAATCCATTTTTTTCCCACGACTGGGGATTTTGGCAAAGCTATGATGAGTGATTCCAGTGATTAGAACAGAAATATTTCTTTTCATTTTCTGCACCTTCAACTTCAAGTGATTTATCAGCCATCAGCAGGGAGACACTGTCAAGATCCTTCTTGCTGCTACACTTGCTGAATCAGATGATTGCTCTATGCAAATATTAAACAGATGGTATTGAATCACGTTGCATTGTAGTCTATATTACTGTTCAGGAAGTATTTATCCTACTAGCCTAAGTTGGTTTCCAACATTATAGGACAGATTCCCTGGCACTGCTTGTTAGTGACAATGTTTAGAACCAATCCAGCTTTAAAGTCGGAAGTTACTGCTGAGCGTTTCTTCACTGAAAAGGTGGTATCTATGCCAACTTCAAAAGAAGCACTCTCATTTTTGGCTCGTTTATGGGCACATCCAGAAAGCCCCCAGCCAGAAGCTAAGTGGCTTTCTAATTGTTTTCTTGTATAAACAGTGCTGTTTCAGAGGATGGTGAATCAATTGCAGTAATGTTACTCATCGTCTTTGGCAGATAAAGTCAAAGTTGCAGAAAACAGTCAGTACTGCAGGTGCTTAACAGTTTCAGCTCACAAAACCTTCCGCAGTTCAAGAACAGACAGCCTCAACATGCCCTTCCTCAAAGCTCTGTGTACAGTACTGCAGCTGATCTGCACCAGAGAGAAAGAGAGACAGAGAGCGAGACAGCAAGTCAGAAGGAGAGTAATGCAAGCTCCAAAAGAACAATATTCCCATGAGGTTGCCAGGAGAGCTTGCTGCCTTTTTGACAAGAAATTAAACCTGGTCCGCCCTTTCAGATGTACATTGAAACCTCGTGGCACTGTTTGACGAAGGGTAGAGAGCAAAGCCGTCATGTGAACAGACTGCTAACCCAGAGAACTGGACTAATGGCCCACAGACCTGAACTCAAATCCTGCCCTTTGATGTGAATTCAAATCCTGCCAAAGCACCTGGGTAAATTAAATTCTATTAATAAAGCGCAGCCAAAATAAAATCTGACAGCAGTAATGGTGACCATGAAAGATCCAGATACTGAAGCTACCAGTCTCAGAGAATCGAAGGATAGGGGGTGCAGGCAAGAAAGTAGAGTTAACAAGGTGTAGAGCTGGATGAACACTGCAGGCGAAGCAGCATCAGAGGAGTAGGAAGGCTGGCATTTCAGGCCTAGACCTTTCTCCCACTGCAACTCTCTCGTAACCCTCATTGGCCTTGAAACTGCTCGACCATATCCTGAAGCAAACCAGGTACTACAGCCATATTACCTTTCTTAGTACCTGCCCATGGGACTGGATCATCCCCAAAGGACATCCCAATTTGGCCCCGACCGTGACCAATGTCTACAATCAGAACATTGAGATCCTTCAAAAACGTTTCTCCCTGCGGCTCCTGAAACACACACTCACAGCAATGCGCCAGCAGCGCCTGGCACTACAATCAAGCCTACCCCAGCTCAGAGCCTCCCCTCTTCTAAGAAGTAGAGTTGATTCCCAAAATTGGAGAAGTTCACATCAAAGGGCATGGACAGCTCAAATAGCTATATGGCCTCCACCTGATTCTAGTCTTTTGTTTTTATGATACACATCTTCAACTTGTAAAGGATTTTGTTTCCAAGCGCACCTTGCTTCAGTAATGGTAAATATGGGCCAGGCATTCAACTTGCAGCATCTGATCTAAATGCTGAAGAAATAACAGTGAAGTGATTTTTAAAGAGAACAAATACTGACCTGCACCTGACCAAAGATTGAGGCAAATCCAGGGAACCCATGTGGGATGCACTAAAACAGTTATGCTGAAATTACCATTTTACCAAAAACAGTGAAACCAGACAACTGTGCCAGTGTCACGAAATTCACACTTTCATAACAAGTTCACACGTTGCAAGATATAATGCTTGTAACAGTGTTCAGTTTGAAGCTGGACTCAGGAATAAACAAACAAGCCATATTTCAGTCAACTACTTGGCAGTGCAGAGAGAGAATAAGATGGATTCTTAACACAATCTGGATGGCTTGCATTCTCACCTCCCTTCCAACCAAAGGCCGTGCCTGGGGATAAAGCAAATGGGTAAACAGCAATTTAAATCACCAAAAACTCCAGATTCTCCCCACTGACATTTTACTACTGCTGAGGAAAGAGAACAGCCTTGTGGATAATTGTGGATTTAGTTCTCACTCTCACAACTCAAGGACTCTAAGAACTTAAACAACTAACAAATACAATGCCATAGAGAACATTCCCTATCACCCCAGATGACACCATTTTCAGCACTGCTGAGTAGGTAATAAAATGTCTCTTTCTTTCAGTCAAGAAAACTTCAGAACTAGCTCCTTCATTTTGATTTTGCTAACTATGTTTCAGTTGAAGTGATAGCTTGCATTAAAAACAAAATTAGAAAATTGGCGCAAATGATCAAGACAGTTAAAAATAGGGGAGAAATTTCCCCTTCCTCCCCGGTCATAACCTTCACACCGATAAAGAAAAATGCTTTTTCGGCTTCATCATTGGGTCTAAATCCTGGAACTCCCTACCAAATGGAATGGAGGATTAATCTAGAGATAGTAAGAACTGCATACGCTGGAGTCAGAGATAACACAGTGTGGAGCTGGAGGAACACAGCAGGCCAGGCAGCATCAGTGCAGCTGGAAAGTTGACATTTTGAGTCTGGACCCTTCTTCAGAAATGGATCAATCTGCACGGATTTCAGTGTTGCAGACCACCACCACCTTCAAGAGCGATTCGGTGACAGTAAGGTGTGTGAGTTCAGCCAGACAGGCAGCAAGCCTGACCTATCCTAAGGTTATTAAATCAAAGGTCTTGCCAACAGTTTAACTTCATCACCTCTTGGCTAAGTAGTTGTCCACGCCAATGTTTCTATAAAAACGCAGCACTCAGTTTAACTATCTTCAGAACAAATGGTGCTCCAAAGAAGTGTCATATTGGACAAAAAACTTTAATTTGGCTTCTTTTGCTACAGATCCTGCCAGGCCTGCTGAATTTCTCCAGCATTGTCTCTTTATATTTCAGTTAAATAAAGTCTCTGTTTCTAAACAAAAACTGTCATTTTGTTTTGGGTTGTGAAAAAAATTGGCATCCTGGTTTATATACACAGGCTGTCCCCATTCACACTACTCAGTAACATGACATCATAGTGTAAACATGGATCTAAAGCTTAAGACAGTGACCATACCTCGAAAAAAAAGTGTTCTTTTTGATCCAAAATGCTTTGGGACATCTGAGGTTCACAGCTTTTGTGAGAACTAAAAAAATTTAGAGAAATATTGTCTCGATGGGAGATCATCAACCTTAAAATTGAACATTTTCTAACTACAGATGCAGATAGATCTGCTGTACACTGTATTTGCAACAGTACATGCTGTTTAGTCTTTTTACTAACATCAAGTAGGGATGTTCGATCAGAAATAATTCTCTTCACTCATCTGAATTTGAAGAAGGTGTAATGATAATGATGGCACTGCAAACTGAACCTTTCAATGACTATAATCTCTCATTGCATTCAATGGGGAAGTGTTACATGGATACAAAACAAAGTTTATCTGGTTTTGATTTCAAAAAAGAGAAATGAGTTGTTGACTCGAGGAGAATGCAAAATTGCCCTTGGAACACCAGTGAGACAGGTACACATTTCACCTTCCTCTCTCAAGTTCCTGTTGTTCACTGAGTTGGCAATCTGGGGTTGATAAAGAACCAAACCACACCCCCTCCACATAACCCTCATGCCTGAATTAATTCCCCGGTATCAAATATGTAGCGTGACTGAACAAAGTTGTCGCCTACACTGCTGCTTCTAAAAGTATTATCAACATTGGAAAGGAAAATCCTACCTACAGAAACACTAAAATTCTGTTTCCAACATTGAAAGCTTATTCAACACTTTGGCTAAGACTTTAACTCACTTTAAACCCGTTCACTTACAGAATTAAAGAATGTGCCATGTGCTTCTAAATCCAATCTAAAACTGAAAAAAGAAAGTGGATTATTTCAACTGTATACATCAGGTTATTAGGTTGCCAAGTTGCTGGCTGAGCCGGCTTCAGACAGAGAGTAAGCATAATGGGCAGGTAATCAAATTGGCAGTGAAACAAAATGCCATGGAATTCTGAAATAAGAAAATATGCTGAATCAGTGGATCAGGCAGCATTTGTGATGAAAACGAATGTCAACGTCTCATATTGATGAGCTTTTAACGGGACTCACTGAAATATTAACTCTTTCTCTCCTGAATGCTGCCTGACCTGCTGAGAATTTCCAGTTTTTTTTGTCTGTACTAGATAGGAAGGGATGAATGGTGTCCCGTTATATGGTTAGACATCCTGGAAAAGCCCCAAACATTGTCTTATTAATGAAATTATGTAAGAAAATGATGTAAGTTGCATAGCAACTTACCAACATCACATCAATAGGTGGCATTGTAAGCAGTACTGACGGAAACATAAAATTACAAAGAAATTCTGATAGAATAGGCAAAATGGTGGTAAATAAACTTCATCTCCATAAGAATATTAACTTCGGATTTATGAAAGGAAATATTAGAATAATTTGTCAATGAGGAACAGCCAAAAATAGCAGATTCAAAGATTTAAGGGAAAATCAGTAGAACCTGCAAATGTTATATCCTTCAAAACTGAACTCCAACATGATAAAGACATTGATCTCCAAGTATTATTGCTTCCCCCCTAGGATCTTGGCATCTATATATATACACATAAACAATTAAAATATCAGAAAAGTCCACAAAGTGATTAAGATGTTGATAAAACACTGTCTCTCACATTGGGACAACCAAAACAGAAGAGAGGAGTATCTGTTCTTCAGTTATATAAAGCCCTGGCTAGACCACAGCTCGAGTACAGAGTGTACTTCTTAGCATTACACATCTGCAAGTACAGCTTGGGCTTCGAGACAGTGCGACATGGAGGCTCATTGGAATGGTACCTGGATTTCAAGGTTAAATTACAAGGGAGAGATTATACAAACTCGGGTCATATTCCCTGAAATTCAGATCAAATCACATCTTAATGTCTTTGAATATTTTAGGAAATTAGGAGAACAGGTTGTCTCTAGCTACTTCCATCAGCTTGGGGAGACTGGAGTTCAAATTTTGAACCAGCCGTTTTAAGGACTAAAATTAGGAAACAATAGCAATGGAGGGTAGATCAATTGTTAATTTTACAATCTGAGATCAGTATTTTTTAATACTTGTGCTAATGAAAATGGAATAAAGACATATAGTTCCAGATCCCATATTGGCCAAGATATAATTGACCAGTGAAACAGGCTCAGGGGGCTAAACAGTCTTTTGTTGTTCTACACTGCAAGTATGTATAATGTCGCTGCATGCAAGGATAAAGAATCTGTGAATACCATGAGAAGCCCTGCATAACGTTGCCTTCCAGACCTAACACAGCAGTCATAATACAAGTAGGTTTCTGTTGTGCAATTAAATAATGTCACATCTGGGAGCTTATATCTACAGTGCATTCAAATCTAATATTCTCTTTATAAGGCAGAAGTATCCTTTGAACTGAAGACACAACCTGGAAAGAATGCCAATGATATAATCCTAGTTGTCCTTCAAAGCACAGTTTGCAACAATGTCTGGAAAATTGCTTTCCTAGAAAGAACGACTTCTATCAATATAACACTTCTCCTGACCTCAGGATCTCGTTGTAGATAACATAATAATTTGTAATATAATCACTTCGGTGTTGCAGGAAATATGACAACCATTTTATGCAAAGCAGGATCTGAGACATTGTAATTCAGTAATAATCAGAATCTGTTTTAGGTGATGTTGCAAAGGGGTAAATCAATGGCATAAAGCATTACGGATCCTCAACATTAATGTCACTGAACACTATACATGCCATGTTAGCCAACCCCAGCCTGACATGAAAGTGAGAAACCTTCAGACAGCATATTCTGCCAATGCAGATGCACTTTGTTAAAATGTGGAAATAGGGCACAAGAAGAGAGTGTTTTGGCACAAATATATGTCCTCATCCCCCTCATGTGGAAGGAACATGGCATGCCAGCAGATCTCCGAAATTCCATCATTGTGATCAATATTAAGAAATCATCAATTATAATTGGATTGTGATAATTACGGAGGGGTCAGAGATAGCAAGAATTGCAGATGCTGGAATCAACACAGTGTGGAGCTGGAGGAACGCAGCAGGTCAGGCAGCATCAGTGAAACAGGAAAGTAGACATTTTGTTCAGGTACCTTCATCAGAGCTCTGATGAAGGGTCCTGACCCGAAAAGTTGACTTTCCTGTTCCTCTGATGCTGCCTAACCTGCTGAGTTCATCCACCTCCATACTATGTTGATTATGGAGGGGTCTGCAGCGATCTGTCACAGGGAAGGTCATTGCAAAAATTCATCTCAAAACTACCTTCTCCCAGAGGCTGACTGCATTGGACTCTCAATGCAGGCAACATCCATCAAGTGACACAGAGGACATAATCGTCACATCAAGAAAGGTTCAATGAAAGTGTAGAGAGCAGTAGCAATCTTTATACATGGCCTTCTTCAACCTCACCAAGGCTTCAGATCCATCAGCTTTCCCCTCAAATTTAGCTATCCACAGAGATTTATCACTGTATGCAAGCTAATGTAACAGCATACAAACTATGATCTTCTCCAAAGATTCTATTACAGAGCCAACGTGTCCACAAACTGGGGTCAAGCAAATTTGTGTCACTGCTCAGTGGTCGTCTCCATCTTCCACACAGTAACACTCCACTCCTCATCCATGAAGCTGGAATGGAGCTTCTATACAAGTCAAACAGGAAACTATTCAATCTGAATCACCTCCTGTACACATCCAAGACCAGCCCAATCTCTGTCATCAAGCTATAGCGTACAGATAACGTTTCTGTGGCCACATACTCCAAGACCAAACTACAAACCAGCTTCAATGCATTCACGGAGGTGCATGAGTAAATGGGTCAGAGATAAACCATTGGAAAACCTGGGTCAGTTCTCATAACATTGAATCACATTTCAGTGAGGGAAGATGTTGAAGAAAAAAATTCAATATTATCTCCAGTGAGTCAGTGCAGCCTTTGACCAGATGAGGACCAAAGAGCTGGAATCCAGCATCTAGCTGCGATCTATATTGACAGTCATAATACCTGCCTTTGCGTATATGTTGAAGACATGGCCAATGTGCTGCAGACATCTCAAAAACACTTGAGAAATATCACCTGCAAGGCCTCCCACAGAATTCAGCCAATCCACTGAAAGGGTAGGTGCTCTGATATCAATGCCTTCTGAGGCCAAAACTCCCAGCGTCACTGCACTGGTTACTGTCAATCCAGCTGCTTTGGCTGGACCATATCATTGGTATAGCCGATAAGATGCACAAAATGTTCTCAAAAAAAAGTGTTGCTGAGAGAAAATCTTTCAAAGGAAATGCTCAAAGCGTTGCCGATAAAAATGCAACATCCATTATCTCTTGCTCAGGACCACCCAAATGATGAGGAGAAGCATCCATGAAGGTGCCCACCATTTTGAGCATCTCTGATAGGCAGCCAAACACAAATGGTGGAAGGGCTGGTGAAAACCCAACCATCTCATCTACCCATTTTTTTCAGGTACCAGCTGTGGCAGGGTGTGTGCATCCAGCATTGGGCTGCTCCATAACCTCAGGCCCACAACTCCAGACTGGAAGAAAGTCATCTTCAGTCTTAAGAGGACTGCCTAGGAGCACTGAGATCATTCAAGTCGGTACAAAAAATGATGTCTCTGAAGGCACAGCCCTCCCTCAGCATTGGACTGTAATGTCAGCCGAAGGTTTTGTGCTCAAGTCTCTGACATGGAATTTAAATCCACAACTTTCTGACTCCATAGGTAAAATCATTGGGGGCTAATACCCTAACAGTCTAAAATGCATAACATTTTTAATTGAGCAATAGAGGTGGAATTCACTAGCCTCAATACTCTTAAGCTGTATGTACTGCGCATGATATGCTCTACGATAGCAGCTCTCAGTCAATCCCATATGACTGGCAACTACTCAAAGTAAACGCTACATTCTCACAAAGACTGGCAGCCCATTAAACCTACTTAAAAATGCACACAGCTTGTCATGGTCACCAGCCTTGGATATACCAAAACAGCTTTGAAATTGGCGCAGAAAGCGCATCTCATGGAACCAGCAAGTTGACTGCGCTAATGTGCCAGAAAGCCCCATATAAAAACAACTTCTGCAGGTGAGGTAGTCAAACTCAGATCGAGTTCACAAGGAAAGCTGCACCAAATGGCACTCTCTTCTTGGAGCTTACAGTCAATTAATCCATAAATTCAAACTCCAACTTTTAATGCAGTTGAACTTCATCTCACTGTTTTCTTCATTTTCTCAAAAGGTTCAGCCAGTTACATCCAATTGATAAGTTACTTATAATCTGAAACGAGCAGATTTACTTGATGTCAACCCTGTTTCCTTTAGACGTAACAGAAAACGGGCAGATTGTTGCATATGCAGTTACTCAGAAGTCACGTGCCAGTTTTTCAACAGTCTGATATAATGGAGTGAGTGGGAAGGGTTGACAGGCCATGATGGGCGAGCGTGAACGTAATGGCAGATGCAAGCCAACAAGACAGAATCGCCTACTACCCTGTATGGGTATGCCCGAGCATTCCAGTGTACAACGCCATTGGATGTCTGCCAGCTAATATAAATGGTGCAGATTGTACTGCACAGTGTCATCAGTATCAAGAAACCATATTCATTAAAATAAACAGCACAAGATTACCACATGACCACAGAAACAACTTGCATTAATTTTGCATCTTCAGTGTAGCAACACATCCCAAGACACTTAGAGTATTCCAAAATTAAATTTAGCAAGTCACCAAAATCTGCAAAGAAGTAGGTTTTAAGCAGCTTCTAAATCAGGAAAAGGGTCTGGGATGAGGATTTCTGAGGCAAGGGTTGAGAAGATTAAAAGGCATTGTCACCAATGATAAGGCAAATGAAATGAAAAACTCACAAGAGGCCAGTGTTAGAGCAAGACTGAGTGAATTGTAGGCCTTTACAGAAATAATGGACGGGCAGTGCCAAATTCAAAGAGGAAAAAGAAGAACAAAAATAGGACTGGGAGTTAATACAAGCACAAGGGTGATGATAATGAATAGCTTTAATGCAAGTTAGGTTGCAAACAGTATAACAGCGTGGGAAATATGAGCATGAAGAGACCACATGACCACTTCAGCTTGTTCTATCAGTCAATATGATGGTAGCTGATCTTCTGACCCCACTCCACATCCCTGCCTTTACCCCATATCCCTCATTTCCCAGAAAGGCCAAAGCTCTGTCTATCTCAGCCTTGATTATGTTCAATGATGGAGCATCCACAACCATCCAAATGATTCCAATTATCCACACCCCTCAGTGAATAAATTTCTCTGCAGGTCCACCCTGAACAACTGACCCCTTGCCCTGAAACTGATCCATATTTTTCTAGATCCCCAGGCTTGGAGAACCCACTTGTGGCCACCCTATCAAGTACCTTCTGAGTTTTATATGCTTCCAGAGGACAGATCAAATTTTCCCAATTTTTGACCATAAGACAACAATTTCATCCTAAGGATCAATAGTGAACTTTTTCTTGCCAAGTATATCCTTCCTCGAAAGAGGAGACCCACACTGTTCATAGTACACCAGTTTCAGTCTCAAAGCTCAGCATAATTGAAGCAAAACTTAATTCTTTCACTCTAGTCTCCTTATAATAAATACCAACATGCCATTTGCTGTTCAAATTGCTTTCTGCATCTACATGCTAACTTTCTGTTCTCCCTGTACAAGACCAAAGTTCCTTCGAACATATACATTTCGAAAGTGTTTTTTATAGTCAAACTGAATAGCATTGTAGTTCCCATTCTTTTATTCATTCTGTAACCTGTCAATATCTATTTTCTCCTCACAAAGTTTACATTCCCACTTGGCTTTCTATTGTCAGCAAACTTAGATACATTACTCTCAGTCGCTTTGTCTAAGTCATTGATTTGGAAAATTATATAACCAGCGCACCCTGCTTCACCGCAGCTACCTTAGCAAATTGCAGTTACAATGCATTTGCTTGTCAGTACAGTTAAAATCAAAAACATATATGACAACAGTAAAAGAATGCGACTAAATTAACCTTGCCCCCTCTCCAATTCAAACCATTGTCATCCCGTTTCACATGAATGAATAGGCCAAACTTCAAAGATCATAGATGACAAAGTTCCCTGATAAGCATCTTGCTGGCAAAAACTGAAGGTTACTTACAGAGGGTAAATGTTACTGCAAATGAAAAAGATCTGTTCAGAAATAATTCTCTTTCAAATATTCCATACACAAACTAAAAATGCTTATTTTAATATGTTTCTCCCACCCACTAACCCCAACCACCCCGTCTCTCCTACAACACAGTCCTGCATTAAGTTAGCTTATGCCACCCAGTACATTAATCGAGACCCTTGTAATAACCTCGATATTATACAAAGGAAAGAGAAAATGAAAACTTAGGATTCCATTCTCTGGAGTTCTATGGTCTGGTCTACATAACAAAGGGCAGGATTAAGGCTTGGCAAGTCTTTACGTGATGTTGCAAGTCCGGTTGTTATGGTTAGGTATATGCAAGGTACACTTTCTCCCACCATACTCCAACAGCATACCTTAAGCCAACCTCTGAACGAAACTGTAGTAGCTTGAACTTTTCCATTTATCACATCAGCCTTGTTGTAATTCCATTCTAAATGTATGCAGACTAAACGTCATCTTGAGAAAATTACGAAATCAGTATGTGCTTGTAAGGCACAGACACTTTGAATGTAGATGGATAAACCCTGATAATGAGACAGGGCTGATCCACAATAACAATCAGCATCTCCGCCTGAAATCTAAAGTTTATTCTCTGCTAAAAACTTACATTTATATGGGACTCTGTCCATTGTAAAATGGACGAAGCCACTTCACTGTGATCAGATAAAGAAAATTGACATTACATCAAGAGGCAGAAACATTTTGACGGGTTACTAAAGATCGGCTTTCAGAAACTTCTTAAAGAGAATGTGACGGGTATAGAGGCGATGTCTGGAGGTCCATCAGAGCTTAGAAGCAAAACAGCTGAAAGTTAAAGCACCAGTAGGACAACAGAGGGAAAGGGGGATGCACAAAAGGCCAGAGGTGAAGAAACAGAGAGACCTTGGAACACTTTAGGTTACAGAGGTTGAGAATTTTAATAATCAACATGGTTGTTCATCAATAAGCCTAGATGCGATGGATAAGCTTTGGGGACAGGAGTAGTTGAGCAGAGTTTTGGACAGACTTAAATTTATGGAGAATGGAAAATGGAAGACTGGCCAAGGGTAAGTAAAGTACTAAAGCCTGGAAACGAGCAGTTTCACCTTCACCTCAACTGCCGTCCTGGTTGAATGTAGAAGTTCAAAGCTTCAAATGACTGGAGAGCGAAGTGGCACAAGACTCTCTACGGAATCTCGCCTCACTCCCCTCTGTAGGAGTACTACAGGAGGACTGTGATTGTAACACAGTTCAACTGGGACAAATGTAGCCATCCTAGGACAAGCCAACCAAAGACACACACAAGAGCTCCTGAAGGCCTGCCACTCGAACCGGAACTCCATTAACTAACATGTAGAGCTGGACCCTATACACCAACCACTAAGAAACAAATCCGGGAGTGATGCCACCCAACCGTGCAAACCAAGGCACTTAAATAGCAAGTGGGACAGAACACCGACGCTTCACTGGAGGCACACTGGTATGTTACCTCGCAGGGTGACAAAACATCCGCAACCAAACTTACCAGCTCAGCGAGCAAGTCCATAACTACAGGTTTAGCTGTTACAGGGAACAGCAGATCTCAAGTACAGCTCTCTTCAAATGTCAGCGACTCCCCATCGGTTAAATTAATTCCCTTAATAGATAAGACTGGAAATCAACCAGTATAACAAGCTGACACAGTGCAGCAGAAAGGTAACTCCTGCCCAGAATAAACAAGCTGAAGCCTACAGCACAGAATGAAACATGCCCTGCTGCAAGTTAAAATGTAGAAGAAAGTATAAATTAGGCTGAAATCACAGTGGAGTCCATTGCTTTCCTAATCTATTTGGAGCATCTTAATACTCTGCCATTTTCAAACCAGTACGACCTGAAAACCAAACTATAATTTGTCAAACCCTTCGATCGTACTTTGTGTAGTGGTATCACAGGAAAACTGCATTTCAGCTTGACTCTGTTGGTAACATTCTTGTCTCAGAAGAAGGGTTAAAGGTTAAAGTTCCAAGCGCCATTCCATACATAATCTCAGATGTTACCACAATTCAATAGCAGCAAATTGGACATAGAACACTCAGATACTGAGCAGTCATGCAGGTCATTGTGTAACAAGTACTTTCAGCTGTCCCTCATGCCTCAGAGTGAGAGAAGGATGTATGTTGAAAAATTCCATTCCAATAATTTGACCATAAAATCTAGGCTGACAACATGCAGTACTAAGGGAATGCTAAACTGCCAGTGTTGCTGTTTATTGGGTGATGTGTTAAATAGAAGCCCTGCCTGGCCTCCTTACATGAATTAAAACATCCCATGGGCTGGTTGGGCTGAAGGGTCTGCGTCCATGCAGTATGATGCTATGACTGTGTCCCTGGTGTCTTGGCAATAATGTATGCCTCAAATTAACATCATAGACAGATTTGGTATAGATTGAGGTTTGTGGAGGTGTGCTCTGCATAAATTAGCTGCTGAACTTCCTGGGTTACAATAGTAACTACACTTCAATAACTTCCTTGACTGTGATGTAGTTGGCATGTTCTGAGCTGTGAAAGGGACAATATAAATGTAAGTTAGTCTTCTGTCATCTGGCTTACTCCCCCTGCACAAAATCCTCATATTTCTTATCATCCCACCCTATTAAATGACTAAAGTCTTTAGCTGTTGTATGGGAAAGGCACATCTCACACTTACTGCTCTGTCAGAACTCCAAATGCCAGTCAATATGCTGAACAGCTCAGAACCACCACAGCACAATATGGATAGAAACACACATTTAATTTTGAAAATAAAATCTCTATTCCACAATTTGGATTTGAATTCCTCCAAACATTTTGCAATTTTGCTGTCAGTTTGACATTTTCTTTTGACTTTTTTAAAATTGCAAACAGCTTCACAATTCTGAGATTCCCTGTATTCCCCCCAAAAAAATCAGGCAGGTCAGACCATTAGAAGGCCAATGGAATTTTACAGATGACTTTGCAGTCAATGCTGACTATTCTAAACAGTGCACAGAAGCAGGACTCCCTCTTTTCCTCACTCCACCCCCCCCCCCCCCCGCAACCAATCCACACCCAAATTACTTTGGGTGATTCATAATGTTTATTCTACTTCAAGACAGAGTACCACTGGTTGCTTTCCATATTTGAATTTTCCAGCTATCGAGCTGCAGAACGTTTTCCCACTATGTTTTGCTCTCAGTGATCAGGTTATTGGGGTGAAGCACACAGTTTCCTACAACCTTGAACATCTTGGACTGTCGCCAGCAACAATGACTTTTTGATCGCAGGAGTACATCACAGCGAGTGTGTGTGAGCACAAATGAAGCAATCAACACAATGATGAAGATTATCTCCTGGTGATGCGATTACATCACTGCATTTACAAGCTCATATTTTATCAAAAACTAAAAGACTCCCAACCGGTAAAATTGGGGGGGGGGGGGGGGGTGGTGTTTCGTGAGTTGAGCTGTCATTAACTTGTTCGCTTCGAGCATGCTGTTTTGAATCCACCGGTACATCCATACTTACCCCACTCAATGGCTTAATCCCCTCAACTTTTAGAACAATTTACTGCGTGTGTACGATCATTGAAGTGGAGACGTTTTAAGAAAACGTGCGTCAGGCGCAGCAAAATCCTGGGCACAGTGGGTCACGGGTCATGCAATCAATGAACATGATGCCAGTAATCACATTTATTTGAGGGGACTGTCTCCTTCTGTAGCTAAGTTTCGCACTAAACACAAAGAAAAAGTTAGGAAACCCACCCTGAGCTTGTTCTCTACTCACCGTGGGAGTAGAGTCACCTCGAGACAGGTCAGTGCTGATGAATGAGGCGAAGTCTCTTCACAGTCGCCTGCCTCCACAGTCGGTCTCACTCCCCACCAAAACTCCTTGAAGGTTTGGGGATTTCCTAACTCGTTTCTCGTCCTTTCCATTGGCTCCGGGCGAATCACATTTTTCCATAACACTGTGGCCAATTTCTGCAGCAAGGGGCGGTCTCCAAGCTTCAGATGCGATGAGAATTAACATCATTTGACTGGCGCCAGAACTGTTTATTATCCACGAAAGGAACATATACAAATCGGTTTTGAATATGCTAAATAATTCCAGTAGGGCGGACATATAAAATGCTTTTCAATTTAAAGTAAAAAAGCTATTTTCGAAGTTTTTTTCCAAAATAATTCTCAATTTGATGACAATATAACACCCAAAAGACACAAATATATATAGGTGCACCAGAGTTAACACCTATGGGATAGGAATTAACTAGGAACAAAGAAATGGAAAAGTAAGTGCAATTAATTATTGGATTAAGGGGACTTTGACAACGAGAGTAGAAAGAAAACAGGAGACTGAAAAAGTATTGGTTTCTGTTTGCCACTGGAGGGAACTTGCTCTGATAAAATGGGATTTCGAAATTAATTTTACTTCGGATAATAACTTAATAGTGCGGGATAATTGTGCAGGGGGCCAGGTTGGACTGGGATGAAGTCGGCTTTCTGAGCATAATTGTACTTGCTGGATTTAAGGTCATTGTCCCGGTCTCTGGGAGAGTGTCCACATCGACAGAAACATTTAAATGTTTATAATTTTTAAATTCCCGACAGATTTGCTTGTGTTCATCTGACGGCTGTGACTGGAAGTGACTCGGACTTGTCCGCAGTAGAAAACCATGTCAAACTGTGTTTCTTTTTAATAAATGGTCCTTATGATTTACACTGCCCGTGCAGTGCATTTGGAGACGGTCCCTTGGTTTAGGGAACTACTCCTTCTTTCCCAGAAGTGACCCTCACTCCCAAAAAGTCCCTGAATTCTCGACATTAGATACCATGGGAAAAGTCAGAAGATTGACAGAGAACCCCCGAGAGTCACGCTTTGTCCTTTTACGCCCGACGAAAGCTACGGGACGGGAATTTGAGAGGATTCCAGGGTAATATAGAGTCAAAATCCCCTCTATCCCAGTTGGTCCCAATGTTAGCCAAACTCAGGCTCCAGGCAGCCCCAGGTAAGGGAGGCCATTGCAACGCAATCCCACTATCGGTCGCAGCGGCGTCTGTTGCAGTCGCTGCAACTTATGGGGGAAATCGTTCAGACGTTTGTTTGAACACGTCTCCATTACTCAAAAAAAAATTTGAAGGAAAAAAAATTCTCATTCCCATACCGGGAGTCGAACCCGGGCCGCCTGGGTGAAAACCAGGAATCCTAACCGCTAGACCATATGGGAGGAGTTGCATAGAACCTCTTCTGAGACGAATGTAAGTGTGTCATCAGCTCGTCACTGGGGTTAATTACGTACCGTTTCGAGGGTGTGGATTGGTTTATCTGCAGCCAGTGCTCAGCTAACTACAGTTAGACGATTGAAAGGGGTTGACTCCAATGAGTGGATTAATACTGGGCTAGTTGCAGGGAAAGGACTAATACTGGGGCTAGGTATAGTCAGAGGACTAATATTGGGCTAGATAATAAGGATTAATGCTAGGCAAACTTGGATAGGCACATGTATAACAGCAAAAGGAAGGGTATGCAGATTAGTTTGATCTTAGAGGAAGATAATAGGTCGGAACAACATTGTGGGCCAAGGGGCCTGTAGTGTGCTGTAATGTTCTATGTTTAAACTCTCGTCAAATTGTTAATACTGGGCTAGGTACCGTCAGAGGACTGATACTCGGGTAGGTGCAATCAAACGCCGAATGCTGAGCTACCAACAGTCAAAGGAATCGTACTGGACTATAACTCACTCAGAGATAGTAAAACCTGCCAGTGCTGGAGTCAGAGGTAACACAGTGTGGAGCTTGAGGAACACAACAGATCAGGCAGCATCAGAGGAGCGTGAAAACTGACGTTTTGGGACGGGACTCTTCTTCAGAAAGGGTCTTCTGATCATTTCTGAAGAAGTGTCCCAACCCAAAAGGTTAGCTTTCCCGCTCCTGTGATGCGGCCTGACCTGCTGTGTTCCTCCAGTTCCACACTGTGATGTCTAATACTGGACTAGTTACAGTCAAAGGACTAATATTAGGCTAGGTACAGTCAGAGGACTAATACTGGGCTAGGTGCAGAGGATTAATGCTAGACAAACTCTATTCAAAGGACTAATACTGGGCTAGCTTCAGTCAGGGGATTAACAACATCAGACTAACTCTAGTCAGCAGATCAAGACATGTGAACTGCAGTCAGAGGATTGATATTGGGTGAACTGCAGTTCGGAGGATTATTACAGAGTTAAATCCAGTCAGAGGATTGAAACGAGGTTAACTCCAATCAGAAGACTGACACTGGGTCAATTGCAGTCAGAGAATGTTCAGTAGGATGATCCCTTGTATGGAGGCATCGTCTAATTAGCAAAGGTTGGGATGCTATTCAATGGAGTTTAAAAGAATGTGAGGCGATCTCATTAAAACATACAGGATTCTTAAGGGGCTTATCAGGGTCAATGCTGAGAGGATGCATCCCATCAAGGGAGAGACTTGAACCTGAGAATATTGTCTCAGAATAAAGGGAAACCAAGCTAAGACTGAGATGAGGAGGAATTTCTTCTGAGAGTTGAGAGTCTTTGAAAGTCCGTCCCACAGAGAGCTTTGGTGGCAGAAGCTGAGATGGATGGATTCTTGATAAATAGGTGAATCGAGGGTTACGGGGAAAGGGCAGGAAAGTGGACGTGAGGAATGTCAGATCAGCCATGATCCTATTGAATAGCAGACCAGGCTCCAAGGGCCAGAACACCTCAGACCGTTCCTAATTCTGATCATCTAATAGCAGAAATATCTGTATCATCTATAACTACAGGTGAAGACTGGAGAATGGCTAATGTTGTGCCTTTATTTAAGAAAGGCTGTTAGGAGAAGTTCAGGAACTATAGAACTGTGAGTCTAACATTAGTGATGGTAAGTTGTTGGAGGTGATTCTGAAAGATAGGATTTATGTGCATTTGGAGAGGCAAGGAATGATTAAGGATTGTCAGCATTAAGGATTGTCAGCATGTTTGGTATAGAGGAAATCATGTCTCTCAAACTTGATTGTGTTTTTTGAGGAAGTAACCAAAAAGATTGATGAGGGCAAGCAGTAGATGTTCTTTATTTGGACTTTAGTAAAGTTTCTGATAAGCATGCATCTGGTAGACTAATTAGTAAAGTTAGATCACATGAGATTTAGGGTGAGCTTGCCAATTGGATACAAAATTGACCTTACAATAGGAGACAGAGGGTGATGGTGAAGGGTTGTTTGTTAGACTGGAGGCCTGTGACCAGTGGTGTTCCACAGACTTTGGTACTGGGTCCCACTTTTCTTTGTCATTTATATAAATGATTTGATTGTGAATACAGAAGGCATGGTTAGTAATTTTGTGGATGACACCAAAATTTGTGGTATAGTTGACAGGGAAGGAAGTTACAAAGAGATCTTGATGAAATGCGTTATTGGGCTAAGGAGCAGTAAATGAAGTTGAATTTGGATGAATGTGGCGTATTGCATTTTGGTAAAACAAACAAGGACATGACTTATACAATTAATGGTAGGGTTCTGGATAGTGTTGTAGAATAGAGAGGCCTAGGGGTTCAGATACACAATTCTTTGAAATTTGCATTACAGACAGGGTGGTTTTTTTTAGCACGCTTGCCTTCTTTGCTCAGACTTTTGAGTGTAGGAGTTGGGCTGTCATGTTGAGGTTATAAAAGACATTGGTGAGGCCTCTTCTGGAGCACTGTGTACAGTTCTGGTCGCTCTGACATTGGAAGTATTATTAAACTGTGGAGGGTTCAGAAAAGATTTACCAGGATGTTTCGGGGAGTAGAGTTTGAGTTATATGGAAAGGCTGGATAAGTTGGGACTTTTTTCACTGGAGCGTAGAAGGTTGAGAGGTGACCTTTATATAGGTTTATAAAATCATGAGGGGCATAGATAAGATCAGTTGCAAAGGTCTTTTTCCCTAAGTTGAGGGAGTTCAAAAGATGGGGGCATATTTCTAAGATGAGAAGAGAAAGATTTTAAAAGGACATAAGGGGCAACTTCTTTACAGAGAGTGGTTTGTATGTGCAACGAACTGCCAGAAGAAGTGGTAAATGTGGATACAGTTACAACATTTAAAAGATATTTGGATAAGTACATGAATAGGAAAGGCTTGGAGGGATATGGGCTAAATGCAGGCGAGTGGGACTAGATTAGTTTGGGAACATGGTGGCCGTGCACTGGTTGGGCCAAAGGGTGTGTTTCCACGCTCTGTTTGACTCTGACTGTATAACTCCAATCAGAGAATTAGCACTGGGCAGACCAACAGTTAGAGAATCAATGCCTGGTTAGCTCCAGTCAGAGGACTAGTAGAGAAGTTAAAGTCAGAGAATTGATACTATCAGTGATAATGGGAACTGCAGATGCTGGAGAATCCAAGATAACAAAGTGTGAAGCTGGATGAACACAGCAGCCCAAGCAGCATTTCAGGAGCACAAAAGCTGACGTTTCAGGCCTAAAAGGGTCTAGGCCCAAAACTTCAGCTTTTGTGCTCCTGAGATGCTGCTTGGCCTGAATTGATGCTATGTTGGCTTCAGTCACCATCACTGAGATTTCCTTTGCATTTCCAGATTTACTAATTGAATTTAAAATCCATCAGCTGGTGTGGTGGGATTGGTGGTATCTTTGATCCCAAAACATTGGTCTAGACCTCCTGCCGTTATCCATTACGAAAACACCTCTCCTAAGTAGACTTGCTGAAATGCAACAAAATAGCATTTCACCAATTTTTTTTGAATTTTGGAGTGAAATTCTTAGTAATACCCTTGCTACGTTTCTGTCTACAGTCACACAGTCAAAAAGATTTGATTTCGCTATCAAGCAGGCTCTTCACTTGAGTCCTGGTCTAATTCTCCAACATTAAAATAATGGCCCATCACCACGGGAACCCTGATTGCTGGCAGGTCACGTAGCCTGTATGTTGGTTTGCCAAACTACAATGACAAGCAGAACCTCAGCATGTTGTTTTTGACCCATGATTCTCCACGTAAGGTGTGCTCAATCTTGCCCGAGGACAGTAGACTGGGAAATGGAGGCTAGGTAGGTGCCTGCAAAAATGGAGAACGAAATCACACACAGCATCTATTGCAACCTGGCCACCAATTAAAAGCAACAGGAACAGAGGGCAGACCATCAGTTGACCACCTTGTTCAGGGAGCAGTGAATGGAGCACAGTGGATGTGTTGTGGTTGTATTGTCAGTGAACCAGCAACCAGGAGAACCAAGCTGTGGGGATATAGGGTAAATCATATCCTGGTGGCTGGTGCAATTTAAATTCAATTCAATAAATATTGACTTAAAACTCCATCTCAGCAACAGAGATTATAAAACTGTGATTGTTTGTTGTAAAATTCCGGGCAGTTCACCAGTGTTCTTTGGGGAAGGAGATCTGCCATATTTACCTGGCCTGCACGTGACTCCAGGCACACAGCAATGCAGTTGTCTTTTAATTGCCCTCTGAAAATAGGTCAGCAATTCAACAGCAAAGAGGGATTGGTAATAAATACTGGCCTTGCCAGTGACACCCACATTCCATGAAAGAATAAAAACTACAATTGCAGTAAATGTTGCACTTCTGTAAGAGGATCTCCTGACCTGAACCCAAATCTGGTATCATCTGCAAAACCTCACAATGAGCACTCGGGTCAGTGGGAAGGGAATCCCATTCACATCATGCTTTTTTGGAACCTTTGCTCCACCTTTCCTTGGGAACACAATGTCACCTCCAGCCAAGAACAAGTAACAAACAGAAACTGGCAGTACGAGGTGATCTATAACCAAAGTGTATTCTAGTTGGTTGCCTACTGTAACATAGTCTAAAGCACTGACCATGTTGGACATAAGCAGCATATCTGACAGCCTCTTATTTCCACATCTAAATTGGTTTGATGGATAAATTCCAACAAAGTGCAAATATAGCATTTCCTCTTGTTGCTGAATCTGACTGAGACTTTAAATGCCTACCAATTTCAGCAGGAAATTGTCTGTTCCTGGCATCAATCCCAGCTACATAGCAAAGATACCAACTCAAATTTCTCTTTCTTCTCGGTTTTTTTTCCCCTGCTTTCAAGCACCATTAGGACTCATTGCATTGTAGTCATAACAATATCTACTTGCATTTGTATAACGCCATTTAACAGAGGTTTTTTTTTACTGGTTAGATTGGAAGCCCCTGGCCAGGGATTGTTTACCTTCTACATGGCATTAGCTGGCAGGTCTTCAGATTGGAAAATTTATTTTAACAGAAAGATCAAGTGGAAATTTCTATCTTGACAGATCTTAGGGTCTAAGTATTTTGAGGCATGGCGGCCAATGTGACAGCGATGGAAATTGAGCATTTCTATTCTTATTATTTAATGGGATGTGGGTATCGCTGGCTCGGCCAGCATTCATTGCCCTGCCCTAATTTCCCTGGAGAAGGTGGCGGTGAGCTGCCTCCTTGAAATGCTGCAGCCCTTGGGGTATAGGTACACCTATGGTACCGTTAGGAAGGGAGTTCCAGGATTTTAACAAAGTACCAGGGAAGAAATGGTGTTAAATTTCCAAGTCACAATGGCATGTGGTTTGGACAGGAGCTCACAGTTGGGGGTGTCCCTCTATATTTATTGGCCTTTACCTTCTAGATAGCGTAGGACATGGGTTTGAAACATCCTGTGGGAGGACCCTTGGTGATGAATCTGCAGGATATCTTGTTAATAGTTGCTGTGCTGCTGTCAGCGGTACATGGTGAAGGGAGTGAATGTTGAATGTAGTGGATGTATTGCCAATCAAATGGACTGCAACTGCGGGATAGCATTGAGTTTATTCAATGCTTTTGGAGTCACAGTGATCGTGACAAGTGGAGATTATACTGTTACATTCCTGATTATTGCCTGGTAGATGTTGGGAAGGCATGTTTTGTGCTACCCAATACAAAGTTGTGAGCTTTTGATGTCCTGTTGTTGCCCCAGAATTTATATGGCTGATGGGTTCAGTTTCTGGCTAATGGTCACCCAACGATATTGAGAGTGGGGGCTTATTGAAACTTGAGATAGGGTTAGATTATCCCTTGTGTTGGAATAGCTTGGTTAGGGGTGTAGCTAATTCTGGAACATGTCTTCAGTACTATTGCCAGAAGGTTGTCAGTGCCCATAATCTATGCAGTCTCCACGGCTTCCGACCATTTCTTAATGTCACACGAGTGAATCAAATTGGCTGAAGTTTGGAGTCTGTGTGCTGGGATCTCAGAGGAGGCTGACACGGATCCTGCATTTGGCACTTCAGGCTGATGCTTGCTTGCTGCTTTTGCACTGACATGTTGTGCTCTTCCGTCATTGAGGATGGGGATATCTGTGGAGCCTCCTCCCCCAGTTTCCTTCTCTCACCTTGCATCACGTCACCACACCAATGTATCCTATTCCATTCTCCCTTATATGTTTATCCGGCTAACCTTTAGATGTATCCCCACTATTTGCTTTTCACTCCGTGTGGGAATTAGCTCTGCACTCTCACCAAATGTGTTGCTATATTTATCTGAAATGAGGCATTTTGTAATCATGCTCGTATTCTCTCTTTGTGCCAACCTATATTCTGAATCGTTTTAACTTTAGACTTCTGCCTGTTTCATAGTGAATACCAGTGTCCTGCTGCTTTTTCACTGGTTGTTCTCTACCACTGACAGATAGAGTGTTTGCAAATAAGTTGTAAGTTTTAAGTTGTAGCATTCGGGAAGTGAGGGGGCTAGGGTCAGGATGTGACGGCCAGGGTGAGGGGTTAGGACAAGGGGTATGTGTCAGTGGTGAGGTGGTGGGGATTGCAGTTAGCTCTCGCAAGTCAGGCCATGGCTGCTAGGGAATGAGTCATTTGCGGGAGTGGGGTGGGTGGTGGGGAGGTGGCAGGGAGTAGAGGTGTTGGTGTCGGGTCCAGTACAATCAGGTCAAGAAGTCTGTGTCAGGGTGGATCTCATATCTGGTAGGGCCAGGCTAGAGTGGGAATTGGTCTCGGATCAATGGGGTCAGGTCATGCTGGGGCTGGCAGGGTTTGGTCTGGCAGGAGGGGATGGTTGGGATTCTTGTTGGAGTGGAGTGACTGGTAGGTCATTGCTTCTATTTAATAGTTATTGAGGAGTTTGAGTCGGTTTGCAGCCTTCTGACCTCTCTTGGACAATCATCTTCCTTGCTTGTTTCTCTTTCCTGAGATGGAGAGGTTGCAGGGTAGTCCAGTGGTTGCTGTTGTGTCGAGTAGCATTCTGGACCTTTCAGAGGGCTGATCAGAGGTAACCATATTGCTGTTGGCCTGGGATCCCACGTAGGCCAGAACAAGTACAGGTGACTGATTTCCTCCTCTTCAGCTTAAATGCACTGAAACCTCTGGAGTGTCCAAATGTATGGGGGCATTTATAGGAGGTTCTAGATGCAGGGGGAGTTGCTCATAGGAAAATGTAACTTGTCAAGCGATTCCTTTGGAATCAGCTGTGATGAGAATTCTGCCTGGTCCCTCCACGGCAATTCCAATCTGTGTTGCAGAAATCTGGCCATTGGAATAGCGGGGCCCATTGTGGTCCAGCTGAAGGAGTTGGCGACAACCTTTCTCATTCCATTTCAGTGTCAGAGACAGCTAGGACATGATTCTAAACGTTATGGGTGACACAACCCTTGGGAAATATCAAGGAAGACAGAAACAGACTTCAGCAGGACATAGATAATTGAAATTGGCAGATTCTGGAAGTTTAGGCGTGTTCAAACGTGAATTGATGGGGAAGTGAAGCAATGCCATTTTAACAAAAAAACGGAAGTTGCTGGAAAAGCTCAGCAGGTCTGACAGCATCTGTGAAGAAAAGAAACCAGATTTAACATTTCGGGTCCGGTGACCCTTCCTCAGAACTGACGGTATCTGAGAACATGTCGGTTTAGATGCAGAAAATAGGGAGTAAACAAGAGGATAGAGCCCAAAGAGAGAGAAGAGCAGTTTGATAGACAAAGGGGTTGATAACAATCAGGCTGGGAGGGTGAATCGTTGTTAATGGGGACTGTTAGTGACTAACAACAAGTAGTGTGTAATGGCAGGCTACGTGGTAACAAGGCCTGGTGTGTGTGGGGTATGCAGCTAGGACATGGGAGAGGTTAGACGCTAAAATTATTGAACTTGATATTGAACCTGCAAGGCTGCAGGGTCCCCAACTGGAAAATGAGGTGTTGTTCTTCCAGCTTGCATTGAGCTTTGCTGGAACACAACAGTAAACCTGAGACAGAGATGTTGGCCCGGGAGCAGGGTGGTGTGTTAAAGTGGCAGGCAACAGGTAGCTCAGGGCCTTTTTTTGTGGCAGAACGTAGATGTTCTGCGAAGCGGTCACCCAGTCTACATTTTGATTCCCGAGTGTCAAGGAGACCACATTGTGAGCAGCGAATGCAGTAGACCAGCTTCTGGAAAGTGCAGGTGAAGTATTGCTTCTCTTGGATAACAAAGTATGAAGCTGGATGAACACAGCAGGCCAAGCAGCATCTCAGGAGCACAAAAGCTGACGTTTCGGGCCTAGACCCTTCATCAGAGGGTTGGGAAGAGCGTTCTGAAATAAATAGGGAGAGAGGGGGAGGCGGACCGAAGATGGAGAGAAAAGAAGATAGGTGGAGAGGAGAGTATAGGTGGGGAGGTAGGGAGGGAATAGGTCAGTCCGGAGAGGACGGACAGATCAAGGTGGGGGGCGGGATGAGGTTAGCAGGTAGGTTATAGAGGTGCAGCTTGAGGTGGGAGGAGGGGATAGGTGAGAGGAAGAACAGGTTAGGGAGGCAGGGACAAGCTGGGCTGGTTTTGCGATGCAGTGGGGGGAGGGGACGAGCTGGGCTGGTTGTGGGATGTGGTGGGGGAAGGGGAGATTTTGAAGCTTGTGAAGTCCACATTGATACCATTGGGCTGCAGGGTTCCCAAGTGGAATATGAGTTGCTGTTCCTGCAACCTTCAGGTGACATCATTGTGGCACTGCAGGAGGCCCATGATGGACATGTCATCTAAAGAACGGGAGGGGGAGTTAAAATAGTTCACGACTGGGAGGTGAAGTTGTTTATTGCGAACCGAGCGGAGGTGTTCTGCAAAGCGGTCCCCAAGCCTCTGCTTGGTTTCCCCAATGTAGAGGAAGCCACACCGGGTACATTGGATACAGTATACCACATTCGCAGATGTGTAGGTGAACATCTGCTTAATATGGAAAGTCATCTTGCGGCCTGGGATGGGGGTGAGGGAGGAGGTGTGGGGGCAAGTGTAGCACTTCCTGTGCTTGCAGGGGAAGGTGCCGGGTATGGTAGGTTTGGGTTGGCCAGCTTCTCCTGGAAGGTATGTTTGGGCCCTTGGATACTGGGAAGGGAGGAGGTAAATGCGCTGGTGTTACACCTTCGCTGGTTGCAGGTGTGGGGCTGTGGCACTGTGGGTGGTGTTGGGGGTGAAGGAAGTGAGGACCAGGGTGCCCCAGAGGGAATGGTCCTGCGGAAGGCTGACAAGGGAGGGGAGGGGAATATATGCTTGGTGGGGGCATCTCATTGGAGGACAAAAACAGAAGTTGCTGGAAAACATGAACATACAGGAACAGAAAGACATGGGAGTTCATATGCAGAAATATTGGAGGTATGCGGAAGTGTAGACTAGGCAGTGACAGAACATTTGTCTTTATACATAGCACAAAAGAAATGGAATTGAGCTCAATGTTTCTAAAGCATGTGTACATTGCAGCTGGAGTTTTGTGCTCAGTTCTACACAGGGTGGAGAAGAGATTTATTGGAATTTAGCAGTGAAGGGATTCACTTTGGGGAGAGATGGGGACTGTTCTTCAATGTCTTTTCCTTGCATGAAACTTATTCATTTCAGCTTGTGGGGGTTTCAGATGTCTGCAGGCCAGATGATAAGTCAAACGTCTGGTTGTAACAAGGGGTCATCATTGAAGCAAAGGAGCTAAAGGGAACATTTATTGGAAGCGTTCAAAATCTGCAAAATGGAATAATTAAAACAAAACAGCAGAAAGAACAGTAACTGTTGAGTAAACTGTTGAGTTCCAGGAGAAGCTGGCCAACCCAAACCTACCATACCCGGCACCTTCCCCTGCAAGCACAGGAAGTGCTACACTTGCCCCCACACCTCCTCCCTCACCCCCATCCCAGGCCGCAAGATGACTTTCCATATTAAGCAGATGTTCAAACTGTTGGTTTGTTTATTCTGAATACAGCTACTGAGCATGTGCACGAGGGAGTTATGCCTTATTGATGTCAAATGACAGAGAGCTGGTGCTCGTGGCTGCTGGCCTCTGGGTAAATTGTCCCCACTTCCCCATCTGTGTGTAGTTACAGTCAATAAAGCCTGTTGCTGTTCATTCACAAGAGTGCAGATCTCCCGTTACTGCGAAGAGGACGCAGATTCAAGGTAATTGGCCGAAGAGCCAGAGATGAAAAGAGGTGAGATAATAAAATGTGAGGCTGGATGAACACAGCAGGCCAAGCAGCATCTCAGGAGCACAAAAGCTGACGTTTCGGGCCTAGACCCTTCTAGACATCCTCCTAGACATTCTCCAGCATCTGCAGTTCCCATTATCTCTGATGAAAAGAGGTGAGTTGCTTTTGCACACAACTGAGTTACGATATCTGGAGTGCTCATGGTAGAAGCCCATCCAATGAAATCTCTCAAAACGGTCTTGGATAGACATCTGTTAGGAAGAAAATAGTGGGGCTACTCGAAATGCAGGTGAGTGGGAATGGGATTAGATCTGAGCAGCTGCTGCTGGATCCTGAATGTCACAAGTACAGTCAGAAGCAGCAAGAAATAAGGCACTCAGGACAGCTTCTGACTGGCACATGAGCAGCACCAGCAAGGCTGCATTTATTTCCTACTTCCACGAGGCAATGCCAGCCTTCTGCCAAAATCATTTATAATTTTACACTACCCTGATAATGGTAAGTACAGAGTTCCGGGGTTGTTCAGTGCAACCACTCAGAAATACAACACAATGAACTTTTAATTAGCAGACACCGAAGGAACTAGGAGTGGACAGGTTGATTAAATATTCCGCAAAATCAAGAGGTATGCAGAATCACTCAATGAACACTTAACTAAGTGTTAGAAATGTAATGCAGGGGGTATACACATCACTGTTATGCTTTATGAACAGCATTATTCTGTAAAATAACATTGCAACTTTGCCTTAAATAAAAATTACCAGTGGAGAGCCTTCTCCCCTTCAGCTGAACTTTCAGACATCGTGGAGATTGTGATAATACAGTAAACTTGCAGTATTTCAGGCATTTATATTTTGTTTGCCGGTTTATCAAGAGTGACAGTTAAAACAAAGCTTGCTGTACACACGAGACTGTTAAAATCCTATAGTGCTAAACTTTAGGCTAATGTTAAAAGTCAGAGCAAATTAGCCAACACTGACCTTTTTTTTAAAACATGAGACCATTTCTTCAAATATTAGCTGAAGCAGAGGTTTAAATGCCTTGTCAACTTAACAGCGCCTTCAATACTTCCAATGAGAGTAGTTCCATGGAGTTTATTGCACTTGCATATGCACATTCATTATGTTTTTTAAAAAGAAGAAAAAGGATACTTTCCCTCTCGCAAAGGAAATCCTTCTTCTCCAAAGGATAGTTAACCTCCCCTAAAGATGTCCAGGGACCATAATCAGGAAGGATACCATACGTCTCCCAGGAGAGAGCATGGTGGCTCAGTGGTCAGCATTGCTGCCTCACAGCAACAGGGATCTGGGTTTGATACCAACTTTGGGTGACTGTCTGTGCAGAGTTTGCACATTCTCCCCGTGTCTGTGTGGGTTTCCTCCCACTGTCCAAAGATGTTTTAAGTGGATTGGCCATGCTAAATTGCTCATAGTATCCAGGGATGTGCAGACCAGGTGGATTAGCCATGGGAAATGCAGGGTTACAGCGTGGGATGCTCTTTGGAGGGTTGGTATGGACTTGATGGGCCAAATGGCTTGCTTCAACACTGTATGTTAGCTCTTCAGAGGACTCTAGCAGCTTTAGACATGTTTCAATCGGTCTAAAGTGCACAAGTCATATTTTGGATACTGGCAGCGGCACTTCAGTATTTTTTGTAGTCTCATTGCATTATCTGATGTGCACATTGCGTGGGACAATGGGAGTTACCAATGAAAATGGTGGGTATTGTGTTCAAGGGCAGGACTTCCAGATTTGGGGTTCTGGAGCGATTTTCATAATGATGTAGAATCTCTTTGCCTTCACAATGTGTAAACAGCAAAGATGGAACTAATCCATTAAGATGAAAGTAGGTCACCCCTATTAACCTGCAGATTTTGTGTTTACATTAATGTTTCTACTTGTATCAACACTAATGCATTTCCCATTGCCATAGATTGGAAGTCATTTTAAGAGGAAGTTTGAGATTTCCCTGTTAACCAAGAGCTGTCACAAACAGAAGGGGTCCTGCTGTAATTGGTTTTGTGTAGTCCGTAGCTCAATCAGTTGGAAAGCATAATGTAACTGTAAAACAAGCCTGCACCTGAGGCAGAGAAACTTCTGACTCTCATTCACCATGCAAGTTGGAGGTCATCCTCAGTTTGAAGATTAAGTTCGTGTTGAGTAGGAGCCTGACTGGAATAGAATCTCTGGTGGAAGTAGTACAAAGGAAAAGGCAAGACCAGACACTGATAACCATATCAGATTGTTTCCAGGAAATTGAATATTCCTAAGACACCAAATAATGTGGTTATTAAAAGCAATAATCTGTTTGGTGTTTTTGAGGTATGCCTTGGCTGGGAAGTGTTAATAGTGTTTAAAAAAAGTGATTTGTCTTTATTGATTGATGCAATAAAAAAGATAAAGTGTCAGCCCTTCTTTACACTGATAAAACCTTTAGTTCTTCAGGATAGTGACGTGAAAGGAATTTGGAGATTTATATATACATATTAATAAATTAAAACCTAAGTGATTAAAGATTTAACAGCATCTTAGGTTTGTTTAATACATCTTCATCAGTGGTGTGACCCTAAGATCTTTTACTTCTGCGTCTGATACCATCTCACTTACTCCTGAAGGAGTGGAACTCCGAAAGCTTATGTTTTCAAATAAACCTGTTGGACTATAACCTGGTTAATAAAATGTGAGGCTGGATGAACACAGCAGGCCAAGCAGCATCTCGGCAGCACAAAAGCTGACGTTTCGGGCCTAGACCCTTCATCAGAGACTATAACCTGGTGTTGTGATTCCTGACAGTGAGATAATGGGAGACCTGTATGTCTCAAGTGTACACATACTGTCTCTCAGTGCTGGCAAATGTCATTGCTGTCTGCTCTGTCTGTTTTTCTCCCCCACTGCACTGAGCCCAAGACCCCTTGACATTCAATGGTGTTATCATCACTGAAATCCCCTGCTATCAACAGGCTGGCGGTTACCATTGAACACAAGGTCACCCGGACTCACCAGATAAATACTGTGGCTACAAAACCAGTTCAGGGGCTAGGAATATTGTGGTGAGTAACTCACCTCCTGAAAGCCTGTCTACCATCTACAAGGCACAAGTCAGGAATGCAATTTAATACTCCCCACTTGACTGGATGGCTGCAGTTCCAACAACACTCAAAAAGTTTGATACCATTCAGGACAAAGCGTCCTGCTTGCTTGACACCACAACTGCAAACATTCACTCCCTTCACGCTCAGTAGCAGTGCTGTTACAATATACGAGACGCCCTGCAGAAATTTACCAAAGATCCTTAAGACAGCACCTTCCAAACCTACAACAACTTCCATCAGTGCAGGAGTGGATCGTAAGTCATCCAGCTGCTACAGTTAAGTGGGCTCTGAGGCCACACGGGGTCAACTAATAGAACCTTAGTGTTAAAATCTCTTATGGACAAGACCAGACACTCCCAAAATATAGTAAAGACATCGCCTAGACCCTAACTTTTATATTTATTTTAAGGCAACATAGGGCACTATGTTCCAGATGTGTTTTGATTGGTCCACCACTGGGCTTTAATCAAAACACACTCTGTTCTTACAACATAATTAAAATACAAATGAAAAGAAGAATATAATTCATTGAAACATCTAACAAGAAAATATATGATTCAGCCGCCAATCAGCAAGTGTTCCAACTTAGGCAGCATCCAATAAACTGACCCTTGGGAAGCACTTTAGCACGTGTTGTCTTCTCTCCAGCAGCAGGAATAAAGCTCCAGCTTATAGCGTAGTATAAACTTTCTCACTAACTGAAAGCAAAACTAAAAAACCTTCCTGGTTCTGTGTGATCCCTGACCCCACCTACTCATGATTCTTTCATTTAAAAAAGACACCCAGGGACAACTCCGAGTTGTTTAACAACTATCTGTTCAAAGGAGACATTCTGGTACCACTGTGACAACAGCTCTTTGCAAGAGAAACAGGATGGAGCACACCTCTCTTAAAGGCACAGTACCATCACATCTCCCAGGCTGTTGTTAATAGCCGCCGGGAAATTGAAAATAAATCCATGGTCTCCCAGCTATTCTGAGTGGTTTGGTATCCCTCATTCAAACAGAAATGCGTGCTGGAAATCAAAAACAAGAACTGCTGGGGTTAGCAAGTCTTACAACAGCTGTGCAGAGACTATAAATATAGCAAACTCCACAAGGGAAATAGCAGCAGATTCATTGGAACACCGGCCCTTGCAAGTTCTCTTCCAAAGCATTCATCGTCCTGAATTGAAGTTGCATCGCCGTTCCTTCACTGTCCCTGGGCCAAAATCGTGAAATTCACTCCCTAATGGCATTCAGCAGGTGGACTGCAGTGGTTCAAGAAGGCAGCTCACCACCAAGCCCTACATCCCAGAGACGTATAAATAAAGTTTGCAAAGCCCTCAGGTGGAGGCTTGACGGAAAGAATGAGAAAACAATAGAACCAGCCAACCCAGGGGTAACATCTCGAAAAGGAGCTCGTGATTAAGTCAAGGGCAACTGGGTGAACTTGTCCCTTCCTGCCTGGAAAATCCACACACATCAATGCACAACCCCGGATTTAGTCTGCTTTGGAGTGCTGCTACTTAGGTAAAGCTAGGCTACTAATTTTAACAGCTCGAAGGAAAAATGCCTACAAAGATAAAGGCAGCTTTACTGTGCTTGGATTTGGAATGTGACAGGTGAAAGGTCAATTGATAACATCATAACGTAAGGGAAAACAAAAATTTTGCCTGGAATACCTTTGCTTTAAGGTGCCAAGCCTAATTAGATAAGGCCAGCCTGGAGCTAACAAAACCATGGACCATACTGAGACAGGGGTGAGATCCGGAATCAAAATAACCCGGAAACTGGCCATCTAACACGAAACCAGAAAATGCTGCAAGCACTTAATAGGTCTGGCCGTATCCATTGACAGAAACGGAATTGATACTTCAGGTCTCAATGGTTTTTGCATTTTTGATTTTATCATGAACTGGCTTACAATTGAGACAATGATACTGCACAGCCAATTGTCTGTCTTAAATGTCAACTGCTCTTCACTAAGCCTCAGTGAGTCCAGGGTAATTGTCGACACAACAACTGCATCATGAACGCAGGCTAATTTTATACCTGCGTGGAGTATTGTCTCCCTCTGCTGGCCAAATCAGTGTGCAGCCTGCAAGATTTACCGGGAAGATCTGAATGAAGCGCTGCAGAGATACCCAGTGAAATATTAGGAACAAGGAGATCCAACAATATTTGCTGCGTCTGATTTCAAGTCACCACAAAATCATGAGAATGGATGATGAGGCTGTTTATTGTTTACGAGAGTCCTAGCAGCCATTTCGGGGTGCAGAACAGGAAATCAACTGAAATAACATAAAAAAAGGTTAGCAGTAGAGGATTAAAATAAATTACTTCAGATGAGAAGAAACAAAAATGAAGAAATGTACGAACCTTTTCAAATCAAATCTGTAGTTTAACTTTCACTTGAAAAACAATACGATTTTTCTGTTAGCCTGGAATTATATTTTGCCACAGATTTTGGCGAGTTTAATACAACGCTGAAAATGGTTGTGCCAATCATATGCTTTTTCACGAGGTGCCAGTTTCAGTACTTCCATCCACATCAGATACCTGAGCATATAATCTAGCCTGATGTTCCAGTGCAGTACTGACGGAGCATGGTTTTAGATTTATCCACTGTGAAACTCCAACCAGGGGAGAATTTCCACATTTGAGAGAAACAGAGACAGCCTAACACAAATTAGTGTAAGACACCAGCATATGAAATGATAAAAGAATCAATGACAGCACCTTTCAGATGTTCTGAAAGAATCCAGATCACCAAGCCAGCAGAGACCTGTAGGGGGCAGATGATTTTAAGTAGGATAGGCCTCAGAGAAGCTCAGGGTAGTGGAAGCTTGTGTTCAGGGAAACAAAATCATAACATCTAGAGTGATGTCAGCACAGCTGGGAGTAGGCTGATTTGGAAAGAACTGGTGAAGATTTCTTCTTGTCTGAATTAGGTAAGCAGTTGCAAGGTTATTGCTGCCAAATTTAAACAAAAGTCTCAGTGGCATGGGGGGGAGGGGGTCATCTTAATCCCTCTTGCGTTCTGGACAACCACACATTATTATCTGGAGAAGCTCAAGCTCTGGACTTGAGAGGTTGAGCAGTAGCAGTCATCATTGCAGTGCTTAGAGCTTTAGCAAAGATTTGTGCCTCAGGTTGTGGACTTGCTCGCCAAGCTGCCTTGTTTTTGTTCCAATGTTCTGTCACCATGCTAGGTGGCATCATCAGTGAGGCCTCCGATGAAGCGCTGTTGTTCTACTCCGCTCAGAATTTATATAGTGTCATTTCCGGTTTTGTTCTGTATGGCTTTGTACATGGGGTTCAATTCAGCAGAGAACGATAAAGCCAAAGATAGATAGCTCAGCACTGCACAGAGTGCAGAGGAATATGGGAAGTGCAGGGGTGCAATTTAACTGGAAATGATGAAAGCAAAGACAGGACATGAAACAATAATTGCTAGTTCAGAAGAATCCATGGGGCCTGTATTATAAATATATATAACTCAGAAATATGTAGCCTTATTAGATAAAATGATATTCCCTGCATGAAGGAGCAAGGAGTAGTACAGCTCTCAAAACATTGTATCCATCGTAAACTGAAAGAGAGGAACAAGGCAGACCGTGTAGTGAAGGGTATCTTGAAATATTGGATGGGATAAACATGGTGAGGAGTCTAGCTCCTTATAAAGTTGAAAATTGCCAAGGCTAGATTGAATTTACCCCAGGCTGCTGAGCCGAAGAAGTGGTGGATTCTCTCACCTCTTCAATCCTCTCTGGCAACAAACACGGTGACAGAAGACTGGACGGGTGCCAACATTTGCTCCATAGTTTAAAAGTGGAAAATAGAACATGCAATTAAAAATCAAGTTTGTCAATCTTGGGAGAGAATGTATAAATCATCCGTTAGACAGGAACAGATTAATCAAGAACCCACATCAAAGATTTATTGAGGGAAGATGTGCAACTTGACTGAATGGTTGAGGAGGTAACACATTGTAAAAGTGCATTTGATGTAGCTGTATTTTGGCAAAAGTCCATTTGCCCAACTAGTTCAAACAGAGCCCATGGAATTCAAAGCAAAGCAACAAATTAGATTTGAAATCAACTCAGTGGTGGGGTAGAAATCAACAATTTCAGTCAAGGGATATTTTCGTGACTGGAAGACAGAAGGTTCCCTGAAGAAGGGTAATACCTGATATGTTGACTTCTCCTTTCTTCCAGCTGCTGACTGGCTTGCTGTGTTCTTCCAGCCTCCTGTGTGTCTACCTTGGATTCCGCATCTGCTGTTTTCTTTGTCTCTTGGAGGTTTCCAGCACTCAGTAATAGTTCCTATAAATCTTGTGGTTTGTATCAACGGCTTACTGATGCTGCAAGAAAAAAAAGGTCATGTGGTTGTATGTGCGGAGAAAACCCGTGGACTCGAAGTTAACAACAGATCGGACATGTGACATAGAAGTAGCAAATGGTACCCAATCCAAAGAAGTCTGATGTAATGCATTTGGGGAAATCAGGCAAGTCGATGCACACATTTTAGATAGCTGAGATAAGTAGAGGAATAGAGAGGCCAAAGAGTGCATACTGAGAAGTCAGTGAAAGTAGCAAGCAAGTTAGAGAAGGCTGAGTAAAAGGCCAACATAATACTTTCCACAAGAATTTCCATTTTGGGGTGTAGAGCATGAGTGTTAAAGTACAATTAAGAGCATGGTGATGGTAGGATAAACAATTTAGGGGAATACATGATGAATGGAAGAATCATGGGAAGCACCAAAAGTCAGAAGGATTAAAGTTTGCTGGTCCATAAATCCCTTAAAGTGGAACAGATAAAGCAGGTGGGAGACATATGGTGTATTTATTATTAGGCAGGGCATAGAGCTTAAGAACAGGGAAGTTACAAAACATTGCTTAGATCACAATTATAGTATTGTGTGCAATTCAGGAAACCACACAATAGAAGAGTTGTGATTGAAGTTGAGAAGGTGCAGAGGTGATTTACCAGGATGTGGTCTGGGCTGGAGAGTTTCAGATATGAGGAGAGATTGGATTAGACTGGGCTTGTTTTGCTTATAGCGGAGGAGACCGAGCAGTGCCACAAGATGTGTAGAATTATGAGAGGCGTAGACAGGGTAGGCAGGAAGCAATTTAGCCTTTTGGTGGAGGAATCAATCACCAGGAGGTTTAGATATAAGGGGAAGAGGTTTAGAGGGAATGTGAAGAAAAACATTTTTATTCAGAGCATGGTGAGAAGCTGTAACTAATTGGCTATAAGGGTGGTAGAGTCAAACCCCAATTAACATTCAAATACGACATAGATGTGATACCAAGGCATACAAGAGGCTACAGGAGAAATGCTGCAAAATGGGATTAGAACAGTTAGAGGCATGATTTTGACCAGCACAAACTTGAAGGGTCTTTTCCCCACCCATACTTTAGGCACCACCATCCCTGGATATATCCTGTCCATTACTGGGTCTCTGTCCTGCAGAGATGGTGGCACAATGGTACAGTCAGGAAGGTTTTGCCCTAGGAGTCCTCAACATTGTTTCTGGATCCCATGAAGTCTCACAGCTTCAGGTTAAACATGGGCAAGAAAACTTCCTTCAGGTTACCATGTACTATCCTCTCTTGACTGATGAATAAGTACTCCACCACGTTGAACAACATTTAGAGGAAGCACTGAAGGTGACAAGAGTGCAAATTGTACACTGGGTAGGAGATTTCAACTTTCACCACTGAGAGTGACTCAGCAGTAGCAGCACTACTAATTGAGCTGGTAGGGTCCTAAGTACATAGCTGTTTGCAGCACGTGGAGAGGGAACCAACAAGAGGGAAAAACATACCTGAACTCATTCTCACCAAACTGCTGGCTGAAGATGCATCTGTCCGTGACACTATCGGTAAGAATGATGCCCACAGTCCGTGTGGAGATGATAATTGAAAATAACCTCCATCATGTTGTGTGGCATTATCACAAATGCTAAGTGGAACAGACTTCAAACAACTCTTAGCAACTCAACACTGGCACCATTGGCCATCAACAGCAGCAGAATTGTACTGCAGCACAATCTGGAACCCTCATGGCCCAGCACACCCCGACTCAACCATTACCATCAGGCCACTACATGGGAACATGACCACCTGCAAGCTCCCCTCCAAGCCACTCACCATCCCAATTTGGAAATATATCGCTATTCTTCCAGTGTGACTGGATCAAAATCCTAGAGTTCCCTCCCTAAAGCGTTGTGGGGCAACCTACAGCACATGGACAGTGGTGGGTCAAGAAGGCAGCTCACCACGAGCTTCTCAAGGGCAACTCGGGACAGACAATAAATTCTGGCCAGCTAGCAATGCCCAAGTCCCAGGAGTGAATTTAAAGAAAAAAACCTCCAAATCTAGAACTACAAAGGTAGTTATATGTAAGGTCTGGCAACATAAAGGAGGTGATTTTACTGGAGAGGTACAGAATATATATGAAACCATTGCCAAGAATAAATAATTGTAGCAATCATTTAAAAGACTGGATCAACTGGGATTGTTTTACCTAAAACAGAGAAGCTGAGGGCACATTTAAATCTGGTGTATAAAACTGAAAGGGGCCCTGATGCAGTTATATAGAAAGAATAGGTTAAGTTCCCCTGGGAACGACAGGAGGAAGGTTTTGAGGAACTGTGGGTATTAGACATGTCTCCAGCTGCTTGAGCTTAAACTCAGGATCCCTAAGCCTGAGCAATAGCTGGAATCACAATTGCGCATCAGGAAGCAGAAAAGTTGCCTTGATAACATGTTCTGGGAATAGGCCACCACTCAGGCAGAGAGGACACCCTGAAAAGCAGGAAAAGGCAGAGGCTCTGCAGCTTTCTGCCATTCCCAAACAAGTGTTCCATATGTGAGATGGCAATACCCTGAGGGAGTGAAACCCAGACCATGGTAGCAATGGAGAAGTGAAGGTACAAGAAGGATCTGCAACACACAACAGCTGCAGTTGCTACAGAATTCAGTTAGGGAGACAGATTGGTTGTTCTCACTACACGATAGTACAAGGATTAGGGGACGCAGATTTAAGATTTTGAACAAAAGATGCCCCACAAATGGGATTTAGTAATAACTTGTTTTTAAAAAGATTGAGTGATAATGACTTTGAACTTGCTGCTAATATAAGTAGGAAGTATGGCCATTGGAAAGAATTAAACTTGCAAGGCATACAGGAACTAAACAGGACTGGACTGGGTAATTAACTGGACTGTTCTGGGGGATTGGTGGATGAACAGGCTTTCATGTGCCATACATGACTTTGATGTATTTCCAATGTAGGGTGCCAGGTCACTAACTGACACATATCTTAAGTAACTGGCAGAAGGATGGAGGGGATTTGACCTGAGTTTGGAGCCCATTGCCTGAGAAGGTTGGAAAGGCATAAATGCTGACTGAGTTTAAGGAGAACTTTCACATTCACTTGAAATGTTCCAAATCAAGACCTCTCTCTTCCAGTTCTGAGGAAGGGTCATTGGACCCAAACATTAACTCTGATTTCTTCTTCACAGATGCTTCCAGGCCTGGTGAGCTTTTCCAGCAGCTTCTGGTTTTGTTCCTCTCTCCTCCCTTTGGCTGAGACAGACATGATGGGTCAATTGCCTCTTGATATGAAATTTCTTTTCAATATTAAACTCATGCCCCATGCCCTCACCTCAGACAGATCAATTCAACTGGCATGGTGCATTTAAATTATATTTATGAAAAAAAATATAGGAATCAATTAGTTTAAATTGCAACATGCTTTCAGAAGCCCCGACAGGAAGCAAGTACATCACCATGGTTCCAGGCTGTATGTATCAGTATTATTCCAAGGTTGATACCAGATCCATGCGGAGTTAAAGAAGCCAGGGAAACAAGGCACGTGCGTTACAATTAGGGTCAGTACTCAGATTGGTTTTTATCTTTAAGTTGGAACAGGAACCAAATTTGCTCTGATTGTCTGCTCCTGATCACTGCCTCTTAATCCAACTCGAAAATTAACATGCAGATGTCCAGTCCAACCAAATTCCTGTTCAGCAATGATGCCACCAGAGGCTGCATAAATCTTTGGAACTGTGCCCCAGCAGAAGTCAGCACCTTTGGGACAGACATAAGAGGATTTTCACAAGAATCCTTAATGAATCAATGTTTGATCACAAAAGTCACCTCGGAAGAAGTATGAGCAGTAAGAATGTGAAGAGAAGTGAAACATCATTCAGACTTATTATGTATTAACTGACGGGAGTCAAATACAAAACTACCTGCTGGCTTATACAAAATATCAACACATATAGGTGACTTTTAAAATGGGTGGTGAACAACTCTCAGCTGAGGGAGAAACTCACTTCTATGTATGATCGGAAAGTCCATTTACACACAATGTTAATTGGGGCCTGGCTGTAAAACCCTACGCTTGCATGCTCACCAGCTGATGAGACTACTCCAAGAATGATAATTAGTGAAACACTGAGGCCTACCGAGTCTTTAGATTGAATTGACTGAATGCCCTAAGATAATGTGACTAAAATTTTAAAGAAGCAAAGCCACTAAGATTTGAATGGTACACATAAATATACTTCACTTTTCAAATTTTCCTGTTCTGAAGTCTTTCAATAATGTTAAGATAATTAGATTCTGGATAATTAGTTTGAGCTACTAGAAACTATATTTAATTACAATGAGTTTGAGTGTGCCAGCATTGTAAGTTATTTATCACTTGGTCAAAACTTTCATTAGGTGTTATTTGAAAAGGATACTATGCTTGGGTATGCTGCATATTGAGGAAAAATATATCCAATGTACATCAAATACATGATTAGATATATACTTCAAATTCCAGGCTGGACTGTGCTCCCTCAGTAAGAATGGAGTTGGTCTGAAATAATATGGCCACTCTGTTAGTAAATCGGTGAAGCAGTTCTTAAAAGAAAGAAGTCTGAAATTATGAGACATAAACCAACAAAAAGGATTTTGTTTCTGCAAAAATTAGCTTCTTCCATGGAGAAACCAACAGTTATATTGGCACAAATCTTTTCCCCACGGTAATGTTCTGTCTTTTCAGGTTATTTTCTGCATACTTTTAAGAGCTTTTCATAACTCTTAGGGGAAACTAAGTGAACTAACTCAACTTGGCTGCTGCTCCTACGAAACTACGTAACTTCATGCATCGATTGACTCATCAACAAGATGACTCCATGTCGAAATATTCCTGCCTGTTGGATACTTCTCCACCTTTGTCAGACAACTATTTTGTATTACTGACCTGAAACTGATGTGGAACTTTGATGTGAACAGGATTGTCACATCCTCTTTGGTACATCAATATGAACATAAATGTAACTGACCAAAAATTAAATCATGAAAGATTTAAATGGAAATATGTTTTGAAATGCAGTTTTTTTACATTTAATATTTAGTTCAGAAAATCTTGATTATTGTGTGCACATGGTACAAATATTTTTACTCAGTCAATTTGTAGATCATGGGAAAGTTCACAAAATATTACTTTCATTCTCTGAAAATTCAAGGTCTTGATTTCCTGCATGAAAGAATGCTTACAATTTTAAAAAAATCTAGACTCTTATATACACAGTTAAACTTTGGGCATTCTAATCTTCATGAATGTTGAACAACTTCGCAATTTCATTGAGGTCGTCATGTTCTTCGCCATCCTTAATGACCTATGGGGGGACAAAAAAAGCAAATTTGTAAAAGGGATTCATTAGACCTTTTCAGCACAGTACTGAAGTGCCTTTCTTTAGGCTTTCGCCACTGCATTGTATACTTCCTCTACCAAGAGAGTGTACACTCTGATCGTCAACTTCCAATATGGCAAACCACCGGCGTTCTGGACTGAGTAGACTTGGATCTAAGATCATCTCAGATGAGGTATGAAACTTACATGCTTGGAAGAGAATAGGAGAACTGATCCTAAAGATCCTACCAATGTGATTCTAAATTGTCTGCTGGAAGACATAATGAGTGACAAAGGAGAATGGGTGTGAAGAAATGTGAGTATGAAGCATTATCTTACTACTGAGGCAATTAATTCATTTGCCAGGATAATTCCATGATCCATGAACAGAAACCATTTTCTGAAAGTATAATCTGCATCGTAAAAAAGTGTTGTCTAATTTTTCACTGTAGTTGCTCTGTTTTCTGCTTTTAATATGAAGCAATTGTAAGACTTGTGTAATGCACAGGAACATGACCAAACGCTACTAGAATATTAAGTTACAGGTGTCAAAAAATAGTTTAATTAATATGTATTACTGACCTGAGTTCATTAATACGAATGATAAACTATAGAGATTTCCTGATTTTTTTTTTTCCTACTGATCTACTGACCAATTTAAATACTTTCCATGCTATCCATCCTACAGGTCGCAGCCACATTTGTTAAATATTAGTGGTTGAAAATAACTCCAAAAATATAGTTTGTTCACTTACTGTGAACAAACTCATGGATTGGCTGCTGTGTCGAGCCACATTACATCAGTGACAGCACTGCACAGTACATCAAAATCATGAAACACTTTACATAAATTTATGCCCCAGATGGGATTGGACTAAGAAATTCACTAGAGAAAGTAGTGGTTGAGATTTAATATGCATTTGACTCTGCTGTCAAATTAAGATTTTGAAGTCCTTCCATTTGACTTCAATTTTGCATCACTCAGCTACTATCCAAAACCTTTGGCAGATTGTGTACCCTTAGTTAGGGATATTTTACAATACTGCAGGAATAACAGCTATCAAAATAAACATTCCATGGCGAGCTTCACAGAAATGAGAGAACATTTCCCAACAAGTAGCTTCACACATCTAAGAAGTACTTCAAATAAACAGTGCTCTTTGCAAGGACTTTGAAGTTTTTGGCGTTTATTTAAGGAGCTGAGCATTTAAAAGCATGTCAACAGAAACATTTTTGCCAGGGGCAGGTATGTCAGCTGTGGCTTAAGTAGCCTTGTTGCCTGAGCCACAGGGTTCCAGTTCAAATCTCACTCCAGTGTTTGAGCATAAAAGTCTACACTGACTCTCTAGAATAAGTGCTGCATTATCAGAGGTACCATTTTTCAGATCAAACATCAGACAAAGGGTCATTTGTCTACTGGGATAGATGTAAAAGATTCAAAAAGCACAGAGCATGAGTTAACACTGGTGTTTTAGTCAAAGCCATAGAATTCCTACAGTGTGGAAAAAGGCCATTCAGCCAAACAGGTCCACAATGACCCTCCAAAGAGTATCCGAAACAGACCCAACACCCTACCTATCCCCGTAACCCTACCTATCACTGTAACCCAGCATTTCCCATGGCTAACCCACCTAACCTGCACATCCCTGAACACAACGGGAAATTCAGCATGGCCAATCCACCTAACTTGCACATCTTTGGACTGCAGGAGGAAACCAAAGCATCCAGCGGAAACCCACACAGATACAGGGAAAACGTGTAAACTCCACACAGTCGCAGTCGCCCGAGGGTGGAATCGAACCTGGGTCCCTGGTGCTGTGAGGCAGCAGTGCTAACCACTAAGCCACCATGCTGCCCTGTATCCTGGTTAATATTAGTCCAACCACTTTTAATATGATTGGTTATTATGACATTGTTTGTTGGAAACTCGTTGTGTGTAAATTAAATGTTGTGATTCCTACAATACAGCTGTGACACATTTCAGAGTAGTTCTTTACTGGTTGTAAAGCACTATGCAGTCTCTGGTGGTCATGAAAAGCACTTTTTAAATGCATGTCTTTTTTTCAAGTAGTATTCAGGGTGGGCATGGGGCAAGTTACTAATATAAATATTGTTATTTAAACAATTAATGCCTTTAACAATTTATGTTGTCCAATTTACACAAATGAGAATAAAGTGCTGTCCATTTTGAAATGGCACATGGTTAAATGTTAGAATGGAACAGCTGAACTATGTTTCATATTTGGTACAATAGGCAAACCTTTGGAAGCTGCTAGTTTTTCAGTCTCTGAGCCCTAGATGAGTGTGGGACATTTAAAATAATTTGTTTTGAAGAATGCAGTGAACAGAGACTTTCAACAAATTCAAATAACATTGTCTTTCTGATACAGAAAACATCCCTGGGTGCTTTGCAGAGGCAGAACAAAATAGAAACTTAGATCGAGGAGGAGAAATTAGGAGGGGAGATCAAAAACTTACATTGTGAGAACATACTTTTTGTGAGTAATGAATATAAATAAAACTGGAAGGATGGTCAGGAAATCCTGACTTGCAAGAGTCCTTTTCAGATTAAATGCCTGCAAGCTCTTCTTACTGGATTCCTATCCTTCTAACTCACTATCACCTCAAACTCTGCTGTCTGTTACCTATCCCACAAGAAGACTGATTTGCCAAGCATCCTGACTCTTGTTGATTATGATGGCACTCAGCAACACTACTTCAGCTTCAGGACTTTTACCTCTGTGTTTAAAGCGCTCTCTTTCCATGCTTTCTCTAAGAGACCTCAAGTCCTACAAACTCCATCAAACTCTGGGTCACTTTTGCATCATTCCTTTTTACCTTCACCACTAGGAGCCATCCAAAACCTTTGCTCTGATATTCCTTTGCTCAATCCTAAGGCTCAGGACGAGGATAGATGGGTTACAGTTAGGGGGAGGAAAGGGGACAGACAGACAGTGCAGAGATCCCCTGTGGGCATTCCCCTCAGCAATAAGTATACCGTTTTGGATACTGCTGGGGGGGTTGACCTACCAGAGGAAAGCCATAGTAGTCAGTTCTCTCGCACTGAGCCTGACACTGTGGCAAAGAAGGGAAGGGGGCAGAATAGAAAAGTACTCGTGGTAGGGGACTCGATAGTTAGGGGAATCGACAGGAGATTTTGTGGGCAAGATCGGGATTCCCGGAAGGTATGTTGCCTCCCTGGTGCCAGGGTCCGGGACGTCTCCGATCGGGTGTATAAAGTTCTGAAAGGGGAGGGTGAACAGCCAGAAATCGTGTTACATATTGGCACAAATGATATAGCCAGAAATAGGTTTGAGGATATAAAAAGTGATTTCAGGGAGTTAGGATGGAAGCTGCAGAGCAGGACGAACAGAGTAGTGTTCTCTGGTTTACTACCGGTGCCACGAGATAGCGAGGTGAGGAACAGGGAGCGGGCGCAGCTGAACACGTGGCTACGCAGCTGGTGTAGGAGGGAGGGCTTCAGATATGTTGATAATTGGGATGCCTTCTGGGGAAGGTGGGACCTGTACAAGAAGGACGGGTTGCATCTGAACTGGAAGGGGACCAATGTCCTGGGTGGAAGGTTTGCTCGAGTAGTTCAAGAGGGTTTAAACTAGTATGGCAGGGGGGTGGGAACCTGAGCTGTATACCAGAGGTGAGCGTTGATGCAGGTGAGGCAGTAGCAAGAGGTAGACCAGCTAGTGGGAAGGATTTTCCTGGGAAGGAACCAAGGGATCGGTTAAAGTGTGTTTGCTTTAATGCAAGGAGTATCAGGAATAAAAGTGATGAACTTAGAGCATGGATCAGTACCTGGTGCTATGATGTTGTGGCCATAACAGAGACATGGGTTTCTCATGGGCAGGAATGGTTGCTGGATGTTCCAGGGTTTAGAACATTTAAAAAGAATAGGGAGGGGGGAAAAAGAGGAGGGGGTGTAGCACTACTAATCAGAGAGAGTATCACAGCTACAGAAGCTTCCATTGTCGAGGAAGATCTGCCTACTGAGTCAGTATGGGTGGAAATTAGGAACAGCAAGGGAGTAGTCACCTCGTTAGGGGTTTACTACAGGCCCCCCAATAGCAGCAGGGAGATTGTAGAAAGCATAGGTCGACAGATTTTGGAAAAGTGTGGACGCAGTAGGGTTGTTGTAATGGGTGACTTTAACTTTCCTAATATTGATTGGAACCTCCTTCGAGCAGAAGATTTGAATGGAGCTGTTTTTGTAAGGTGTGTTCAGGAGGGTTTCCTAACGCAGTACGTTGACAGGCCGACGAGGGGAGAGGCCATTCTAGACTTGGTGCTCGGAATCGAGCCGGGGCAGGTATCAGATCTTGTGGTGGGAGAGCATTTTGGTGATAGTGACCATAACACTCTCTCATTCTACATAGCTATGGAGAAGGAGAGGATTAGGCAGAATGGGAGGATATTTAATTGGGGAAGAGGAAACTATGATGTGATTAGACACGAGTTAGGAAGCATGGACTGGGAGCAGTTGTTCCATGGTAAGGGAACTATAGACATGTGGAGATGGTTTAAGGAACAGTTGTTGGGAGTGATGAGTAAATATGTCCCTCTGAGACAGGCAAGAGGGGTAAGATAAAGGAACCTTGGATGACGAGAGCGGTGGAGCTTCTAGTGAAAAGGAAGAAGGTAGCTTACATAAGGTGGAGGAAGCTAGGGTCAAGTTCAGCTAGAGAGGATTACATGCAGGCAAGGAAGGAGCTCAAAAATGGTCTGAGGAGAGCCAGGAGGGGGCACGAGAAAGGCTTGGCAGAAGGAATCCGGGAAAACACAAAGGCATTTTACACTTACGTGAGGAATAAGAGAATGGTCAAAGAAAGAGTAGGGCCGATCAGGGATAGCATAGGGAACTTGTGTGTGGAGCCTGAGGAGGTAGGGGAAGCCCTAAATGAGTTTTTTGCTTCTGTCTTTACGAAAGAATCGAACTGTGTAGTGAATGAAACCTTTGAAGAGCAGGTGTGCATGCTGGAATGGATAGAGATAGAGGAAGCTGATGTACTGAAAATTTTGTCAAACATTAAGATTGACAAGTCGCCAGGCCCGGATCAGATTTGTCCTCGGCTGCTTTGGGAAGCGAGAAATGCAATTGCTTCGCCACTTGCGAAGATCTTTGCATCCTCGCTCTCCACTGGAGTCGTACCTGAGGACTGGAGAGAGGCAAATGTAATTCCTCTCTTCAAGAAAGGAAATAGGGAAATCCCCGGCAATTATAGACCGGTAAGTCTCATGTCTGTCGTCTGCAAGGTGTTAGAAAGGATTCTGAGGGATAAGATTTATGACCATCTGGAAGAGCATGGCTTGATCAAATACAGTCAACACGGCTTTGAGAGGGGTAGGTCATGCCTTACAAACCTTATCGAGTTTTTTGAGGATGTGACTAGTAAGGTTGATGAGGGTCGAGCTGTGGATGTGGTGTATATGGACTTCAGTAAGGCATTTGATAAGGTTCCCCATGGAAGGCTCATTCAGAAGGTCAGGAGGAATGGGATACAGGGGAACTTAGCTGCTTGGATACAGAATTGGCTGGCCAACAGAAGACAGCGTGTGGTAGTAGAAGGAAAATATTCTGCCTGGAAGTCAGTGGCGAGTGGGGTTCCACAGGGCTCTGTCCTTGGGCCTCTACTGTTTGTAATTTTTATTAATGACTTGGACGAGGGAATTGAAGGATGGGTCAGCAAGTTTGCAGACGACACAAAGGTCGGAGGTGTCGTTGACAGTGTAGAGGGCTGTTGTAGGCTGCAGCGGGACATTGACAGGATGCAGAGATGGGCTGAGAGGTGGCAGATGGAGTTCAACCTGGATAAATGCGAGGTGATGCATTTTGGAAGGTCGAATTTGAAAGCTGAGTACAGGATTAAGGATAGGATTCTTGGCAGCGTGGAGGAACAGAGGGATCTTGGTGTGCAGATACATAGATCCCTTAAAATGGCCACCCAAGTGGACAGGGTTGTTAAGAAAGCATATGGTGTTTTGGCTTTCATTAACAGGGGGATTGAGTTTAAGAGTCGTGAGATCTTGTTGCAGCTCTATAAAACTTTGGTTAGACCGCACTTGGAATACTGCGTCCAGTTCTGGGCGCCCTATTATAGGAAAGATGTGGATGCTTTGGAGAGGGTTCAGAGGAGGTTTACCAGGATGCTGCCTGGACTGGAGGGCTTATCTTATGAAGAGAGGTTGACTGAGCTCGGTCTCTTTTCATTGGAGAAAAGGAGGAGGAGAGGGGACCTAATTGAGGTATACAAGATAATGAGAGGCATAGATAGAGTTGATAGCCAGAGACTATTTCCCAGGGCAGAAATGGCTAGCACGAGGGGTCATAGTTTTAAGCTGGTTGGTGGAAAGTATAGAGGGGATGTCAGAGGCAGGTTCTTTACGCAGAGAGTTGTGAGAGCATGGAATGCGTTGCCAGCAGCAGTTGTGGAAGCAAGGTCATTGGGGTCATTTAAGAGACTGCTGGACATGCATATGGTCACAGAAATTTGAGGGTGCATCCATGAGGATCAATGGTCGGCACAACATTGTGGGCTGAAGGGCCTGTTCTGTGCTGTACTGTTCTATGTTCTATGTTCTAATCCCTTTACCTCTATCTCTAATCCTTGAACGCTGCATAAAATCAAGATCTTTAACAACTCTCCTAGCAGTTTCTCATTTAGACAAGATCTACAAGACCATGACTTAGAAGAGTAGGCCTTCAGGCCTTTTGAGTCTGCTCTGCTATCTAATGAAACCATAGCTGACCTGCTAATTGTGAATTCCATTTGTCTGCCTCAATTCCCTTACTGATTAGAAATCTGCCTCTCTCAGCCTTCAGTAGACTTAACGATCCAGCAGCCCTCTTGGTGAAGAATTCCACAAAGTGCCTAACCCAAGAAGAAATTCCTCCTTATCTCAGTCTTAAATGGGCAGTCCTTTATTTTCAGACTCCAGCCCTAGACTTTTCCATAAGGAAAAACAACTACCCGCATCTACCCTCTTAACCCGCAAAAATCGTTTATGTTCAAATGAGCTCACCTCTTATCGTTCTCGTCTTATTTATATCTTTATGAGGTGGTGTTTCTATACTGAAATGAGCTTTTAAAATGAATATATTGTTGCTAAAATACAGATTTCGAAGCTCACCTTCAGGTGAAGTAGGATAGGTTCTGAATAGTCTGAAGCAGTGAGTAGGGACAAAAATGGAATCACTGACAGGCAAAGATAATAGATTTAGCTAGGGAAGGTTGAGACTGACCCAAGAGAGTTTCTGCACGTCTCAGCATTGTGGATGAAACCACCTGGAAACCACCAGGAAAAACCACAACAGTCACTTCTATTAATGTTTTCCACAATCAATTACACTGGCTCAGGATTCATTTTGCCACCCCAATTTATTTTATAAAAATCCATCAACTGCTCTGATTCATTTTCTCATGTGCATAAGGAGCAATAAAAACACTTTAACATTTTTAACTTTAAAAAGGTAAAGTCACCATAGTCTCACCAGACCAGGGGGCTGCTCTGTCATTAGAGATAGACAACTAGTGATGGTTTAACCCAAGGATCACTATGTCTTAGGCAAGGGAAGAAGTTGAGAAGGAGAATCTTTTATGGTAACCTCAGCTGGCGCAGCAATTAAACCAACAATCTTGGGTTCACGCTGCATCACAAACTGAAACTATGAAATAGTCCAGTATAATGCATAAAAGACATTTTAAATGATTTTTGGCAAGGTTATTCATAAATCTAAGGTTGGATACACTATTGAAAACAAATACTTATTTCTGGTGAACATATTATTCTGCATCATTACCATTTTTAAATACACTGAAGTTTTTCTATAAATCACACTAACAGGTTGCACTAGCTCTTTGCAGATTTTACATTAGTCGTTATGCAAATGAACTTTAGCCAAATTAATCAATTTTGAGTGCAATTTCACAACTGTATCCAAAGCAGAAATTCTAAAACCTGCATATCAGGCTGGCAAGTGAAGGAATTTGGAGGAGCATAGTCTTTTTTCTTGTGTGGAAGCTTAGGATACACCTAAGAATCTTGCACCAGACAACGGATAAGGAAGTGATGTGGATGAAGTTCAAGAATGGATCCTCGAGAGAATGCAAAGGTGACAAATAAAGAAGTGAATAAGAAACTATTGCTGGGGAAGCCTGGTCATTGTCAGACAGGCAGACAGATAACATTAGAGAGATTAAGACGACTCCGGTGGAGCTGGACACTGGGCAAAGTTTAAGGATAACAAAAATAACCAAAAATTGCTGGAGAAACTCAACAGGTCTGGCAGCATCTGTGGAGGGAGATCAGAGTTAATGTTAAGTCTGTTGAGCTTCTCCAGCAATTTTGGTTTTTGTTTCAGATTTCCAGCATCTACTGTTCTTTGGTTTATTATAAGGATGACGACGTGGTTGAATCTGAAGCTTGCAGAAGTTGAGGGCATTGTACTGTGTTCACAATCAGCATCCCACATGACTTTGATAGTTGGTATTGTGTGTTGTGGGGAGGGCAGCAGTTGGAATGGAAAAATTTAAGTCTTTCATTCTCCCAGCAAACCTTTTGACTGAAGTTTCCATTGCAGACCTGGGCAATAAAAACAGCCTTGGTACGAATTTACAATTTGCTTATATTAATTTATAAGAATATAAATAATTAAGTAACTGCACTGGTTACGATATCTGTCGATCATTAAAATACATTGACAATGGCTTTCAAACCAAACAAACTTGATTGGTGCCTGTATTTCACTAGCCAGCTAAATTAGTACAGTTAAAAAGAGTTACAACCAAATAGTTTGTCTGTCTTTTCTCTACAAGAGAGAAGTATAACCTCGTAGAGATCATTAAATATAAAGATGTTTTAGATAGAGAAGAAATTTCCACTTGTAAAGAATCCAAAGTTTGAGACTACAAATGTAAGACAATTCATAATTATAGCACTAAAATTAAGTTTCTTCGTCAACTCTATCACCCTGGGTTCCCCCAAGATATGATTTAGAATGTGGAACTTGATCCCACCTGGAGTGGTTGAGACAAATTGCACATTATATATTGATATATTTAAAGGGGTACTAGTTAAGCCCATGATATAGAAATCAGTAAAAAGATACATTGGTAGGATTAGAGTTAGGTGTAGGATGGGAAGAACGCTCACGTGGGCCAAAAATACGAGTACAATCCAGATGAACCAAATAGTCTGTTTCTGCACGAAACATTCAATGTAATAAACTAACCTTTCTGGCAATTGGCATCCTATTAAAAATATTCCACAACAGAATTCCCACAATCACTTTGTCTCTCAAGTAGAAGATGACACCTTTTCCATAGTCCTCGCCTTCCTGAGGTGGATGAGCTGAAGAAGCAGCACCAGCAGATACATTTACAGAAGTGGCTACTTCTTCGGTTTCACTTTCTGAACGGATTCCTGTCCCTACATTCAAGAACAAAGCATATAACAGTCATGGTCAAGACATTTTGGCTATTTGAATGGGGTAAAAAGTCTGTTTAATGAATTGCCAATCTTCCAATCACATTGATTTTGTTCCAAAGATAACACACTGCAATTTCACATGCCATCTACAAAAATGTTTACCATGTACACCAAGAGTCATTGAATAGTTACTACAAATCAGAATCCTGACGATTTCCAATCTTTCTACCTTGGAGTAATACTACAACTCACAGCAACTTTACTCTGATCTTATTATCAACTAACACAGCAAACACCTGGGAGAGAGGATTGTTAAAGACCACAAACAAAATAGTGATTAGATAGAGTCCAGTCATATATTTTCTAGTCAGTTCTTTTTCTAGTTCACACACCACGAATTCCAACCATGCTGATTAAATGTACCCCATGCAGACAGACACTTAGTCAACTGCTCACCCAATTATCCCTTATAATTAACATAATCATGTGTTCGCTCAAACCAGTTGGATGCTTGCAGATCCCACTAAACAATTACAAGGATAGGACTGTTCTAGCACTTACATCTTAGCAACATGTCATCTCAGGTCTAGTTACATTTTTTTTCTAGAGTGAAAGATTTTGTTATGTGCCCAGCCTGATTCTCTATTCTGCTGAAGACAATTCTGCAGGGCAGCCATTCTGCTATTGTCCACCTTTTGTCATGCTCTACATTTAGATTCAGGTCAAACACTTCAAATGCAACTTAGTTCAAAAAGTAGCAGGCTTTCAAATGATGTTAATAGAAAATAACCACCAATTCTATTGTTGTTTTAATACAGCATTAGTTTGTTTGTTTGAGGGGGAAAAAAAAGTTATTGAATCCAAAGATAGTATTATAAAACACTGGACAAACAAAAAACACCAACAGTACTAATTGAAGGTAAATTACACACAAATCGTGTTATCCTTTTGTTTCTAAAAAAGGTAACATTTTGTAATTACCAGATTCCTGTGTCACAGCTCTGGGGGTGTCCTTAGCAGTCCCCTTAGCAAATACTCCCACAGTAGGTAAACTACTGTCTACAATACCAATGGCTTCATATCCTACATCAGGACCTAAGTCACTCCTATAATAGAAAGAATTTAGTTAGACCTGAAAAAACATTACATATTGTGACAAATTGGTCAATATGAGATATTTAAAATGTGTCACCATTATTAAATAAATATTTGCTGAAAGTGGATACAAAGGCAATTCATACCAAAACATTGACTGGTGCCAGTAAGGCTTTGCAGCTCCAGTCATGTTCTCACCAGCCAACCTGCCACTCACAACAGCATGGTCATGGTGTTCCACACGCCTCCTTCCCAATTTAAGATCATAAAAACAAGCAGCATCTCCAGCCTGCAGTGTAAAGAAAACTCAAAATAAACATTTCCATGTTTTGTTAAGAAGGCAGTGTGCAATTTGCTTCTGAGAGATTAAATTTACATCTATGTATCATATTTCTTAAGTGAAACATAGTTAGCATTTGTGCTCAGTTTCAGAACTTTACCATAAATTTATCTTTACCTGAAATTTAAAAAAAAATACTAAGGAAAATAACAGATATAATAAAATAAATTACATGACCATAGATCATACTTCCATATTCAGGCACTTCGATTCTGAAAAAAATTCAAGCATCAGTATTTTCAAAATACGGTTTTTAAAAAAATCAGTTTCCAAATGGCTATGTTCAATATACTCACCACCCAAATATTTGAACGGGCTTGCAATTCTGCATTTACTCTAAATCCACCCAAATCTGAGTCCACCTCCATCCTTGCTGACTTTGCTAATTCCACACTAGGCTCAAGGCCCACTGCCGCAACAACATGATCAGTCTTTATCTGCAAATAGGATAGCAAAGGAGTTTAACTGGAACTTTAATCAACAAGACTAAAGTACTTTTTAAATACTATACATACAAGAACTTGCAAATTTATATTAAGAATACTCACTGTTTGCCCATCCTTAAGTGTCAGAATAACTTTCTTATCTTGATATTTTGCAGATTTCACAACTGTATTGGGCATGACACTAACACCCTCTGAAGAAAAAGAATCTTGTTACATGACAATGGCAATGCTTTTGATCTATATTAATCAGTAAAAGGCTTTGGACATGGTGGTTCATTGGATGAGAGAAACAGACCATTAAGTTCACAATATTCGTACAATACAAATGATGGCCTTTTCAACAATTCCAAATGAATAATTATCCAATATACTTGATTGTACAGTGTGATGCAAAACAGAACACAATCTATGCTGAGCGTAACAATTTAATCTGAAATCAGCAGTACAAAATCTTTGATGGGAAAAAGAAAACACACAGGAGAGAGATAGGATTTTCCAGCCTATAGTAAGTTGTTAGAAATAAAAGTCATTTCCCTTTGTCATACTGAATGTTAAACTTGCATAAGATTTAAAATTGAATGCACATATTGGAATTTATATAATGTTAAGTCACTAAGATTAGCCAAAAATTTAGACAGCTTGCAAGTATGCTTTACTTGTAATACATGAAGAAACAAAATTCCAGGCTGTAATGCCGTCTACTAACTAAATCCTGTAAAATTGGATTTTACAAATAGTAAACAGGAATATTTACCTTTCCTTACTTTCTCAGTTGTCCAATTGCTGAGGTATTCTGGGAGAATCTTGCCCATGTTTCCTTTCTCTGGAAATATCTGAATCACCTCGAGTTCTGTGTTCCGTGCTGCAATTTAACATATTACAGTTAAAGGAAACAGAAACCCCCCCCCCCCCCGCCCCCATTTGATGCTTGCTAAGCATCACTGGATTTCTAAAAGCTTTAGAATTTTTGTAAACATAAAAGATATTTTGCTAATTGAGGCATCTGAGCATCAATAACTGCTAATCACACAACCAATTTTGCAAAGTCTTTATATATTACATGGAGGATATCAATGTTTTAATGCCTGTTGACAAGAAGGACAGATTAATCCAGCACTGTTACGCTTAACAGGTCTCTTTTTTTCTCCTGAAGATCCCTTGGCATATGCTATTCTAGATGAAATGTAAAAAATCTCTCACTAATTTGGCCATTCCATGCTTGTGAGCAAAGATAGAGAATGGACGGATGATTGCTGACATCAGCATGCTCTAAACCTGGCCAGTTTTCTTCCCAAATCTGATCCCATTGGTATAGGGTCAAATCAAGACAAAGAGGTGGTGGTCCAAGGTTAGATCAGCTCCTTAAGCAGAAAGTGGAACTGACTGCTTGTTTGCTTGAACTCAAAAGCACTGTCAGGAGAGATACCATTAATACGATGAGCTCACGACAGAAAAGTTGACACATCAGCAGTTAACGTGTATAAACTTAGAGGTCTCTTTAGTCTGGTAAAGTAAGCCATACCTTTATATTTACCAGCTGTTTCAAATGAAATCCCTTTTTAGCTTAATCAATGCATATGTTTTTGTTTTTAATCCAAAGGTAGGTGACATATGAATTGTAAGGTAGCTTTCAGACCAGGCCACATTAATTTAAATGAATGCAACTTCAAAAGGATCTAGTAAATTAGCAACATACCCTGATTTTCCCCAAAACTTTTATTAAAGTTTCCTCCACAAATGCTACTCATCTATCAGTCATGCAGAAACATGACTTGCAAGAGCATAGTACAAGTACATTCTAGCCTAGATTTCCAATCCATTGCCAAATGATTTTGCAAAGAATCTAGCCCTCCATCTGACAGGAAATATAAACGGGGGACCGACAGTACCTCAAGCCTGTTGTCATTCAATGTCACAGATGAACACTATGGACTTCCCATCCGTACAATTTTCCTGCCCCATTTCCACACTCCCGACCCCATTAGTGTCCAATCTGTCAATCTCCATCTTTAATATATTTATCAAATGAGCAGCCAACATATTCTGCACAGAGTGTCAAAAACCTTCAAACTTCAGAGCAAAGAAATTTCTCATCTAGGTCCTAAATGGAATCCCTTTGATCTCCCTCATTCTTGACTCCCCAGGTAGGGGCAAGTGTCTCACAGAGTTTAGCTCGCACACCCTCCTAAAAATCTGAAACATTTCAATGAGGTCACTTCTAAATACCAGAGAATATAGGCCATTCTACAGGAATAATAAACTAAAACATACCACGTTTTCCCAAAGCACAGGCCAATTCGCTACCCAGGAATCCACCACCAATAATGACAATAGATTGAACATTTCTTGAAATCTTCTCCAATGATTTAAAATCTTCTATCTGCAAGAAGATTTGAAGTCAACATTAGAAAAATAGTTTCTTCTGCAACAAAGAACATATAATTAATAAAAAGCCAATGATATTTAGTTGCTAAAATCACATCCCTTCACCAACTTCTCTGCACTTTTTTTAAAAAGTAAATCTGAGCTTGTAATGACAAAGGTTGACAGAGACAGCATTATTTTTCATACACTATTTATTATGCTCCAGGTCAAATACAGCATAAATTTGATGCTGGCTCAACAATTGTACCAATCCCACTTCATAATAACTTTGCAATATAATGTATCTTCTTGCAGATAGAAGCCATTTTGTACATATGATGAGGTATCACACTAATTCAATGCTGATTGGGAAGGGGATTGGAATAGTTGCTTCACATATGCTGACATGTATAATTGGGAAAGACTTTCATTCATTCAAAATAGGAAGGATGCAAGACCCGTCTTAGTCTTCCGTAAAGTTTTTTTTTCTGAACATGTCTATAGTTTAAATACTTGAAAACATATTTTATTCATTGTTTCACACTTACAAGCCCAAATTTACAAAAATAAATCTAATCCTGTTTTAGCCTTCACTAATGGGGACTAATTGAGTTTGTACTAAACATCTCAAATTATTTCCTCAAATTTATGACAATTTGTCAAAGTAACTTAGTTCTATAAGGAATTCCAAGTATAATTCTGCTTCTCCCAAGGAAAACTGGTTATGTCAACTTGACTTCTGACATTTGGTTTGACAACGGGAGGTCAAGTTAGTTATATTTGGATTGCGGATTTTAGAATCTAAGAATCCCTTCACTGACTCACTAGTTAAATACAGTCAGTGTTACAGAAGGTTAATGGTAAGAGCAGGTGAATTTTAACAGAAACTCAACAGTAAGAAATCCTCACTGACATTTAATTACTAAAAAAAATTGACTACCACCCCAAGCATTTTTAAGTATAACGTCAAATGTTTTAAAATTGCTAACAAAAGGACAAAATAGCATTCAGATTGCAATAAAATGCTGTACTGCATCTATGCGCAGGAATGCAAAGAATATAACCAATCTGAAACATACAAGAAATATTAACTGGAGATAACATGGGAACCTTATACAAGGTGTAGAAACAGTTGACAAGACACAAGATAAGGGTATTAAAAATCATTTTCCCTGGAATATGCCTAACTTATTACCTAGCCTTTGAAAAGTCAACGAACAGAACGGATAGCAGATGTGTGGAGACAACAGTTGATTTATTTTCAATGCCAAGGACAGTTATTCAGCTTGAGTGTTTGCACCACTAGTCAGAATCATCTCTATTATGCAGTCTATGAATTCTGTATCAAGTAGAGCAGACATTGTTTACAATATACATCATGAACATTACACACAAATACACTACAGCATTGTATCATATTTAATATATTTTTTCCTAACAACTTCTACCATATATTAAATTACAAAACAGAAATCATCTTTTTATTTCCAAACCTTTTAAAATTACAGCACTGTGTTTATTTTCAGATTTAAGCAATCTGTTGAAATAAGATTTCTCCTAGTATAATGGCATCATATCATTTTGTCTGCTGTCCACTTTCTTGGCATTCCCCTGCCCCTAATAATGTTTAAGTTATTACAAAGAACTCAAAGTGCAAACTTATAATTTGTTTCTCCATCATCACACTAACCTTATTTTCTCTTCTATCAAATCCAAACAAAATCCTAGATTAGATATTCTATTTTTGAATTTAATTAGCCAGGTAAACTTGCATCAAATATTCAACATCACCTTCTCCATTGGACTTTGAATGCATTCCTCCAGAAAATCTTACACAAGAATGAATGGCAGTACTGCTGTCATACACAGTATAAAGCAAACAATTCGGCTTGGGATTTTAAAAATCACTTTATGGTTTGAGATTTTTCAGCAAACATGAGTCTCATTATTCAACATAATACAGTTTGTGGCCCATTTTGAAAATTCAAAGATTTAGAGGAAAAACTGATTTTGCTTCGAACAGGGACAGGTTTAATGATGTTCTCCAATGGATTAGATTTTATTTCCATTGTAATTTAAGGCAAAACCAGCTTTTTTTTGCTTTTCATTTGGAGTTATTCTTGATTTTAAGACCCATATCCAGCAAATCAGGTCACATTCAAGGGCTAACTTTGAACATACCAAAATTGCTTGTAATATTTCCTCCCTTACTTCGACTTAATATCTGTAAATCTTCCTCCATCTCCTTGGTTGTAACATGAACGCCCTATCTGAATCCATTGTCTCAAGTAGCTCCCTTTCTTAAGTCCTCAGTTAGTAGACAGCTAATGGAATGTAATGGACAATTCATGATCAATAGTTAGCTACTGAAAGGATGCAATGTATTTTGAACAGGTAGTAAAGTTGCTTCTTAAACCCCATATCATGAATTTCTAACTTGCTTTAAAATCATCTTAAAATGTCTCAGCTGTATCATATTAAACAAGTTTATTGCTAAAAACTGCACTGGTGACAGAGTACAGTACTTTTACCCAGGCCTCACACTTAACAGCAGTACACGGCCAGACAAAGATTTTGAGATGGGCCAAGGGTGCAATGAAAAGTATCCAGCAACCAGGCCAATCTTCTCAATCAGGTTTGTGTGCATGCATGCTAGCTATTATTTGCAAGTGCAGGAATATTTGCAAAGGTAACCATGCATTGAACTAGGATTAGATTTTCTATCTTATGCCCATATTACATATTTGTAACTGGAGGAACTGGAATCCAGTAGTGATGTTTAATTTGTATCAGTAAGGTTACATTCTCCACACATAGCAAGACAAACCAGGAGCAGGAGTAGGCCATTAGGTCCTAAGTGCCTGCTTTGCATTCAATGTAATCATGGCTTATCCTCCATGTCATACTTCTGCTATTTTTCAGTTTTGCTTCATTTTACTTACATTGCCAGCAAGACCAATACCTCAATACACAAGCAGCAGCATTTTCTGAAACTGAAAGCTGTGCTGGATGTGGAAACATCTGATCTAACACCAGGGGAGTTTATGTTTGCTCACTGACTCGGCTGCTGGCACAGCTGGTTAACGTCATACCTGTTTAACCATGCATACCACAGAGGTGTAAAGTTAAGCGAATACCATCTGCATCCTTAACCAAGGTTTATTGTTCAGATCACAGGCAGACTAATGCTACATTCTTACAACTGGATTCAGAGACTCAAGGTTTAGAAGGGGTGGATGGGATGGAGGGAAAGGCAATAGATTATGCCAAGTACTGTGCACATAAGCATCAGGTGAGAGAAAAGTATGCACTTACTGGAAAACAACTGTATTTCTTTAAGCTCACATGTGGTCAGTGAGGTATCATGCTAGAGTATCTTGCAACTGCGTATCAGCACACCCAGGGATTAGTCAATATATTCAAGACAGATGTAGAGATAGGCGAATGTTTTGAGCAAAGATACAGTGAAACAAACTTATTGCTAGAAGTGCACCAGGTTAAGGAGTTCGTCAAATGTTGTTTTGCAGTATCCACTGTGATATTGCTATATATTGGTGATGGGTAGGTGTTACTGAATCAAGGTTTGAAAGCCATAACTGCATTGTAAAATCAGCTTTTAGATTAGCTCTTTGTAAATGTGTAATTAAGTTGGGGGATCAAAATTCATAGCTTTTTAAAAAAAATTATAAACAAAAATAGAGCTTGAGCATTATAGTGCAAGTCATGAGGTCTGGCTAGAAGATATATCAAGTTAATTAATTAAGAAAATTAGAAGGAAAATTGTTATGAGATAGAAGCTCGTAGGAAGACAATCTAAAATAAGAATAAAACATATGACAATATACTTTTTCAAATTACTATTGTTCCTGGTGTAGCTGAGTTTCTTTTTTAAATTGTTTTGCATTTAGGGATCTCCTGTTTAAATATTCCATGCTAGCTTACTAATTGAACTGAATCAGCCCATAAATCATAACTATTATGTAATGCAATTAGATATAATCCAAGTTAATAAAGTAAAATTGCAATGAACAAAATGGCAGGACAATGCATTTGCTGTGATCAAACAAAGTAGCAAAATTGAGCAGCATGTCCAAATATCTGATAGTTTTATCATCTTGAATCTCTTGCATTCCACAAAGGGCTGGTAGTCCTCTAGTAGGTCCCTTAATTGGCTGAGGGAGCGTTAATAACCAGTTTGGCTCTGGACAGCATCAGACCCATCCCGCCTTTATATGTGTATAGCTGCTCAAGTGCACACATACAATGAATATGGATCACTCATTACAATTAGATCCCTAACCAGATAATTTACCCACCCCTAACTGAGGGGCACTGAGGCTAACTGTCATATTTCTACTATTATCTCTCTCAATCAGCTAATTTAACACAGGCCAAGGATTGAAACAGGAATCCTCCTGTCCTATAATTTAAAATCTTTTCTACGACTGTATGTTGGAGCTTAAGTAACAGGAGAGTGAAAAAAAATCAAAAAATTTGAATCAGAGTTTAGAGAAAACTCACAAATAATATAGTACCTTTCTGAATAGAGTGGTTTGCTTTTGCACCTCTTCTCCTGCTCTTTCAAGTGCTGGAAGGTTACGTGGAGTACCGCCTAGGGACAAGGAGAAAACTTAATAAGAAAAAGAGAGATAGGGAAAGAGGAAGACTCAACTTAAGCAAACGTTCTTTGAATCATTTGAAAAAAAATGTTAACATGGCAGCAATAAAGCACAGAGGTGACATACTATACAAGTCAGATGGCTGTGAGCTTTCACCTCACAATCATCACTCATTGAGCCTTGATTTTGCAGCAAATGATTGCAGGAGTATTGTCAGGGAAGATCAGATACAGAGAAGAGAAACCAAAGCCCAAATGTTTGGCAGAAGAGAGTTGTGGTGAAATGATAGAAATGACCCAAAATCATTAAGTACCATTTCCAAAATCAGTTCTTCCTATTATCTTTGGAGTGGGAAAGGAGTCAGGCCAGGTTTTGCACATTCACATTTTAAGGAATCAACTGGTCATTTAACTCAGCAGCAGCAAAGAGTCGGTCAGAATTTTGGGGAATTGTTTCGAAAGCCAGGGCATCTCCTTTAGCAAGTCAAAGTAGCCCTCCGTAACCCTCCAAAAATATGATCCTGGGATATACCGGGTGAATAACAACTTCTTGCAGGATGGTGTTGAATGGATGGTGGGGGCAGGGGGATTCTATGAGCTTCTGGACTTCTAACCCAGCCTGCTTGCCCGGATTGAAAAGAGAGATCCGGGTGACCATATTTACAGGTTCGTTTTAAGGAACTGGGAATTCTTGTGCCTTTGTACATTGAGCCTGGGAAAGAATGTTAGGGCCCGAGTTGCTCATCTGAAACTAAAATACTATCCAAAGAAAACAAAGCTAGCTTATAAGTTACTTTCTGTTCACAATATATGGAATCCATAGAAATGTTTCCACCATAGCTGATTTGTGCTTAATACTAAGTTGCACAAATTGTTTCAGCTAACATATAAAATATAAATTGCAATAAATATGCAGCTCAGAAACAGCCATAAATTAAAGTCAAAGGATTGTGAATGATTTTAAAAAAAATTTACCTGTTGCAATTAAACATTTATCATAAGTAATTTCGGAACCATTGTCCAATCTTACTTTATTCCCTCGGACGTCCATGTGTAAGACCTACAGAAACAGATTGCATACAGATCTTTTAATTAAAAAAGGCCTCCCCGACACAAAACAATGAAAATTTTCTTTTTTATTCTGCATTTAAACCCAACAAAAGTCCTGTTACATTTCTATCAAATGCAAGAACATGCAATTTGGAGCCAATCCCTATCTAAAACTAATGCTATGCGCGTATTAATTTATGGGTAATTACGCAACATCTCACCATTTCCAATTACAGACTCTGATACTAAGCTGGTAGAATTTGAACTTACTTTCCTGCTAGTCAACACTGCTACTCCTCCATTCTCCACAAAAGGCAAGTCTTGAGGACTGACATAGAAAGACGGGGGCTGGAAAAAAATGCTGTAAATACAAAGATTGCAGGTTAACTTTTATTTTTAAACACCTTTTAAAATTGAGAAGTAACATTACAACTTAAAAATCAGGGTATTTAAATTAAACTTTCTGATAATTGGTACAAAAGCATTCATCCAACATTTCTAGGCAGTGGAGAGAGAATTTCAGTCAGTCAATCTTGTGCCTAATATCCCACAAAGAAATTTCAAGGTCCAGTAATCTGAATGCCTAGTATATAATGATTTTTCAGCCACTCAAACCACAGAATTTAGTGCCACTGTTTTTGTTTCACTTTGGCAGATTAATTTTAGGCTTTAGATGAGGGCTGAAGTATGTGGGAATATTCGAACTCAGTGATTCTAATTAGATAATTGCAAAAATTGGTTTCACAGAAATTTAATCTAGCTATGGACATGATGTGATAAGTATGAAATGCATAGGGAGTAATAAAGGAAAGGATGTTTAAAAAACGGTGATACTTAACAGCATTGAAATTCAGAACACCCAAGACTGGTTACCTGATAGACAGGTGACTTAAAATACAAAATGCTTGGTGTGCACTGACTTAAATTCTTTAGTTAAAGGCTCAAGTTTAACCTTTGCATTTTAAAATTTTTCAGGTGCCTGTATGTACAAGTTGTCTCTCTTTGTATAAGGAGCACAGTCTCAGCAGTTAGTTTTCCAATTTAAAATTACAATACTATATCACCGAACTTGCTAACTGTGTGATTGCACCATCTTAAATGCTGGACACAATGGCACTGGACATGGATAAAATAATATCATTTGAATTTTCAGCACAAGTAGGAACATTCATGTTTTGCCAGTTTATTTCCTAATGTTTAGCTCATTGGTTAAGTGATCTATGATTAAAATACTTGTATTTATACTTCAATCAAGTCACTCGTCACTCTTCTGAATACCCATGGAAATAAATCTGCTATGTCCATTCTTTCCTCATTAGGCAACCCAGATTCCATTTATCACTTTAGCAAACCATCAATAAACCTCTTTCAACAGACTTCTATCCTTAAATAAGGAGACCAAAATTGCACAGTCTTCAAGATTTTGTCGCACCAAAGCCCTGTATAACTGAAGGACATACTTTCATGTTCAATTCCTCTTATAATAAAAGGACAATATTCCTCAGCCATAACTGCTTGCTGTATCTTAGAACAGAATACCTAGTGTGGAAACAGGCCATTCAGCCTAACAAGTCCACACCTACTCACACCCCTGCTATTTTATCCCTGTAATCCTGCACTTCCCATGGCTAATCCAAATAACCTACACATCCCCGTACACTATGGGACAATTTAGCATAGCCAATCCACCTAACCTGCACATCTCTGGACGGTGGGAGGAAACCGGAGTACTCGGTGGAAACCCACGCAGACACCGGGAGAACATGCAAACTCCACACAGTCACCTGAGGCGAGAATTGAACCCAGGTCCCTGGTGATGTGAAGTGCAGTGCTAACCACTGGGCGAACTGAATACTAACTTTTTCTGATGCATGCATCAGAACAGCTAGATCCTGTCACATCTTGGACTTCTACAGTCAGTCATTCTCTATTTGCTTTTTCACTTGTCCTGCCAAAATGAACAACTTTAAATTTTCCCCCATTACACACCACTTGTTAGATTGTTGCTCAATCACTCAACCTATCCACCTGCAACCTCAATGTGTTTTTCAAAACATACTTTCCTGCCTATCTTTGTGTCATTTGCAAACTAAGTTAGCATACATTTAATCCCTTCATCTAAGTTAGCTTTTCCACCTATATGTTGCTAGTGGATAATCTGGTCAACCTTGCTACAAAAACTGGCTTTGAAGGGGCATTCAATGATCAAGAATGGGAATTCTGGATGATCTTTTTGCCTCTTAAAAGAAGTGGTAACATACCTTAGAAGAAGAAAATATAAAGTACATTTTGTGAAAAACATTCGACTTTTCCCATATCTATTTTATCTCACTTAATTACAGTTCCGTAAAGAGGGGAAATGCGGCCAATTGCTCAATGTTCTCTCGCAAATGGTTTTTCAAATTTCCAAAAAAAGAAAAGAAACAAAAATCCTATATGTTAGACCATAAGATAAAGCAATAGAATTAGGCCATTCAACCCATCAAGTCTGCTCCATCATTCGATCATGACTGATGTGCTTCTCAACCCTATTCTCCTACCTACACCATGTAACCATTAATCCCCTTACTAATCAAGGACCTATCTATCTCTGTTTAAAATGCACTCAATGAGTTCCACAGATTAACCACCCTTTATCTGAAGATATTCCTCCTGACCTCAGTTCTAAAGGGTCAATCTTTCATTCTGAAGGCACTGCCCTGAGGTCCTAGATTCGCCTGAATCTCCTAGTGGAAAGATCTTGTCCACATCCACTCTATCCAGGCCTCTCAGTATTCTGTCAATTTCAAGCAGATTCCCCCTCATCCTTCTAAATACTACGGAGACCCAGAGTCCTCAATTGTCCCTCCTATGACACGCTCTTCATTCCCCAGAATCATTCTTGTAAGCCTCCTCCGGATGTCCTCCATTGCCAGCACATCTTTCCTTAGATATAGGGCTCAAAACTACTTGTAATATTTTAATTAGGTGTTAGGATTTTGCGTTGTAGAGTTGGAACAGAAACAGTAACTTTGTTAAGCTATGTCAAATGCTTACCTTCTCTCTTTTCCATTCCATTGCTTAAATCTCAATGTTTCTGGTACACTGGAGTCATCAGAAAACCACAACTCTTTTGAAAGTGGTGGCCGCATATAAGGCAAATCTGGTTCTTCTGAAACGATCAGGACCTGAAACATATACAAAATATCAAACACTTGGAAATCCAGACTGTGATTAAACTCCATAAGAATGCTGTTCGACAACCAAGACAGCAATTCAACAAATATGCCATATCACAGATGGGAAGAAGCTTTTTAGTTCTTAGCCAAATGAAATTCTGTGCTAATTTTCTATTTCATCAACTGAGGTTCACTTTGGATTCTATTACCTCTACTCCTTGCCAAAGTAACTGACAGACTTTCAAAATGAGTCAAATGACATGCTATATTATAAGATGCTTACATCCTCATCTCATTCTCAGTTTCACCTTTAGTTTTAATTCCTGTTCTACATTTTTTTTTGACAAAACAAAGAATCACATATTAAGTACTCTAACAGGTTGGGACCTGTGATCAGTGAGGTTCCACAGGCATCAGTACTGAGACTGCAATGGTTTACAATACATATTGTAATGACTTGGAGGAAGTAAGCACACGGTACTGCAGCCGAATTTGCAGATTCCCTCAAAAAAAAAAGTGGAAAGGCTGGTTGCGAGAGGGATACAGTTTTGTTTTGAGGGAATACAACACAGAACTAAAATTTGCTGCTATAAATTGAGAATACATTGTCTTTCAGGCTAGTGCACTTGAATTTACTTTCTCCCTTCAACTTCTGAAAGCTCTGCATCCTTCTTGAAATAAGGTCCCACTGGGACTGGCCAAGTTTCAATATTTGCTCAAATGTCCATTCTCTCAGAGATCCTGAAGGCTACACAATATCAGCCTGATAGTCAACTGCAGGAGAAGTGATCCAGTCTTCAAGTGACTTGCATGCATTGGCCTCCAGAAGATGTCACTAAGCAGCAATCAAGAGCAAGCAGGCCAGGTGATTTTCCCTTCTTTAAAAAGGAGGTACTGAAATCAGTTGCAGCTCTCCAGTTTCTGCCCTGCTGCCACAGCAGACATTGAATGTAAGGCTCTCTTGATTACTGCCTTAATCATCAAAACATCATGGGGACGCAGTCATCCAAAAATAAACGTAATTAGACTAACGTCTCATGCAAAGTGAAATCATTACCAACCCTTGCTCCAGGATCTCGAGCGCGGATAGATCTAGCTGCTGCAAATGAAGCAGTTCCACCACCAATCAGAAGATAAGGAGCATGAGATGGGATGTCAGGCCTAGCACTGACTGGCGTAACTATTGATGCTGTCAGGAGAGAAAGGAGCATCTTTTTTAACCAAATCCTAACTGCACAGTATTCAGCATTAGCAATAATCTTATTAAAACAGGAAGACCTCAAACAAAACAAAACAAAACAAAATTTATCAAAAGAAAATTAATTAGTAATAGGTAAAATTTGCATCTCCACTAATGTTTCCAGGTGACAACATATTCAGAAACACAAAAGGACTCCTCATAGCTATGAATGTTGTTTCTAATGGATTTCATCAACTGTTTACAATTAGCATTTTTAAATTGCTTCTTGGAAATGTTCTCTCCATGTTTATGAGGCCAATCAATTAAAAGGATGGTAATATCTTTTCGTAGAAGGATTGTTTTACTGAAAAATATACTGGATCCTTTATCCTGTCATCATCATTTGCTCTCCTACAGTTAACAGGGCAATTAAACTGCACACAAAACCAATCATGAACAAATATGTTGAACTTCTTCATCCCTGGTATCTGGGTCCTAGTTTTCTCCTTTATATATATTTAGCCCCGAACTAGATTACATTTTGGCTAACAGCATCATTCAAACTTTTATAAAAATACTCTTTTACAACAGGCTTTAGTTTATTTTTAATGAGCTACATTAATAACATGAAATAAACAAGAAAATTAAAGTTCAAAAAAGCAAGATGTGACACCTGAATTGATGTAATCAAGTGTAAAAAAAATGACGTTGAGATGTGTAACTACACTGCTCAATTACTGAATTCTTGCTTAGTCATTTAAACAGGGTGCTCACATACATTTCCTTACTAGTGAGAACAGAAGCAAGCAAATTGCTAACTGCACTTTTAGTGTTGGTAAGATACGCAACACTATGTTTAACACAAAATGCTATTATAGTGTAAAAATGATCTTTTCAGAGCAATATCAACTGTAAACAGGTAAAAATACATTATAAATTGTAAATCCAAATATATAATTGATCTAATATTTGAACCAATTTGGTTTAAAGATTTACAAAAGGTCCTATTAGCATTTAAAATACTGTGTGCGCTTAATGGGAAAATAAAGCGAATCAGGACCCACCTTATCTTTACCATTTTCAACTGTTTGAGTTGCTCAGTTCCAGAACAATTGGCTTTCATTGAGGCCTACTGAGGCACTTCCATGATAAACCCTTATGAAACTTCAACGGAAGCAGGAGATTCTGCAATCACGAACCATTCGACAAAAATTTGCCCGTCGTGCTAGGTTCAGAGCTATTTCAGTGCTATACTACATTACAAAATTATAGTCTAGCTAGAAGACCACAAGATATAGATATAGAAGGCAGCCATTCAGCCCATAAAAACTGTTCTGCCATTCATTGCTATCATGGCTGATCCCATAATCCTCAACTTCACTTTCCCGCATTTTCCCCAAAATGTTTGATTCATTTACTGATTAAAAATCTGTCTCTCTCAACTCTGAGCATATTTAATAACCTAGCCTCAAGTGACGTCTGCAGTAAGTAATTCCTCAGACTTACTGCCCTCAGGGAAGAAATTTCTCTTTATCTCTGCCTTAAATGAGCAACCCCTTATACTGAGACTATGCCCTTTCGTCTTGACTCCCCAAAATGGGGAAGCAACCTTTTGGCATCTACCCTGTTGAATCCCCTAAGAATCTTGTATAAGGCCCAATCCACTCAACACTTCCTCATAATATATTCCACCCCATACTTGGTAACTGCCTAGTGAACATTATGTGACAGCCTCCAATGTGAGTATATTTTTCACAGTATTCCAGTTGTGGTCTGACCAACGCTTTGTACAGTTTTAGCAAAAACTCTCTACTGCGATATTCCATTCTCTTTACAAAGGCCAACATTCCATTTGCCTTCCTCACTACCCACTGAAATTTTATGCTGGCTGTTTGAGGTTCATATATGTGGATTCCCAAATTCCTGCACTTTGGCTTTCTCCATTTAAGTAATTTTTGGTATTTCTATTCATTTTGCTAATGCCTATCCTCGCATTTTTCTATAGTTCATCTGCCCAAGATTTTGCCTATTTGCTTAACTTATCTATACCCCCCTGTAGTCTCTGTATCATTTTCATTATTTTTGTGTCACTTGCAAACATGGCAGTACATTCATTTCCCTCATCCAAGTCACTAATATTGTAGATAATTTTGACCCTCACACTGAACCTTGTGGCACTCCACTCCACAGGGTGCCATCCTGAAAATGTCCCCTTTATCCCAACTTTCTGAATATGAGCTAGCTAATCCGCTATTCATGTTGCTGTACCATCTCTAAAACCATGGGCCCTTATGTTATTAAGTAGCCTGTTTATACTACCATACGTCAATTGTTTTCTGAAAGCCCAAATATATTATATCCACTGTATCCCCTCTATCTATCTTGATAGTTATCACTCAAAATTTACTGTAAGTTTTTGAGGCATGACTGCCCCTTCATGATGTCATGCTGACTCAGCTTGATCACATTATGTATTTCTAAAATAATCTGCTAATAGATCCCTAATAATAGAATCTATCATTTTCTCAATAACAGACATTAAGCTCCTATAGTTTTGTTTTTGTATCCTTCCCTTTATAAAGGGAAGGCCATAATAATTAATCAGCTCTGCTCGAGTTACAGACTCTTCAACAGTGGAAAACATTCTCACATGTTAACTGTAAGACCAAGACCATAAGTATCCAAAGATTACAGCTAGATACAAAACTACCACCTCAAATTCATCACTGTATTACCTGAATTAAAGTGATCAAATACAAAGACCCTATCGCTGTTGGAGGGAACAGAAGGCGTGAGGGAAAAAGTGCGGGAGGTAGCTCGGACCTGGTTGAGGGCCCTGTCAACAATGGAGCTGGGGGAATCCTCGGTTGAGGATGTAGGTGGACATTTCAGAGGCTCCCTTGTTGAAGTTTTCCTCATCTGAACATACTCGACGGAGGAACTGAGAAAATGGGATGAAGTCTTTAAGGAAGTGGGGTGTAAGGATGTATAGTCCAGGTTGTATAGTTCCATCAGTTCTGAGGAAGGGTCACTGGGCCCAAAATGTTAATTCTTTTATCCTTCACAGACACTGCCAGACCTACTGAGCTTTTCCAGCAACTTTGTTTTTGTTCCTGATTGATAGCATCCACAGTTCTTTCAATTTTTAAAAAACTTAATAGATCTTCAGTTCCCTGATTTCTTCCTCACTCGCTTTTAAAGATTATCTTGCTACTTTTACATCTGCAGAAATCATTCCAGAATCTACCGAATTTTCAAAGATGATCAGCAACGTTTCAATTACCTCGCCACCCACCAACTCTACATCAGGTCCTTGGGATTTATCCACTTTCAGCCCCATTAATTTCTCCAGTACAACTTCTTATTAAGACAAATTTCCGTCAACTCCAATTTTCTTTCTACATACTTGGATCTCTAGTTCTGGGAGAACGCTCTTAATTTCTTCTGAAAACAGACCCTAAATAATCATTTCGCTTCTCTGCCATTTCTCTATTCAGCATTGTAAATTTTCCTGAGGCTTTCATTAAACCTACAGCAGCTTTTACAATCCGTTTTAATGTATTTTTCAAGATTGCATTCACGGTCCATTATTCCTCTCCTTATACATTTCTTGATCTTCCTATGATCACAGTTACTGTTATTTTTGGTATCTTTTAAGGTCTCTTCTTTTAACTTTGTACAACCCTGAACTTCCTTTGTTAGTCACACTTAATGAAATCTTCTGAGTCTGTGTACTTTAAAGGAATGTATAGTTACTGTAAATCATGTCATAGCTCTTTAAAGAATATCCATGCCTATCCCGTTTCCTTGTAATGAATATTCCTAATCCACCTCAGTAAATTTGTTCCTTCTGCTTTTGTCATTTCTTTATTCATATTTAACCCTTGCTTCAGATTGAACTACCTCATTTTCAAGCAAAATGTAAAACTCTATCATATTATGGTCAAATATTCCTAAAATTTCTTTTACAAGGTTATTAGTTAGCCCTTTTTCATTACGTAATATTTGATCAAAAACAGCATGTCCTCAATATGGCTCAACACACTACGCAAGAAAACCATCCCTAACACACTCCAGAAATACATCCTCCACAGCTGCGGTGCTCAATTGGTTTACCCAATCTGCATGCAGAATCATTAGCTAACACTTTCTCAAATTTCCATCTACATCCTGCTATCTGCATTATAGCTGGCAACCACGTGATAAACAAAACTCATTAATATTGAAATAATATTTTTTCTTTTCCCGCCTTTCTCTTCACAGTTGAAAGTACTGGAATATTGATAATAAACAGGCAAGAGATAAGATTTCAAGAGTTGCAATGGGTTTGGTTTGAAGCTTGAGGTCTAACTTTTCAAATACCATACATGCAGTCCTACATATATTTCTGCAAAGATAAAAGGACAACTTTTATTCCTGATCCACCTCTTTATACAAACCATAAATTAATTTGGCTGCATCAGAAGCTGAAACGAAGAAAATCGTGAAAAACGCTGAAATTAATTGCTGGATTATATAGCTGTGAACAATGTCACGGACTGGAAGAATAAGGCAACAATGCAATTCAGGATTCACCTTTATCTGCCGGCACCACCTCTTCTTTCTCACCTAAATTTGTAAGAAAGCACAAATTACCATTTCTAACACTTATAACTAAAACATCATAAATGAGCATGTCAGTTCTAAGACTCATTAGAATGAAATCAAAAATAAATTTATCTTTCGCTATTATAAAACTCTTGTAATAATTATTCATACGGGAAAGAAGACGAACATTAGAATACAAATTAACTAGGGGCCGTCATTCTTTTTAGATATTGTGCCATTGGTTAATTGTCTATGAATTTCATCTTCCTGTACTTTCCTTCCAGTTTACTGCAATAATGAAGGTGCAAAATACTGGTGTTCTCTGCAGCTAACAAGTTATATTTAATGCAAGATAAACTGCTTGTAGCATAGATTTTTTTTACTAGATCAACAGAACTTGAGTGGCAGTTTTTTTAAAAATTCAATTATTATGGAATCAAGCATACTACTAATCATTTTGTAAAGGTCCTGGTGTCTCAGTCATTAAAGATTGTTATGAAGTTGGGTAGAGTAATTGCGAGGTGGAAGGCAGGAAGCTAAAATGTGTGGTTACTTTAAGAGATTTGTGTTTACTTTTGAAAAATAATTTTTGAATGTCTGTGAGCAGCAGCTGAAGTTGTTCACACACACAACCTGAAAAAGTGAAACAAGTGTAACAAAAATAGCCTTAAAGGTGGCAAGCAAAACAGCAGTCCTTTGATGTGATAAGTTTGAATTCAGCCAATTAATTTATACCAAACTCAGCAGTTCAAAGCAAATTGAATTTAAATTTGATGGAGTTGACAACCTGAAACCAATCATAAGAAATTGATTATGTCATTACAGGCATACAAGATGAGGGTATTTGGAAAACTGCAAAGACCCAACTCCCGTTTGAAAGAGAGGCAATTGCCACCTGCCAGAGTTAGCACCATTCAGCTCTCAGAGAAGGTCCATCTAATTAATCAAAGTTACCACAATACTTTAGCTCAAAGTCCTCACTGAAGAAATTATAGAAATAAAACATTCCTGACAGCAGAATTAAGAAAAGAAAGGTGTTTGTGAAGACAGCAGAGACAAAACAATATTCCAGAAGACAATCTCTCCAAATTCGCACAGATTAAGATATGATTTATTGCTTCTTATTAATTGGGATTATATTTGTGGGCCTTGACTTAATTAAGCAGCATTCAAGTAGAATTTAGGCCAGTTAAGTAGTAGTTAGTAGTCTTGGAGGGAATTTTAGGTTTGTTAGTAATTTTGTTAATTTGTTCACTGCTGGGTTAAATAAATAAATTGTTTTTTGTAAAGTGGAGATCGGGGATTTTTTTTTCTTTCAACTGCTCTTTCATTAGATTACAAGGGGAAAGACAAGCTTTTCTGGGTGCTTCAAGGAAAATCAGAGGGGTTCAGCCATTCCTGTTCATATCAAAAAAATTAGGAGCTCGTCCGGGACATGGTGGGTTCAAGTCTGGGATCTGGACAGTTCTGGACTGATTTAAACAGACTTGAGGATTAGTTTTCTAGATCTTTAAATAAAATTTGTGTGAGGAGAAAATGTTTAATTTTGGTTACTCGTAGTAGGCTAAATTAAAAATGAGGGAAATGGCTCTTAACATTAAGGATGTCTGGGGTTTGAAGATGTTTCCCAAATTTGCCAATAAAGTTTAGGAAAACAGCGCAAGAATATACTATTAGAATTAGCCACCAGATTGGAGTTGGGCTTAACTCAGGATAAAAGGGAAGCTGGAATTGTAATGGAGTTAGTAAAGCACTTGAGTTTATCAGAGAAGCAGCCAAGTGCAGTGGAGTTAGAAAAACCTTAGACTGCAAATGAGACAACTGGAGTTTGAGAATGAAAGGAAGGCAAGATAGTTTTAATTACTGTTTCAAGCAGAAGAAAGAAATGCCATGTTAGAAGACAAAGAAAGGGAGAAAAGGTACTTGGTTGAGCAAAAAGAGAAGAGAGAGAAAGAGCGTGAATTTCATAAGTTGCAAATTGAACAGGAAAGTCAATTTAATTGGACGGAGACAACGGTAAAAGAGGGGTTTAGTGAGCAGGAGGGTGATGAGCAACCTATTGTAGCCAAAGACATGGTAGGAGTACATACAAATATGTTAAAACATTGTCAAAATTCAATTATAAAGATGATGTAGAGACCTTTTTAATTCATTTGAGAAAGTGGCTCGGCAGATGAATTGGCTAGAAGATATGTATGCAATGTTAATTCAGACTAAGTTGGTAGGTAGAGTAAGTGAGGCATTTGCAGCGCTGCCAGAAAAGGTGTCAAGAAAAAAACCTAGAGGTAAAGGATCAGGCCGAAATGTTCAGTTCTGTAAGGTTACTGGAGTTACAACAAAAAGATGAGACAATAAAAGATCTATATCATAAAGCTGACTCGGAAAAGGAATCAGAATGTATTCCCACGGGTTATTATCTCAAGGATATAATCCTAAAGTGAAAATGGAGACCTGAGCAGCTTAGTGAAGAGAAATGGGCAGAAGTGCACCAGGCTGTGTTCCCAGTAGCATACAGACAGGAAGTATTATGGGAGCACACAAATTACCCCTGGAAGGTCATTTAGGAGTGAGGAAGACTCAGGCTAAAATACAAATGAACTTCTGTTGGCCAGAATTGCATGAGGATATTGTTGAATTTTGCCGAATCTGCCATACGTATCAGACGGTAGGATCAAGCAGTCATAAAACTAACACCTTTCTTGCCAATTCTAGCATTTGAAGAACCTTTCATGAGGGTAATGATCGGTTGCATAAGTCCCCTAAAACCAAAAAGGGGGAAACCAGTATTTGCTAACCATAATAGATGTGTCAAAAAGGGCTGTGCAAGAGTTGGTTGCTTTCCTTACACATTACGGCATACCCAGGGAGATTCAATAATTTAGACCATGGGTCCAATTTCACTACCAAACTATTTAAGATGTTATGGGTAGTTTAGGCATCAAACGCTTTAATCAAGTATGTACCATCCTGAATTGTAGGGAGCAGTGGAAAGGCAGCATCAGACCCTAAAAACCACACTGAGGGCTTACTGCCAGGATCAACCAAATGACTGGGATAAATGTATCACATTTGAGAGGCCCCAAATGAATCAACTCAGTTTACTGCATTCGAGTTCATATTCGGAAACGAAATAAGAGGGCCTTTAAAATTAATTAAGGAAAAGATGATAGGGCTTCAGTCAGAGATCTCAGAGTTGGAGTATTATTTATCTGAGGTGAGACAAAGGTTAAACAGAGTTGGTGAATTAGTTCGACAACATCTGAAGGTGGCACAGCATTTGATGAAACAAGAAGCAGATAAGAAATCTAAAATTCTGATGTTTTCCCGGGGGGGGGGGGGGGTGGAAATAAAGTATTGGTTCTATTAGCAGTGGTAGGAGACCCCTTCAAAGCAAGGTATAGTGGTCCTTAGCAGATTGAGAAGAAGTTAAGTTGAATTTTCTGGTAAAGATGCCAGCTAGAAAGAAGTTTTATCAGGTATATCATGTGAATATGTTGGAACCCGAAGTCAGGGACTGGGAACCAGAGAAACAGGCACTAATTACTGCCCTCAGACTGAGGAATCAGCATCTGAATCATTTGATTTTGATGTGCCTCAAAGTTAAATATGATAATATCTTTATAAAATGGGATAGGATAGTGAGCTGTCTCAGAACAGAGGACTGAACTGAAAGGTGTTTTGCAAAAATATTAGGTCAGCTTTGAGAATAGAATGGGGAGGACTAGTACTAGAATGCAGGAGGTTGAAGAAAGGAATGCTGTTCCAATAAAACAACAACATTGTTAATGGCTTAATCCTCAAACTTGCTCAGGCACAGGCGGAAGTGGAAGCGATTCTACAAGAAGATGTTATCAAACCCTTGTCAAAGTTATTGGAATTCACCGATCATGTTGGTTCCGAAGCCTGATGGCACTCAACAGCTCGACTTGGATTATCAGAATAGACAACAGATGCAGGAGTAGGCCATTTGGCTCTTCGAGCCAGCACCACCATTCATTATGACCATGGTTGGTCATCCACAATTAGTATCCTGTTCCTGCCTTATCCCCATAACCCTTGATTCCACTACCTTTAACAGCTCTATCCATCTCTTTCTTGAAAGTATCCAGAGACTTGGCCTCCACTGCCTTCTGGGGCAGAGTATTTCATATATCCACCACTCTCTGGGTGAAGAAGTTTTCCCTCAACTCTGTTCTAAATGGCCTACCCCTCATTCTTAAACTGTGCCCTCTGGTTCTGGACTCACCCATCAGCGAAAACATGCTTCCTGCCTCCAGAGTGTCCAATCCCTTCATAATCTTATCTGCCTCAAACAGATCCCCTCTCATCCTTCTAAACTCAAGTGTATACAAGCCCAGTCGCTCCAATCTTTCAACATATGACAGTCCTAGCATTCTGGGAATTGACCTTGTGAACCTATGCTGCACTCCCTCAATAGCAAGAATGTCCTTCCTCAAATTTGGAGACCAAAACTGCACACAATACTCCAGGTGCGGTCTCACCAGGGCCCTCTACAGCTGCAGAAGGACTTCTTTGCTCCTATACTCAATTCCTCTTGTTAGGAAGTCCAGCATGCCATTCAGCAGACTTCACTGCCTGCTGTACCTGCATGTTTGCTTTCATTAACTGACGTACAAGAACACCTAGGTCTCGTTGTACTTCCCCTTTACCTAACTTGACTCCCTTTAGATAGTAATCCGCCTTCCTGTTCTTGCCACCAAAGTGGATAACCTCACATTTATCCACATTAAACTGCATCTGCCAAGCATCCCTCCACTCACCTAGCCTGTCCAAGTCACCTTGTATTTTCATAACATCCTCCTCACATTTCACACTGCCACTCAGCTTTGTGTCATCAGCAAATTTGCTAAAATTACTTTTAATGCCTTCATCTATATCATTAGTGTATACTGTAAACAGCTGCGGTCCCAGCACCGAACCTTGCGGTACCCCACTGGTCACTGCCAGCCATTCTGAAAGGGGCCCATTTATCACTACTCTTTGCTTCCTGTCAGCCAGCCAATTTTCAATCCAAGTGAGTATTTTGCCCCCCAATACCATGTGCCCTAATTTTGCTCACTAATTTCCTATGTGGGGCTTTATCAAAGGCTTTCTGAAAGTCCAGGTACACGAAGGTCAATGCCGTAACTAAATTGGACTCATACCCAATTACAAGACTGGAGGACTGCGTGGAAAAAGATGGGCAAACCACCTATATCACCAAGTTGGGCTTACTCCAGGATTACTGGCAAGTTTCTGCATTTGGGATACCAAATGGGCTGTGCCAATTTAAAATAGTGCCCTTTGCTATGAAGAATGCACCAGCTACAATTCAAAGGCTTCTGAACAGATTTGTGGCAGAATTGAATAATTGTGCTGTCTATATTGTGATTGTGACATTGTGATCTTTAGCCATTCACGGACTGATCTCATGGTGCATTCGGCAGAGGTCTTAAAAAGACGATGGGAGGCAAAACTGGTTATAAACTTAGCAAAACTGGATTAGCGACAGCAGAAGTGATATTCTAAGGACATAACATCGGACATGGTAGGATAACCCTGAGCAACATAAAGGCGAAGGCCATTGAGAAATTTCCAAAACCATCCTCGAAGAAAGAGGTATTTCGATTTTTAGGACTGAGTGGATTCTACCAGAGGTTTGTACCAAACTTTAGTAGCCAGGTACCAACACTGACGGATTTGCTGGAAAAAAAAGGAATTTCGGTGGATAAAATAGCAGCATTTGACAATTTAAAAGCCGTATTAACCACCACACCAGTTTTAGCTACAGCAAATTTCTTCAAACCCTTTAAAGTTGCTTTCAATGCCAACAAGAAAGAGGTTGGAACTGTGTTGATGCAAGAGAATGATGGCAGAATTAAAAGGCCAATTGGATATTTTTCTAAGAAACTCAATAGTCAGAGATAAAAACTCGATGGTTGAAAATGAATTATTGAGTTTGGTATTGCCTTACAACATTTTAAGGTTTATGTTACAAACAATACTTCGGAGACAGTTGTGTATACAGATCACAACCCTCTCACGTTTTTGGAAATAATTTAAGTACAAAAATATGGGGGTATTTCATTGGGGTCTTATGTTACAAGCGTTTAGCTACCAAATTGTACATGTTGCAGGACAAAAAATGTTGCATGTGTGTTATCGCAGGTTCAAAGAAACAGTTTAGATAAGACAGAACCGGTATGGTCCAATATTATACAGTTGAATTTCTATGAAAGGTATGACTTTAGAGTACTGAATTAACACTACTACCATGAAATATATAAGATTTAGAAAACAAATGAAGCCCATCTTTTCATAACGATGGTTTATATTTTCTTCAGGGGAAGATGTTACAAAGGTAGGAAGAGTAATTGTGAGGTAGAAGGCAGGAAGCTGAAATGTGTGGTTCCTTTAAGAGATTTTTCTTTAAAACAATGAAATTCTGTGAGCAGCAGCTGAAATTACCAGTACAGACAGCCTCAAAAAGTGAAACAAGTGTATCAAAAAGGCCTTACAGGTGGCAGGCAAAACAGCAGTCACATCAAAGAGTTTGAATCAGCCAATTAACTTAAAACCAAATTCAGCAATTCAAAACCAAATGAATTTAAATCTGACAGAGTTGACAACCTGAAACCAATCATATAATAAGAATTTCATTATATCATTAAGGGTACATAAGATGAGGACATTTGGAAAATCAGAAAGAGTCAACTGCAAACTGAAACACAGTCATTCACCACCTGTCAGAGTCAGCACCATTCAGCTCCCACAGAAAGCCCATCTGATTAATCAAAGTTACCATGGTATTTTAGCTCAAAGTTCTCACTGAAGAAATTATATAGAGATAAAACATTCCTGACAGCAGAATTAACAGAAGAAAGACATTTGTGAAGACAGCTGAGATGACAGAATATTCGAGAAGACAATCTGTGTGAACTTGGAGAGATAAAGGTATAATTTATTGCTTCTTATTAAGTGTATCTTGTCTTTATGAAACAACATTCCAGTAAAATGTAGACCAATTAGGAAATAGTTAGTAGTCTCAGAGGGAATTGTTGGTTTGTTAGGAATTTTGTTAATTTGTTCATTGTTGGGTTAAATAAATAATCGTTTCTTATTACTTGGAAAGTGGATATCAGGGATTTCTTCCTTTTAACCAATCTTTTATTAGATTACAAGAGGAAAGACGAGCTTTTCTGGGTGCTTCGGGGGTAATCAAAGGGGTTCGGCCATTCCCTGTCGTAACAACATGGTGGCAATTGTTGTGCAGAGTCATATTGGCGAAATCAACTTAGGGCTCATTACAGTGTAAATCAAGCCAATAATATCAGAATTATACCAGTGATACCATATGTAACCTCAATCAAATCAGGCTTGGCAGGAAGTACAAGGGAATGTGTAATCATACAGGCTTTTGAATTCTACCTGCAGTCCGGTGGTTCAGGTGGAAAATGTGAGCTAAGTCAAAGGGCACAGATTATGATTCCATGGCAATGCCCCACACCCCAAAGTCAAATAGTCTGCCAGTTCATACTTTCCAGATTCACAGTTTACAACTTTCATCACAATTCTAAAGGGCCGCTGCCAAATATAAAATGGCATCCCTGCAGGACTGTACTTTTACGGGAGTAATAAGCATACAGACTTTTTGTTGACAATTCTTCAGATTTCTTTTCTGAAGTTGATCTTGAAAGTATTTCTGCTACTCTTTCCTTGTACCTTTCTCGATCTTCTTTTATTGTCCTATATACCTGTCAAGTAATAATATTAATAAGCGGTTAGTTCAATCATAACAGTTCAACAATCCAAATTAATAATCAAGAGTCCAAAAATGCAACTTTCTTGCAATCTTCCATTTCTTTATTTTGCTATCATTCATTTAGCTTTTACAGTTTGTCCTCATGTAAAAATTGTGGATGTGAATCACTAATTCCCACAGAAGTCAATGTTAAAACTGGAGTTGGTTTCCTTCAAATATTTCTTGCCTAGGAAAAAAAGTACAGGTTAAATCACTACAAAGTATATATTCAATATTCTTTGGGCCTTGATGCAATAACTTGCAAACACAGTAAGTCATTAAACATCGTACAGTTAGGTGTTTACACTACAGGATCTTTCTCAGCAGAAAACATCTGTAAAACATGAAGATGAAATGATGTACATCCCCAAATGCCTAAATACATAAATGAAATTAGTTAAAATGAAATAAATTTTAGGAAAGGAACACAATACAGAATAAATTTAAACAAATATTAAAATAACTCTCACCTGATGAATTTTTAATTGACCCGGCTCCATTTAGACTCAGAAATTGGTAAGTGCGAGTAGCAGCTTAAATCCAGAACTTCCTGCACATACTAAGCTTCTACCTCAAGATAGAGCTCAGGGCTTCAGGGCAGTTCAAACAAGTCAGGAGAACAGTGATGCATCAAGTCTCCGGTGATGAGAAGACATTGGGGACATTAAAAGGTAAGACCAGATGGTAGTAATGAGAGAGGAGCTGAGGGCAGACACAGGAACAAGGGGAAGGTGGGGAGGCAAATAGGAGGAAAATATAAGCAATGCTGGAGTACCACCCAGCTGTGGCAACAGTGACTGGGGATTTTATAAGAAAGAATTGAGATTAAAATCAGAGCTGGAGAAGGAAAAGAGACTTTAGAACTGAGGGCAGGAGCAGAAGCACTGGGGAAAAGGAAAAGATAGCAGACAGGTCACAGAACAAAGTCTGTGGAAAACAGCATTAAAATCAAACTTGCAACAGAAAATAGATATATTATCACAACTTCACTGGCAAAAAAGTGAAATGGCGTTCACAATTTCAATGTTAAATCACGACTTCCTGGATTGTTAACAGTAGTGGTAACAAACTTCACTTGCATACTGTTTTAACCATGCCAAATGTTCTTGTTCTTCTGGCAGTCCAGCAAGTGAAGACAATGCCAGTATAATACAAATGAATAGACCAGCAAATCCAATTGTGGAGTTTCACATGAATGATCTCAGTTTGGATATTACAATTGGCTTGAGTACTCTTGAGCTGGAATGAGGCATGGAGCAGGACAGAAGGGAAAGAAAAACAGGTGGAAAGAAACTTAAGTGGAATGATATCCTCCATGATTCAACAGCACATCAATGCCCATTGCTAGGCGAATGCACGAACTGGTGATTCTGTGGGAAAGCTTACAGAAGGATGACCAATGTTTGCAAAATGCATCTCAGCATTTTAGTGCTTTCAGGAAGCGGATAAGAGAAAAAAATTTCCTTCATAAATGCTCATCATGCAAAACATACACACATGACTACTTCAAGATAATAACTGTTAATTTCATCCCTAAAATAAATGAACTTCGGCTGAAAAATAGTGCTTCAGCTTCAGGTATCTGAAGCCAATGTATGGTTGGCATTATGCACAGCCAGGGCTAGAAGTAGGAATGCAGTTAATTAGGGCAAAGGTTTAGGTACAGACCAGAGCAAGCAAAATAGATTAATGGAGAGGTACCAGTAGCTCAGATTAGAGAAAATAAGGTTACATTTACAAATGCCAATGGCATTGTAGAAAATAGAGCTATTTATCTTTTATTTATTTCACTTACTTCAGGCTGTTCTAATGATTATTTGTGGATTATAAGATATTTGAGATGTATATTTCTGGGATGATCTTATATAAAATTATTGCGGTTTAATCAAGATTCATTTAAAATTAAAATCAACCTTGGTAGGCGTCAATACATCCAAAATAAAAGAAAAAAAAATTGTTTAAGATATCTCATCCAGATGGAAAATAACAGCACAGGTGCGAAAGGAGGCCATTCTGCCCATTCAGTCTATACTGCTATACCATGAGATCATGACTGATTGAATGAATCTTAATTTCACTTTCCTGCTTTTTGTCCATAACCATCGATTCCCTGACAGATTAAAAATCTGTCTCATCTCATTCATTAATACACAATTACCCAGCCTCTACAGCCCACTGCGGTAATGAATTTTAGATTCACTGTCCTCAGAAAAGAAACTCCTCCTCACCTCTGTCTTTTCTGGGTGACCCCCTTACTCTCAGAGATAATGCCCTCTGGTCTGACTCTCCCTCAGAGAGATACACCTTTCAGTACCTACCCTGCCAGGCCCTCTAAGAATCTTATATGTGTTTCAGTTTGGTCAGCTCACGTTCTTGTAAACTCCAATGAATATAGACCTACTCAACCTCTCTGTATTTTAGATCCATCTTATGAAATTCTAGATTGCTCTTCCTTAAATAAAAAGGAAGAAAACTGTTCACAGTATTCTAAGTATGGCCTAACTAATGCTTTGTATAGTTTTAGCAATACTTTTATACTCTGATCCCTTTGAATACAAAAGGTCAACATGCCATTTATTTTCCCTGTTATCTGCTCAACGTACGATTTTTATGAGGACTCCAAAACTCCTATGTGCTAAAGCCTTCTCCATTTAAATAAGTTCCTCTATTCTTCCTAATTATGCATCCCTTGCTTACTCACCTCAGCAATGCAGTCACTTGCATTGATAAATCATCTTTAACCTCAGAAAATGGTGAAAGGCGATCAACAGGAGTGCAATTTGAGAGAACTTGACATCAGAACAAAGGAAGTGAAGATGCGAGAAACAGGCTTCGAAAAGAAACTTTATACTGCATGATAAAAGGGCGCTGATTAGTTGGGCCATCATTGACATGGAGATACAGCAAGAACACTTAATTGTCAATCTTAATTTTCAGATCAAGAATTTGATTCCAATTGGCATGGGTGTTGCCATTAAGATGCAGCAGAGATTGGCTGTCTCCACAACCCTTTTTGAAAAAGTTGCAATCTATATGAAAACCTCGTGAAAATGCTGCCCTTTATGTCGCTTTTAAAGCTTGCCCCTATCACTTTAAACCTATGCTATCTAGTTTTTGGACTCCCTCACACTGGGAAAAAGACCTTGTCTGTTCACCTTATCTATGACACTCCTGATTTTATAAACCTCTATAAGGTCACCCCTCAGCCTCCCACACTCCAGGGAAAACCGCCCCAGCCTAGTCAGCAGATAATACACTGTGGAGCTGGAGGAACACAGCAGGCCAGGCAGCAGAGGAGCGGGAAAGGTAATGTTTCTTCAGAAGGGTCCCGATCCAAAACATCAACTTTCCTGCTCCTCTGATGCTACCTGGCCCGCTGTGTTCCTCCAGCTCCACACTGTTACCTCTGACTCCAGCATGCGCAGTTGTTGCTATCTCTGAGCCTTTTCATCACCTCCCCAACAGCTCAAATCCTCCAATTCCGGCAACATCCTTGTAGATCTTTTCTGAAAGCTTTCAGGTTTCGCAACAGTCCTACACTGCAGAGGCTGAGCCCCAGCTCTCACATAACCTCCTCCTATCTCCCCCCGCCCCGTCAACCCACCACTGGACCATGGCCCACCATGGAACATCAACCTCTGTTCAAACAATCACTAACCTCATTCCATCTTGTGATTTCCCCTCCACAGTTTTCAAGTTCGTTGACCCCAACCCTGCACACTTCTCTACAAGTGCCTGGAATAAATTATGGCTGCTGTCACTCACATCTTGCAAATTGGAAGGTAAGTTAAACAGTCTTTTGCATTCACAGGGCATGCCTTCTCCACTTGTATTGTTTTTGAAAAGAGAATAAATTCTGTTCTTACGCATTCACCCAATATATGAATTTTAGAACAATGAAGTGAACTGAAAACCCCACAACAATATGAAATGAAAAAATGTGCTACTGCAATAAAATTTATAATCAAAAAGCGCTCTAGAGGCCAATTATATCAAGGGAAACTGTTAAGGAAAATTACATGATTTATGTATTCTACATGGTCTTTTATAATCTGTCATCCAACTACCTTAATTACCTAAACAGAAAAATACAACGCATTTAAAGAAGACAGAGAAAACCCTGAGTGGAAGAAAAAGGAAGTTGCCAACAGAAAGAGTGAAAAGCTCATTCCTTTTATTAAACATGCTGCTACTTACATATGCACCAGCTCCTAAACTTGTCAAGCCAAAAAGCACAAAATAAATTGTGCCTGAGCCATGAGGTTCAATGCCACTAGCCATTTGTCTGTTCATTTGATGGTCTATGGGAAGCTTCCATCGTTGTAACAAAGAGCCTGAAGGATAAAATTATTGCAAAAAGGTCAGAATTTGATGATAGATTCTTAGACAATTATGAAAGGCTGGAAAAGAGGAATAAGATTAGAATTCTATCAAGTGAAGCTCACAACCACAAGGACATCTATGTCAGACTCCTGCTTGTTGATTACAGCTCTGCCTTCAACACCGTTATCCCTTCCAGACTGATCTCAAATCGGTGTAACCCTGGTCTCGGCTCTGCCCTCTGCAATTAGATCCTCAGCTTTCTGACCCAAAGGCTGCAAGCAATGAGGATAGGTAATTGCACCTCCTCCACCAATAGCGCTCAACACTGGAGCCCCCCAAGGAGGTGTCCTCAGCCCCCGACTGTAATCCCTGTACACCTGTGTTGCAAAATTCCAAACGAATGCCATCTACAAGTTCACTGATGACACCAACATAATAGCATGGATATCTAACAATTAGTCAAAATAAAGAAGGGAGCTAAAGGGCTGGATGATGTGGTGCAATGAAAGCAACCTGTCTCTCAACGTCAGTAAAATTAAAGAACTGATCATGGACTTCAGAAAGAAAGGAGGGGAACATGCCCCCATCTACATCAACAGAACTGAGGGTGAGACAGTGAACAGCATCAAGTCCCTCAGAGTGACGATAACCGACACCTGTCCTGGGCTTCCCATGTAAATGTAACAGTCAAGGTGACAAAACCACTCCTCTTTCTCCTTCGTCAGCTCAGGAAATTTAGCATGTCCACAAAGTCCCTCACCAACTTCTACAGATGCACAATTGAAAGCATACTGTCCAGATGCACAGCAGCTTGGTGAGGCAACTGTTTTGCAGAAGGTGGTGTGCACAGCCCAGACCATCACAGAAGCCAACCTTCCATCCATGGACTCTACTTACATGGCTCGCTGCTGTGGAAAGGCAGCTAATATCAAAGACCCATTGCACGGTGGTAATGACTTCTATAACATCTTCTGTCAAGCAGAAGCCTGAACACACAAACTAACAGGTTCAGGAACAGCTTCTTTCCAGCCATTATCAGACTATTGGATGTACTCGCACCTCAAATAACGTGACCTGCATGCCTCTAAGTTTTTTTGATCCGTACATCCTTTGTTTGCTGTGATCCGCCCGTATTCCTTTAAGCAAAGCTTTTCAATGTATTTCGGTACATGTCAATAAAATCAATCAAACTGAACAACCTCACAACTTGAATATTATACATATCACCAAAAAATTGAACCATTAATGAATTAAGAAATGACCACTATCCAGCTATACAAGAGAGTCACACAGTCAGGCATCACAGAATAATTTTATTTACTAAATGGTAAAATAGGTTAAAAGCATAAGAAATAGAAGTAGATCATATGGCTTGTTGAGTTTGTTCCATTATTCAATACAATCATGGCTGATGGCTTACCGAACGCATAGATTCATTTTATGGTTTATACTAAGTAACATATTTACTTCTGATTTTATATTCAGATCATACATTAGAAATAATAAAGCAAATGGTTATTAAGCCTCTACTTCATAGTGGACTTATGTAATTCAAAGAGCTTCAGCAGACCTGTCACCTTGGACTAGTTTTTGAGCAGACAGTCTGCAATCATTCCCAAATGCTTTAAACTCTGTATTTGAGATTGGGGTGATGTGGAAATACAAGTTACAGGAGTCATTATAGAATCATTGAGCCACTGTCACTTGGAGGTCATGCCAGTTCTTAAAGTGATCCAATTAGCTTCACTTCCCTATTTTATTGTTATAGCCTTGCAAGTTACTTCTCGCAAGCATGCATTGAATTTCCTCTGAAATTATTCATCATTTTGCTTTCATCACCATTGTAGTGACAGTTCCAGGTCAGTATCACTAATTGTACAAAAAGTTGTTCTTTACACGTCCCCTGCATGTCTCACCCAAAATCTTTAACTTATGTTTTCGAGTTATTGTACAAACAGCTGAGACCACTCATGCTTTTCATCCGAACTTGCTGCAATGTTTTACACCTCTATCAAACCTCCCAATGTCATTTGCTCCAAGGTCAACAACCCCAGCTCTTCCTACTTCTGTTCTTTCAAGTCATGAATTGCAATTTTCGAAACTCATTTCTCATTTCAAACCTGTAAGAAACAACACTGGTGAATTGTTTCAAGTTTATAAAGCTACGCTTCATCTACAGCACACTAAGTAATACAAAGCAATCAGCAAATTACTGATTTATCTGCGTAAGACACTACCCATTATATCCTCGTTTAAAATGCTTTCATTTCTCCCCCAAGAGTAGCTTAAACTGTATCAAAGACAAATGCAGGGCAATGCATAGCCTGGCAGTATTTAGAAGGCCCTAAGAATTTCCTTAGAAAGTAGCAGCGTATATTAGAACATGACAATTTTGTATTTCACAGTTTTTGCAACACACTAACAGATTATAGGTAGATTTTCATCCTTACTGAAACATGATTTCTATAATTTGCACAGCAGAGTTGGTAAGGTGCAATGATGCAAAAACAAGTATGTCAGACCTTAAACAAAATGAAAGTTCTACAATATAAAAAGACACACAAGTTATATTAATATAGTGAAAAAAGTTTACAAATAGGCCAACAGATCTAGCCATCGAAAATTTTGAAATGAAAGATGGGACAAAGTACAAATCAGTTATTATAAAGTAACACTTTAATACACATATTAGAACTTTTAAAAGTTCTTTCATGGGATATGAGAGTCATTGGCCAGCACTCGTAGTCTATTCCTAGTTACTCTTAAATGGCGTGGCTTTCCAGGCCATGTCAGAGGGCAGTTAAGAGTCAACGCAATTATTATGGATTTAGAATCATATGTGGGCCAGATCAGATAAGGATGGCAGATTGCCTTGCTTAATTGACATTACTGAAACACAAGGATATTTCCAACATGGTCACTGTGGTTGACACGAGCTTTAAAGTCCAGATTTTATTTATGGAATTTAGATATCACCAGCTGTCAAGCATTAGCCTGGGCCTCTGGATTATAAATGCTGCAATGTGACATCTAGTCACCTTCTCCCCAAAATGAGGAGTGATGTGGAAGAATAACAGCAAGATCAGAAGGGCAAACAAGAAACATAAAAATGGAGAGTTGAAAATATTGGAAAGAATATTAATAAGGATTAGTGTAAAAGTATAAAGTAAAGGAACAGTTGCAGAGAGTAGGACCACTCAAAACTGAAATGAGACAAAATATTAAGGCTTAAGAAAGGACTTCCCACTATGATCCCACATGTGTCTTCCCACTGCAAACTCAGTGAGGTTGAAAATTGTTGTGAAACCTTGGTGGTAGTAGTTACAAGGGTGCTGGTGGGCAGGGGTGGAGTGACCAAGGAGAGCAGGGGATAGTGGAGATAAGACCTACGGGAAAGGTTTATGTGGGGGTGTTGGAGCTCCTTTGTGGGTATTGCTCCCAACTTGGGATCTCAGCTCCAGCTTTGGAAAGCCATGGATTACAGTTACTAAGATATATTAAAACAATTATTTTGTATGGGCTTTCACAAATGATGGTGGAAGTAAGTACATGATGATTAACGTGGAACAACTGTTAGTGGTTTTGAAAAGGATTTCTGGGGAGAAGAAATAGAATAAATAAGGTTATATCACTGGGTTCAGACATGATATGCCAGCTGTAGACTGTAGTCAGAGAGGAGGTAGCGGAGGCCCTAGCCATAATTTTTAACTAGTAAATCCGGAAACTGCAAAAAGGATCACAGCACAGTCAATATAAACTGCTCAAAAAAATTGCATTTACTGAGCAACTTTCAAAACATCAGGACATTCTAAAGTGCTTTAGAGAACATTCTATATTTTTAAAATGCGGCTGGTGTAGATGTGGGAAGTGCAGTATCCAAACTGTACAGAATATTTTCTAATTAGCCTGTTTACATGCATTGACACACCTTTGGAGCAAGTGGGAGTTCAACCCAGATCTCCTGGCTCAGAAGTAGAAGCATTACCACGGCACCACAAATGCCCCCACCCAAACTGTACTCAAAGTCTCACAAGTGGCAACAAAATAAATGATCAGATAGTCAATATCTGATATTTATGAGTGATAAACAGCAGCCAACACAGCAATTAAAATCTTCAAATAATGCCATGGAGATCTTCACACTCACCCGAGAACCCAGATCCTTGATGAGAATCCCTACAGTATGGAAGCAGGTCATTCAGTCCATCAAGTCCATTTTGACCGTGTGAAGAGCATCCCACCCAGACTCAGACCACCACACTATCCCTATAACCCCCACACCTACCATGGCAAATCCAACTAACCTACACATCCCTGGGCACTACTGACAATTTAGTATGACTAATCCACCTAAGCTGCACATCTTTGGACTGTGGGAGGAAACCAGAGCACCTGGAGGAAATTCACGCCCACATCGGGGAGAGCATGTAAACTCCACACAAACAAATAGTCACCCAACGCTGGACCTGAACCCAGGTCCATGGCACTGTGAGGCAGTAGTGCTAACCAGTGAGCCACTGCGGCACCCCATTTTTTTAAGAACTTATCTGAAGGACGCTATCAACAATGTAACATTGACTCAATGCTGCAAGCAGAGATTACGCACTAAGTGCAAGATTGCAGCTTGAATGCACAAACTAGTAACTCAAAGGGGAGTGTGCCGTACCCTATACACTGCTGCCATTTGGAGAGAAAGATAAACTAACTATGCACTAACATTATTTGGAAGGAACAAAACAAAAATTGTCCCTGAAGAAAAACTATGAGACACATATTTGGAACTAAAGGTTCACAAATGTCTCCTGGGCGTGATAGTCTGATGGCCTAAACATAAATGGCTATAGAAATTGTGTATGCACTGGCTGTAATCCTAAAAGAAGAGTTCCTGCAAGTTGGGAAACAGTAAGTTTAATGCCACTTCGTGAAAGGAGGGAGGCAAGATTAAGCAGGTCAGGCCTATTCTCAGTGGAGTTTAGAAGAATGAGAAGTGATCTATTGAATCACAAGATTGTAAGGTCACTGGGCATTGTAGATACTGAGAAAACTGCCCCCATAGAGGAATTGATAAAAGGGGGCATAGTTGCAAAATAATATGTTGTTGATTTAAGATGGAGATCAGGGGGAATTTCATTTCTCAAAGAAACATGATTCTTTTGGAAATATTTACTTAAAGAGCTGAAGGATTACGTGAGAAACACTGATTTTTCAACTAACAACCAATGGTCGTAGACAATAAAGGATGAAACAGCAATTGACACAAAAATCAGATGATCATTGATATTACTTAGTAGTGGAGCAAATTTAAGGTGAATATGGGTCCACCACTTCTCACATTCTTTTGTAATTGTGAGAAAATGTCTAGAATTGATCACTTAACATAAAACTAATGAGCATTTAGCACTGTTTTTGAAAGGGCCCTTGACTGTATCCATCTCATTTCCACATTTCTGCTTCACCCTTTTCCATCCCTCCATGACTCTACGTTTCTCTTGTCCTTACCTTCTACCATTTTCAATAGGTCATTCTCCAGATTTCATGCAATTCCTGTAGCACACCACCACGCTTTTGCTCTGCCCACCATCTTGATCATTATTGCAAAGTGAGTAGTCCTTCTGCAACAGAGATAATGGGAACTGCAGATGCTGGAGAATCCAAGATAACAAAAAGTGTGGAGCTGGATGAACACAGCAGGCCAAGCAGCATCTCAGGAGCACAAAAGCTGACGTTTCAGGCCTCGACCCTTCATCAGACAGGGGGATGGGGGGAGGGTTCTGGAATAAATAGAGAGAGGGGTAGGCGGAATGAAGATGGAGGGAAAACAAAATAGGTGGAGAGGAGACTATAGGTGGGGAGGTGGGGAGGTAGGGAGGGGATAGGTCAGACCAGGGAAGCCGGACAGGTCAAGGAGGTGGGATGAGGTTAGTAGGTAGGAAATGGAGGTGCGGCTTGAGATGGGAGGAAGGGATGGGTGAGAGGAAGAACAGGTTAGGGAGGCAGAGACAGGCTGGGCTGGTTGTGTGATACAGTGGGGGGAGGGGATGAACTGGGCAGGTTGTGGGATGCGGTGGGGGAAGGGGAGATTTTGAAGCTGGTGAAGTCCACATTGATACCATTGGGCTGCAGGGTTCCCAAGTGGAATATGAGTTGCTGTTCCTGCAACCTTCGGGTGGCATCCTTGTGGCACTGCAGGAGGCCCATGATGGACATGTCATCTGAAGAATGGGAGGGGGAGTTAAAATGGTTCACGACTTGGAGGTGCAGTTGTTTATTGCAAACCGAGCGGAGGTGTTCTGCAAAGCTGTTACTGAATCCATTGTACCCGGTATGGTTTCCTCTACATTGGGGAAACCGAGCGGAGGCTTGGGGACCGCTCTGCAGAACACCTCAGCTCGGTTCGCAATAAACAACTGCACCTCCCAGTCGCAAGCCATTTTAACTCCCTCCCATTCTTCAGATGACATGTCCATCATGGGCCGCCTGCAGTGCCACAAGGATGCCACCCGAAGGTTGCAGGAACAGCAACTCATATTCCGCTTGGGAACCCTGCAGCCCAATGGTATCAATGTGGACTTCACAAGCTTCAAAATCTCCCCTTCCCCCACCGCATCCCACAACCAGCCCAGTTCGTCCCCTCCCCCCACTGCATCACACAACCAGCCCAGCTCATCCCCTCCCCCCCACTGCATTCCAAAACCAGCCCAGCCTGTCTCTGCCTCCCTAACCTGTTCTTCCTCTCACCCATCCCTTCCTCCCATCTCAAGCCGCACCTCCATTTCCTACCTAACCTCATCCCACCTCCTTGACCTGTCCGTCTTCCCTGGACTGGCCTATCCCCTCCCTACCTATCTTCTTTTCTCGCCATCTTTGGTCCGCCTTCCCGTCTCTCCCTATTTATTCCAGAACCCTCTCCCCATCCCCTTCTCCGATGAAGGGTCGAGGCCTGAAACGTCAGCTTTTGTGCTCCTGAGATGCTGCTTGGCCTGCTGTGTTCATCCAGCTCCACACTTTGTTATCAGTCCTTCTGCAACAGCTTGATGCACTCTTGACACCATCAACTGTTTCCATGGCACACTAACCAGTGTATACACCAATCCACTAGTGAGAGGAACATACTAAACTGCTTTGCAGGACATCTTTATTCAGTCTGCCAGTGTAATCTTGAGTGCCTGCTTGCCTGCCTTCTTAATTCTCTCCCTCTCCACCCTGAGCCTCTTATATTGATCACATGAAGTTCAAAGGGCATCTCAATGAAGACAATCTCATTTTTTGATTAGACATCTTCAACATGTTGGGCTTAACATTAAATTTAACACTTTCACACCATAAACACTGCCCATAATCATTAATCCAAATATCATGGGCTGGTGATCGTTGGTTTCACTACCACTCTTTTGCCTTGGTCATTGTCTCTTCTGTCGTTTCATCCCACCACAGAGATGTACAATACAGAAAAAGGTTCTTCATCCCATCGCATCTGCCACTTAACCAGTCAAAAACAAACAAACAAACAAACAAACAAACAAACAGTCAGTCACTTCACCATTCTAATCCCATCTTATAGCGCTGAAAAACAGTCATCTGGACTTGAAACATTAGCTTGCTCTCTCTCTGTGGATGCTACCTGGTCCACTGTAACTTCTAGAGTGTTTTTTTGTTTTCAGTACAGGTTCCAGCATCTGCAGTAATTTGCTCCCACTTTCTGGGGATTGGTGTACATACACATCTCAATCCCTCTGATCCTTGGCACTTGCCAGTATCCTCATTCATGTGTTCCCTTGCCTTGTTTATACACCGCACAGTTACCCAGACTGAATTCCATTTGCCCCTGTTTAACCCATTTGACCAGTTTCTTTACATGTAAGGCTATCCTCCTCACCATTTATCACCCCAATTTTTATATTACATAATCTTAATGACCAACCCTCCTACATTCAACTCTAAATCATTTATATAACGTACAAACAGCAAGAGTCCCAAAACCAAACCTTGTTCAGCCCCACTTGACAGATTTCCAGTCAGAAAAACAACACAACTTTCTACTTCCTGCCATTCAGCCGAGCATCCAATTTGCCAAATTTCCTCAGGTGCCATGGGTTCTAAGCTTTGCTACCAATATTCCATGCAGGACCTGATCAAAAGTCTAGCTGGCGTCCAAACATACTGCATCGAAAACACTGCTCTCATCGACACCTTCACAGAAATTGATTTTTGTCCCTACCTTCCTCACTTTCTAGCATCTTCACGTACTTTACGGTTGTATTTCTCGCCGGCTTTGTCGACAAGTTATGGACCTAAATATTCTAAATAAAGGGTCTCGGCCTTCCTGTTCCTCTGATGCTGCTTGGCCCGCCGTGTTCATCCAGCTCTCCACCTTGGTATCTCGGACTTAAACGTTAATTCTGTTTCTGTGACCTGTTGAGCATCTTGCTTTTGATTTAGCTCTCCGGTCTCGGCAGCGATCTGCTTTTGCACCACGTTCAGGAAGATTTTTGCACGGAATGCGACTTCCCGGTTTATAGAGTTGCTCTTGGTGACACTGACCTTGGACCAGTAAAGAAAGTGCCAACTGCCAAGGCGAGACCTATACAGCTTTCGTAAAACTAACGGCTGTACCTGATTTGGAGAGGGGGGGGGTCAAAAAACACGGACACATACCAAAGAATAGTATTTTCTCGGGCAGATCCGCTCGGCCAGTTAATGCTTTGTGAACAATTGCGAGAAGAAGCAGTTCAAGGCACAGCCTGCAACTTCTGGTTTGTGACCTACCAGTGAAAGCCAAGGTGAACAGCAGGGTGCTCAGGGCACATACTTGGACGAACGGGACAAGTAGTGGGGAAGGGAGGGAAAGGGCCCCCAAAAGCAGAAAGTTTATAGCCTGCGGGGTTTCCCACGACCTTGGCCCCGGCGACGAGAGCTAAACCCGCGGCCTACAGCCAGCTGTCCGCCAAACCGTCCCCTCGTCCCACCTCACCTCGTTTCCTGGCGCTACCCCTCACTAGCACCGACGCCGCTCTGCTCAGCGGCAGTAGCGTCTGCCATGTCGCCCTGGTCCGCAGCATGGTTCCGGCTCGATCGGTCAGTCAATCTCGTTACCCCGCCATCATCCACAACACACGCCCCCAACCGCTACAAAGAAAATGCCGTCTCGCACCCCCTCACAAACTTCAGCCGGCCCTCCGTCTCCGCGCAGGCGCCGATCAGACACGTCGGCGGCAGCACCCGCCCGCGCTCTCACCCCCTAGCGGCCGGCAGAGGGAAGATGTCAACAGTCGTCGAGAGGCAGCGGGAGAAGAGAAGAGCTTCCGCTCCCCCCCTTCCCCAAAAGAATTGAGATACTGTCGATTAGAGACGTTGCTGGAAAAGTTTAACAGATCCTGGCAGCGTCTGTGCAGAAGAAAAATCGGAGTGAACGTTTCGGGGTCCGGGATAATAGGAACTGCAGATGCTGGAGAATCCGAGATAACAAAAGCGTAGAGCTGGATGAACACAGCAGACCAAGCAGCATCTCAGGAGCACAAAAGCTGATATTTCAGGCTTAGACCCTTCATCAGAGAGAGGGATGGGGAGAGGGTTCTGAAATAAATAGGGAGAAAGGGGGGAGGCGGATCGCTGGGTCAGTACGGACAGGTCAAGGGGGCGGGATGAGGTTTGTAGGTTGGAAATGGAGGTGTGGCTTGAAGTGGGAGGAGGGGATCGGTGAGAGGAAGAACACGTTCGGCAGGCTCGGACCAGTTGGGCTGGTTTTGGGATGGATTGGGGGGGATGGGACATTTTGAAGCTTGTGAAATCCACATTGATACCATTCGGCTGCAAGGTTCCCAAGCGGAATATGAGGTGCTGTTCCTGCAACGTTATGGCACTGCAGGATGTCATCTAAGGAATGGGAGGGGCAGTTGAAATGGTTTGGGACTGGGACGTGCAGTTGTTTATTACGAACCGAGCGTAGGTGTTATGCAAAGCGGTCCCCAAGCCTCTGCTTGGTTTCCCCAATGTAGAGGAAGCCACACCGGGTACAATGGATACAATATACCACATTGGTGGATGTGCAGGTGAACATCTGCTTGATGTGGAAAGTCATCTTGGGGCCTGGGATAGGGGTGAGAGAGGAGGTGCAGGGGAAAGTGCTGGGTGTGGTGGGGCTGGAGGGGAGTGTGGAGCGGACAAGGGAGTCGCGGAGAGAGTGGTCTCTCCGGAAGGCAGACAAGGGTGGGGTTGGAAAAATGTCTTTAGTGGTGGAGTTGGATTGTAGATGGCGGAAGTGTCGGCGAATGATGCGTTGTATCCGGAGGTTGGTGGGGTGGTATGTGAGGATGAGGGAGATTCTCTTTTGGCACTTATTACCGGGGCGGGGTGTGAGGCATGAAGTGTGGGAAATGCGGATCTCCTTTCTCACCCCCATCCCAGGCCCCAAGATGACTTTCCACATCAAGCAGATGTTGACCTGCACATCCGCCAGTGTGGTATACTGCATCTGCTGTACCCGGTGTGGCTACCCCGCGGAGGCTTGGGGACCGCTTTGCAGAAAACCTCCACTTGGTTCGCAATAGACAACTACATCTCCCAGTCGCAAACCATTTCAACTCCCCCTCCCATTCCTTAGATGACATGTCCATCCTGAGCCTCCTGCAGTGCCACAAGGATGCCACCCGAAGGTTGCAGGAACAGCATCTCATATTACTCTTGGGAACCCTGCAGCCCAATGGTATCGATGTGGATTTCACCAGCTTCAAAATCTCCCCTCCCCCCACTGCATCCCAAAACCAGCCAAGCTCGTCCCTGCCTGCCTAACCTGTTCTTCCTCTCACCCATCCCTTTCTCCCACCTCAAGCTGCACGTCCATTTCCTACCTACTAACCCAATCCCGCCCCCTTGACCTGTCCATCCTCCCTGACTGACCTATCCCCTCCCCATACTCTCCTCTCCACTTGCCTTCTCCTCTATCCATCTTCGGTCCACCTCCCCCTCTCTCCCTAATTATTTCAGAATCCTCTCCCCATCCCCCTTTTCTGATGAAGTGTCTCGGCCCGAAATGTCAGCTTTTGTGCTCCCAAGATGCTGCTTGGCCTGCACAGTTCATCCAGCTCCTCACTTTGTTGTTTCGGGGTCTGGTGTCCCTTTCCTCAGAACGAGTATTTTCCCCAGTGCCGGGAACTGACTGCAATCAGGGGTACTGCAGGGATGAGTGCTTGGACAACCACCTCCCCCCACCTATTCATAATAAACGTTCATGATTTAGATGAGGAAACTAAATGTCCAGGTTTGCAGACAACACGAAGGCTGGGTGGGAGGGGGAACTGTGAGGCGGATACAGAGATGCTGAAGGGTGATTTGGACAAGGTGAACTGAGTGGACAAATGCACAGCAGCTCACGTACAACGTGGGACAATGTGAGGTTATCAACGTTGGTGGCAAAAACAGATTTTCATCTGAATGGAAGATTGGGAAAGTGTGAGGAGCAACCAGATGCCAGTCACTGAAAGTAAGCATGCAGGCATGAGTAGGAAGTGAAGAAAGCAAGTGGTCTGTTGGCCTTCATGGAGAGAAGATTGGAGTACAGGGGCAGAGATCATTTTTCTTTAACATTGTTGACCTAAGAGAAGCTGGTGCATTTGATGTCTGCTTTTATGCCTAACGAGACAGCATCTTTGGCCATTTCCCTGGCAGCATAAGGTGGACAATCCTCTAGATCTCCTTGACTGAGATGAGCTGGTGCTTGTTATACTGAATCACGTGCAAAACCTCTGAGGAGACACACTCAATCATTTGGACAACACGGGAGTTCTTGACTTTCATGGTTTTAGATGAAATTCTGATTGAAAGTCGGCCCAGATCTCTTCTAGTACATGTAAGTTGGGAAAGGGCTGCTTGGTGCTCAGTGGTTAGCACTGTGACCTCACAAAAACTAGGGATCTGCGTTCAATTCCAGCCTCAGGCGACTATCTGTGTGGAGTCTGCACATTCTCCCTGTGCCTGTGTGGGTTTCCTCTGGATACTGTGGTTTCCTTCTACAGTCCAACGATGTGTTGGTTAGGTGGATTGGCCATGCTAAATTGCCCCTAGTGTCCAGGAAAATACGTGCTAAGTGGATTAGCCATGGGAAATGCATATTTACAGAGATAGGATAAGGGTGTGTGTGTGGTTGGATAGCTCTTTGGAGGGTCACTGTTGTTTTGATGGGCCAAATGTCCTGTTTCCACAATGTAGGGATTCTATGATTCTATGAATAGCTTTGTTTCCAAGACTTCCTCCACTTCTTGTATGGTTTCTTAATGACTTTATTACACAACTATTTTGTTGCCTTTCAGGACACAGCACCCTTTGCCACAGCTCTGACTCATGCACGATGTCATATTTCACAGGAGGAGTGATGTCTTGCTGCAGTACAGGGCCTTGGTAAAACCGTATCGGCAGTATTGCATGTAGTTTTGGTCTCCTCTTCTGAAGAAGGATGTTCTGACTATAAAGGTAGTTCTTTGAAGGTTTACCAATATAATTCCATGGATGGGAGGACTGATTTCATGCTGGATGGATTATGACGATATTCACTGGAGTTTGGAAGAATGAGGGGAATCTTATCGGAACCAACACAATTCTAACAGGATTTAGCACAAATGCAAAAATTATGTTACCAATGACTGTCAAGTCTAGCACCAGGAGTCACAGTTTAAGGCCATTTTGGTCTGAAGTGAGGAGAGGTTTCTTCATCCAGAGAGTGGTGAGCTTATGAAATTCTTTGCCACAGGAAACATCTGAGGCCAAAACATTGAAATATTTACAGGAGGATTTAGATATTGTTATTGGGGCTAAAGGAATCAAAAGGTATGGGGAGAAATCAGAAACAGGGTATTGAGTTGGATATCAGATGTGATCATATTGAATGCTGGAGCAGGCTTGAAGGGCTGAAAACCTTACATCAGCTCCTAAAGGGCGGCGATGGCTTAGAGGTATTATCACTGGAGTGTTAATCTAGAGACCCAGATAATGTTCTGGGGACCCAGGTTTGAATCCTGTCATAGCAGATGGTGCAATTTGAATTTAATAAACGTCTGGAATTAAGAATCTAATAAAGAGTGTGAATCCAATGTTGACTGTTGCAGGAAAAAAATTCATTTTTTTCACTAATGTTTTTTAGGGAGGGAAACTGCCATCCTTACCTGACCTACATGTGACTCTAGACCCACAGCAATGTGGTTGCCTCTAAACTGCCTTCTAGGCAATTCAGGATGAGCAATAAATACTGCCTCACCAGCAATGCCCTCATCCTATGAATGAATAAAGAAAAAAATGTTGATGTTCTTCTGTTTCTGTATATTCTAAAAATAAGTTGAAAAGCATGAGTAAAAATGGACTCATTCTGAATGACAATTTTTCACAGAAAGTACTTTATGTTAGTTTATGCCCACAAACACCATTTTTAAAATTCAGTTGTTGGACATGCCCATTGTTGGCTGTTTGACTTTTATTGCCTTCCTGGTTACCCTTGACAGGGTGATTGTGAGCTGTTTTCTTCAATTCATGTACTGTCCATAGACCCAAAATGCCCTTAGGGAATTCCAGGATTTTGACCCAGCAAAAGATGATGCCGAAAGTTTAATGTTACATTTATCAGGACAAATCAGTACACCAAATTTCAATGACCAGATCAATTGAGACTGAAAAAGTTGACTCAGATTGGCCAAAGCACACCATGAAGGTTCAAGGCCTGAATCTATTACTTTTGCTGTCATTTAAGTAAAAAATTGTTTAAATGACTTTGAAATGTGATTATTGCCTTGAAATCATTTATAAGGTCAGAATTGTACAGCACAGAAACAGACCCTTTGGGGTACAAGTTATCCGTTGCTGACCAGATATCCTGAACAAATCTAGTCCCATTTGCCAGCATTTGGCCCATATCCCTAAACCCTTCATATTCATTGACCTGAGTTAGTAGGAACTGCAAGTGCTGGAGAATCTGAGATCACAGGTCTAGGCCCGAAATGTCAGCCTTCCTGCTCCTCAGATGCTGCTTGGCCTGCTGTGTTCATCCAGCTCTACACCTTGTTATCTCATATTCATTGACCTATCCAGATACCTTTTAAATGCTGTAATTGTACCAGCCTCCACTACTTCCTCGGCAAGCTGGTTCTGCACACACTCATCAGCCTTTGTTGAAAAAGTTGCCACTAAGGTCCTTTTGAAATCCTCCTCCTCACGTCAAATCTTCGCCCTCGAGTTTTGTGACTCCACCGCCCTGGGAATAAGACTTTGTCTGTTTACTCTATCGATGCCCCTCGCGATTTTAGAAACATCTATAAGGTCATCCCTCGAGCCTCCGACGCCCCGGGAAAAATAACCGCAGCCGGTTCAACCTCTCCTCAAACCCTCCAGCTCTGGCACGATCCTTGTAAATCTTTTCTATGCATCCATCCAGTATTTTTTGTCACACAAACTGATCTCATCATTGCTCTCTCTGTCTCTCCCTCGATCGTACCCTGGTATTGCTCTTGGTATGGCCATAACATGGAGATATGGTAATACAGTGGTAAAGTTAACAAATGACTAAAACAGTCGTGCAGATTAACTGATAATAAAATGTGAGGCTGGATGAACACAGCAGGCCAAGCAGCATCTCAGGAGCACAAAAGCTGACGTTTCGGGCCAAGACCCTTCATCAGAGAGGGGGATGGGGAGAGAGGGGGAGGTGGACCGAAGATGGAGAGTAAAGAAGATAGGTGGAGAGAGTATAGGTGGGGAGGTAGGGAGGGGATAGGTCAGTCCAGGGAAGACGGACAGGTCAAGGAGGTGGGATGAGGTTAGTAGGTAGATGGGGGTGCGGCTTGGGCTGGGAGGAAGGGATGGGTGAGAGGAAGAACCGGTTAGGGAGGCAGAGACAGGTTGGACTGGTTTTGGGATGCAGTGGGTGGGGGGGAAGAGATGGGCTGGTTGTGTGGTGCAGTGGGGGGAGGGGACAAACTGGGCTGGTTTAGGGATGCAGTAGGGGAAGGGGAGATTTTGAAACTGGTGAAGTCCACATTGATACCATTAGGCTGCAGGGTTCCCAGGCGGAATATGAGTTCCTGTTCCTGCAACCTTCGAGTGGCATCGTTGTGGCAGTGCAGGAGGCCCATGATAGACATGTCATCTAGAGAATGGGAGGGGGAATGGAAATGGTTTGCGACTGGGAGGTGCAGTTGTTTGTTGCGAACTGAGCGGAGGTGTTCTGCAAAGCAGTCTCCAAGCCTCCGCTTGGTTTCCCCAATGTAGAGGAAGCCGCACCGGGTACAATGGATGCAGTATACCACATTGGTAGATGTGCAGGTGAACCTCTGCTTAATGTGGAAAGTCATCTTGGGGCCTGGGATAGGGGTGAGGGAGGAGGTGTGGGGGCAAGTGTAGCATTTCCTGCGGTTGCAGGGGAAGGTGCCGGGTGTGGTGGGGTTGGAGGGCAGTGTGGAGCGAACAAGGGAGTCACAGAGAGAGTGGTCTCTCCGGAAAGCAGACAGGGATGGAAAAATGTCTTGGGTGGTGTACCCGGTGCGGCTTCCTCTACATTGGGGTCCATTGTACCTGGTGCAGCTTCCTCTACATTGGGGAAACCAAGCGGAGGCTTGGAGACCGCTTTGCAGAACACCTCCTCTCAGTTCGCAACAAACAACTGCACCTCCCAGTCGCAAACCATTTCCACTCCCCCTCCCATTCTCTAGATGACATGTCCATCATGGGCCTCCTGCAGTGCCACAATGATGCCACCCGAAGGTTGCAGGAACAGAAACTCATATTCCGCCTGGGAACCCTGCAGCCTAATGGTATCAATGTGGACTTCACCAGTTTCAAAATCTCCCCTTCCCCAACTGCATCCCTAAACCAGCCCAGTTCGTCTCCTCCCCCCACTGCATCCCAAAACCAGTCCAACCTGTCTCTGCCTCCCTAACCGGTTCTTCCTCTCACCCATCCCTTCCTCCCAGCCCAAGCCGCACCCCCATCTACCTACTAACCTCATCCCACCTCCTTGACCTGTCCGTCTTCCCTGGACTGACCTATCCCCTCCCTACCTCCCCACCTATACTCTCCCCACCTATCTTCTTTACTCTCCATCTTCGGTCCGCCTCCCCCTCTCTCCCTATTTATTCCAGTTCCCTCTCCCCATCCCCCTCTCTGATGAAGGGTCTAGGCCCGAAACGTCAGCTTTTGTGCTCCTGAGATGCTGCTTGGCCTGCTGTGTTCATCCAGCCTCACATTTTATTATCTTGGAATTCTCCAGCATCTGCAGTTCCCATTATCTCTGGTGCAGATTAACTGGCGAGGAAGGGGACGGAGGAGGTGCAAAGTAGCGTGGAAGGGAATGGGGAGATTGAGGCGGTCTGGGCGGTCCCAAGGCTAAACGTAGCCCCGCCCACGCGTGAACACAGGTCCCGCCCTCGGACCTCATCCACTCCACTCCGCCCGACCTCGCGCAGAGACGGTTGGCTTGTCGCGATGTCCCGGCCGGTGCTCGAGCGGGGCCTTGCGCTGCTGTTGCGCGCCGTCTCGAACCTTCTGCTCGCCTTCCTCTCGCTCGTGCAGTCCTTCGGCTCCCGGGATCTGCGTTCGGTGCCGCCGGCCGTTCAGCCTCTCCTGCTGCTGCCCGGCGTCGAGCTGGCCCGCAGGATCCGCCAACGACAGGTACTGGGGTTGTGGGGCCGGTCGGGAGATCGAGCCGGCCTGGCCGCCCCGGCTGGCAGCAGTGGTCGCCTGTGGTGATGAGGTCAAGGTGCACCTCCCACGCGAACACGAAAGTTGTGACACATCTTCGACGTGAAAGCGGAAGATGCGAAAGGGTTGTCATTCAGGGATAGAGCTGATTTTTTTTTTCCTGACCGTGTTGTGTTCTGATCAATAAGGTGTGGAGCTGGATGAACACAGTAGGCCAAGCAGCATCTTAGGACCACAAAAGCTGACGTTTCAAGCCTGGACCCTTCATCCGAAAAGGGGGAGGGGGAGGTGGAGGTGGATTGAAGGGGAAAGTGGGTGGGAGGGGGTGTATTCTAGGTAGCTGTGGGAGACGGTGGGCTTGAAGTGGATATCGGTTTCTCGGTCCTTGCCTGAGATGGGGTCAGAAAGGTCCAGGAAGGTGAGGGATGTGTTGGAGATGGTCCAGGTGAATTTGAGGTTGGGGTGGAAGGTGCTGGTGAAGTGAATGAGCTGTTTGAGTTCCTCCTGGGAGCGTGAGCTGGTGTTGATTATCTGGCTAATGGTGTTGCCAGCTGTGGTTCAGTTGGTCTTGGTTACACGTCTCTTCAGCGAAGGTCACAACTGGCTGGAAAACAACAGTCTGGTATGAACGATGCTGTTGATCAATGTGCATTTGTCCAGAGATACTCTGCAATCCACAGAGTTCCCACCCCCACCCCGATAGTTTGAGCATTTGAATTGTCGATAGATTAGAGTGCAGAAGGTGGCCATTTGGCAGGTTGTTTGTGTTCTGGCCCTTAAAGCAATATTTGGTCCAGGGCCACTCCTGACCCTTTCTTCAGTCTTGCAGTTTTCATTTAAAATGATTATCTGAGTTGTCTTTTTGAGAGACTTAGTTTGCACTTGTCCCTGTCACAACCTCGCCTATTTTGCTTTTCTCTTTTTCTCATATTTCCTCTGGACTGTCGTTCATACAAAGTAGACATTTTCTGTTTCTCCACCTATCCATGTGACTGAAGTGCTTCATCCCTGGAATTGTTATTGTGTACCTTATGCTCTTTATGTTGCTTTGGCATGATCTGTAAAGTGTGGTGGCCAGAACTGGGTGCTGAATTGTTTTATACTATTTTAACATGACTTCCTTGTATTTGTACTCTGCACCAATTTGTAAATCCCAGGATACTGGTTCTATTGATAATCATTTTGAGCAATGTTTACACACCTGCAGGATAGTTGTGACTTGAACCTGGTTAATAGGATAGAAATACTACCACTGCCCCACAATAGCTTTCCTTGGATACTGTATTTAATAAGCAATCTCTCAATTTGCCTTGCTGCCTTCTGTTACTTAATGCAAATATAACCAGCATTCCCCTGCACTAGCACTCCCTTTAGAATAGGACCCTTCTGTTTGTATTGTCTCTGTATTCTTTCAACCAAAATGCATTAGTTCATATTTCTGCACACTAAATTTAATCTGTCATTTGCTTGTTTTCCCAGTTGTTCACATTCTGCTCATGATTCAGAAAGAGCAGTTCAGATATTGGAAATCTTGCGGGATATAACTCACCACTTGCCTTCCCAGAGCTTGTACGCCATCTATACGGCCCAAGTCCAGAGTGTGATAGAATACTCCCTGAATGGCTGGCAGTTCCAAAAACACTCGGGAAACTTAATACCGTTTAACAAGAAACAGCTTGTTGATTGACACCACATTGTCAAACAATCGCTCTATCCTCAGTGAATGCACAGTAGCAGCAGTCTGGACAATCTGCAAGGTATATGGCAATAATTCACCCAAGGGTGTTTAGACAGTACCTTTCAAACCTAAGACCGCTCCATCTGCAGAACGAGGGCAGTAGACACATGGAAGCACCACCACCATTTGAAAGGTCTCCTCCCAGCTTCCTGATGTTTACATTCGGTCTGCTAGTGTTGTAAACCACTTTAGTGGAACATTTTCAATAATTAACTTGTAAATAGTTCTACTAGCTTTCAAAACAAATGGGTTTTTGTGTACAAAGTGTGGTGGGGGTGATGGTTTAATCGAGTAGGGTAAACAATTGCCCATCAAGGTTTATTAGAAATTTCTGAGCTTGACGTTTTTTAAAGCTTAGGGAAAATACCTATTAATTAGAGAAACATTTTAGCTTCAGTTTTGGGAGTTCTACAAACTGCTTGATGAAAGTGTGTGTATAAATCTCTGCTCCTTAGAAAGAAAGAAAATGGTTATATTTGTTAACAAGAGTTTACTATGGAAGAGGGAATTAATAATAGTTCACAAATATAATTATTTGGATAAAACCTTGAGATTATTTGAAACTGAGTATATTCAAGCTAAGATGTGTGATAGGTTTTGCTGGTGAGAGTACAGTACAAAGTGTGCTTTGGATACTGCGCAAGCAATGTGTTTTGAAATATGTAAAGGAGTGTTTTAGGATCATTAGGATTATGTTACTGTGTTTAAAAATATTTGGCTTTGTGTTGTAAATAAATGGCTTCTTTCCTTTTTATTTTATCTTTGTCTTTATATTAATAAACTTACTGTTAAAACAAAATATGCGGCACGACATGCTGGTGTTTCAATGAGGTACAACCTCATCAAAACCAAAGCAAAATCTGATCTTTCTAGCCAGATTTCATTTTGGAAGCTGCCTTGTTTAGTAATAACATCAGCTGGGATCATAAAACAAATGGGGGATTAGATAAGTTGCTTTGCAAGGATAAGCTAGATAGGCCTGACTTGCTGCCCTAAATTTCATTGGATGCAAGAGATGTTTTAATTGAAACACTTAAAGTCTTAAGGGCTCTTGACATGGACTGAATATTAGTGGGATGCACTCAGTCCTGCATTACCTGCTTGTTTCTAGAATGCCTGATGGTCACTTATTCCCTTCTCTTTGTAACCCCTTAAGCTATAGGTGAGTGCATAAATTTGCGATTCACAAAACTCTGAACCTAATGCATGTGTCTCAGTGACACCAGCTGCTGCTTGAGCTCTGACAACCAGCTAACCTGTCTTGCCTTAAAGTGTTATCATTCAAGGCACAGACACTGTCCTTGAATTCCCACCTGGTATAAGATGTGCAGTCCACAGTCACAGTTTTTGTGCCATTTCTCCCCCCTTGCTGATGCAGACCTTGATCACGTGAGCTTGAACAGTTCATCAACTTTACAAACACCTTTTGCCCCAACCTAGAGTTCATCTGGACCATCTGTGATACCTATCGCTCCTTTCTGGGCCTCTGTCTCCGCGTCTGGTGATCACCTCCAAACTGACATCTATTCCAAGCCCACCAACTCTCTCAGCTACCTGGACTACACCACCTCTCACCACCTTCCTGCGAGAATGCGATTCCCTACTCCCAATTCCTCTGCCTGTGCCATGTCTGCTCCCAAGATGGGGCTTTCCACTCCCGAACAGCCTAGATGTGTCCTCTTATTTCAAAGACTGCCAATCCCCCACTTTGGTGGTCAAAAATACTTTTGATTGCATCTCTTGTGTTTCCCATACCTCTGCCCTCACATCCCTTTGCCCCCCCCCATCAAAAACAAAGACAGAATCCCCCTTGTCTTCACATCACTCCACTAACCTCCGTATCATGTGTATCATTCTCCTCCACCTACAATCCAACTCCACAACCAAAGATCTATTTCCCTCCCCATCCCCATCCCTATCTGCCATTCGTGGGGATCGCTCTCTCCGCAACTCCTTCGTTTGCTCCGCTCTCCCCACTAGCCTCACCATACCTGGCACATTGCCCTGTAACCACAGGAACATAGAACAGTGCTACACCTGTTTCTACACTTTCCCCCTCACTGCCATTCAAGGCACCAAACAAACCTTTCACATCAGACACTGCTCACCTCATATCCATCAATGTGGTTTATTGCATCCACTGTTGTTTCCTCTACACTGGTGAGACCAAGCAGAGACTTGGAGACCGTTTGCAGAGCACCTGCCCTCATTTTACAACAAATGACAACACCTTCTGGCCACAAACCATTTCAACTCCCCTCCCACTCCCTGGGTGACATGCCTGTCCTGGGCCGCCTCCAATGTCACTGTGACGCCACCCAGAAACTGGATGAGCAGCACCTCCTATTCTACCTTGAGAGCCTACAGCCCAATGGCCTAAATATGGACTTTACCAGTTTCAAAATCTCCCCACCCCCAGCCTCGTCCCATAACCAACCCTCCCTGCCTCCTTGACCTGACACAACCTGCCCATCTTCTCTCTCAACTATCTGCTCCTTTCACCTCACTGACCAATCCCCATCACTGAGTGCCTACACTCCCCTGTCACCATCCCACCTACCTTCCCCAGGCCCACCCTTCCTCTGTTTATTTCTGAGCTCCCTTCCCACTCCCCCATTTCTGAAGAAGGGTCCCAACCTGAAACTTCAACTTTCCTGTTCCTCTGTTTCCTGGCCTGCTGTTTTCCTTCAGCTCCACGCTGTATTACATCTCTCACTCCTCCTGGGCTGCTGCACAATGATTCCATGTTTCTGCATAGGCCTCCAGATCTGATCGGTAGTGATTCTGATCTGTTGCACACCTTTTCTGGCATTCATTGTGAAATGGGATCTTGTCCTTCACCTGAATTCATGAAGTAGCAGCATTTTCACAGTGATTGTCCATTAACCTCGCCACAGAACGTTACATCCAATACTTAATAGCATGGATGTGGTTTTAATCATACAAGTTTTAATGATGCCAATCAATATCTCACACCTAGAAAAGAATTAAAAAATAAAATCCCATTTCTTGCTTTTGAATTCTTTTTAAGCTTTGTTTTTTTTGTCCGTCTTCTCTCTCAATCTAACTACTTTTTCAATTCTTACAAAAGTCAGCAACCTGAAATTTTTGTTTCTCCACAAATGCTGTCTGACCTGGGATTTTCTGGCATTTTCTGTTTTTATCCCCCAGAACCATTTTTCTTTCTATACCTGACATTGAATCCACCCATTATAATTCAGTCATCTTCTCAGCCCTGCCTTTGTTTATTTCGCAATGCTTCAATCTCATTGGTGAAAAAAGATGCACTGTGGTGCTGTCCCCAGAGTTCCTGTTACAGTTGACCTTGCCATGCTGTTATTAACTTGATCAACTTATTGGACATTTCATTGACCTTTCATCTGAAAGAAAATGACTGAGTAAAAACAAGATGTTGTCTGCTGTAAATTCTGGCTTTAGAGTACAAAGCCTATGATGGTAATTCAATAAAGTACTCATAATGCTGCAGTGTCAGTGGTGTATTCTTTTGAATGAGATGTTAGATGAAGTCCTGATTTTCTCCCTCTGCTGGACCTAAAAGTTCGTATTGCAGTACTTGAAGTGTGGAATTCTGCCTGGTCTGGTAGTGAATATTTATTTCAATGTTCACGTTAGCTATCAGTATTCTAAGATTGAAGTACATAAACTCAAATGTTACAATGATGACTACACCTTGAGGTATTCAATTGGCTTTAAGTTGCTTTGGGCTTATCCTGAGCATGTCAGGCATCATATAAATAGCTGTAGTTTTGATCTGTTCCAAGGCACAGAAACAAACTGAGATTTAGGATCCATTTTGTCAGGCTGGTGACAGTCCCTCAAAGTTGTGCTTCTCTTTTTTTAAAAGAAGAATTTCGGATTTTAAACAAAAACTGGAAAATGTAATAATTTGTATTGAGCTGAAAATGTAGCCAGAAATAGGTATTTTTTTTTATCAACCTGTTCAGGGATTTAAGACATACCTCAGAGCAAATGGGACTTGAACCCAGGCCTCCTGACTCAGGGGTAGTGCCACAAGACACTTACTGGCTAGAAATAGAGCAAATCAGTCAGTAATGTTTCACATTTGGAAACCATTTCTCCATAGATGCTGAATATTTTGGTTATGACCATTTCCAGAATTTTCTTATTTCTTTTTTAGATGTCCAAGATCTGCAAATACTACATTATTGCTTAGACCTGCCTCTATTCATACCCCTTAAATGTAGAATTGTAATAGTAAGAATACAGCCTACTAATTTTATTGTAAAGTGGTCATGGGGTTGGCCCTGTTACTTGACTGTATCTTGGTTTCAATGTCTTTGGTTGACGCACTATCAACTTTGGAAGATTGAGTTATTTGTTCCAGTTCTTGTTTCCTGGGTATTTGATGGCCAGAGGCTTTATACATTCTTGTCAGTCTGCCATTTTAGTAATCAAAGGACTTGATCCTTCCTTACTAGCTCACTGCTAATCTAAAGGGTAAGGCTGTTTTGAAGGTGAAGAAAACCTTGGTGTTTAAAGTTTGTATTTAGAGGAGCAAGTTATGTTTTTTTCTGTTGTGGGCTATGGAGAAATCTATGCTTCTTTGCTAAATTACTCCTTCTAATTTAAATAAAACTTTGTTGGCCCAAAGTCTGTGTCTCAGTTTTGCTGGTATGCATCCAATCTGGCTTTTGAGATAGAGAGGATAATGCAAGTAAGTTTCCTCAGTATGATGTTGTAGACATGCTCGCTGAGCAGGTGGGTTTAGTTGCAAGTGTTTCATTACCCTGTTAGGTAACACCCAGAACCAGAAGTAATACCAAGCACCCCAGCAAACTGAAGCATGTAAATTACAAATGGGGCAGAATGCTGATGATTCACCTGAGGTGCACCAACAATATTACCTAGCAGGTTGACAAAACGCTTGCAACCAAACCCACTGGCTTGTGAGCTTTTCTACAAGCTCATCCACAACCCAAGCTACGAATCTACTCAAACTTTAATGTTTCCCAAGTATCTTTAATGTCCTAGATATTGGGCAGAAAGTTGGGCATTGCAGATTGTAAAAGATAAGTCGTCCATTTAAGGGGGATTGACCCTAGGATCTTGATGATACCTAAGGTGAAAATATAATAATTTTACTCATGTATTTAAAATCAATATTATTCATCTACTTGGATGCTTGATCCTTGCTTGGAATTCGATCTTTATCATTGCTGTTGACTTTTAACTTATTTGTTTTCCTGCTATTAATACCAGAATGGCAGTCTGAAGGTGTGTGTGATCTATCTTATTGCTATTGATAAAAGTCTACAAGTTTATTCTTTAATAATTTTATATTATTTGTTCTTTATTCACTAGTTTAATAATAAGTGACCTTGATTATTTATCTGCCATTCCAGTTTTATTTTGCTTGCTGTAGTTTGTGTTCAATACTTTTTTAAGCATCAAATGAAATGTTGATTATTGCCTTTAATATCTCATACTCATTTAGTGATGTCACCATTTGTAAATTATTCTCAACAAGCCTTTATTTTTTCGAAACAGTTGTTTCACAAGAAGACTTTTCGCTTCAGGAGCGTACAAACTGGAGTAACCATTCAGCCTGTTGAGCCTGCCCCACCGCTCAATATGATCACGGCTGATGCAACCCTTCAATACCATTTTTCCGCACATACCTATAATCCTGTATTCCAGAAATATATTAATCTCTTCCTTAAACATACTCCATGACTGAGTTTTCACAGTTTGCTGTGATAGAATTCCAAAGGTGCATAGCCCTCTGAATTTTAAAAAAGTAGTATCATTTTGGACTCAAGTAGCATCCCCTTTATTTTTATATTCTGTCCGCTGATTTTAGACTTCCCGACAAGGGGCTACAGGCTACATGCTACCTGCCCCTACTATGTGTATCCCATTAAGCATCAATGAAATCAGCTTTCATTATTTGGATTTACAGAGAATGCAGGCCCTATTTGCCCATTCTCTCCTCGTGAACGGTCCCACCATCCCAAAACAAACCTGATGAACTTTTGTTACACTTCCTCTGTAGCAGTTATATTATTCCTGAAGTAAGGAGACCAAAATTGCACATAATATTCCAGGTATAGTCTAACTAAATACCTGTACAATTGGAGCAAGACTTCGCTACACCTGCACTCAAACACATTTGCAATCAAGGGAGACATTGTATTAGCTTTCCTAATAGCTTGCTGTGTCTGCACATTAGCCTTCAGTGACTTGTTGGCAAGCACACCTTGGTCCCTTTGTACATCTATATTTTCTAAACTCTTACCATTTAAGAAATAATCTGCATGTGTTCCTGAAACCAAGCTGGATAACCTCACATTTTTCCACGTTATATTCCATCTACTGAGTTCTAGCCTTTCCAAGTTGTCTTGAAACCTCTTTATCTACCTCATAACTCACTTCTACTTGACTTTGTATCATCTGCAAATTTGTAAATATTACTCTTGGTCCCCACCTCCCAATCATTAATATATGTTGTGGTCAGCTGGTGCCTGTGTACTGATCCTGTAGCTCTAGTCACAAAGTGCCTATATCAGAATTACCCATTTATTACTATTCTCTGACTAACAGCAAAACAAAATCATAATCCAAGCTAATATCAAAAGCCTTCAGAAAGCCTAAGTATACCATGTCTGTTGACTCTCCTTTATTAGTTTTGTTTTTAGCATCTTTAAAAAAATTTACATTTGTCAAATACAATTTCTCATTTCATATTTCATGCTGATAACATCCAATCAGATCATTAACACCAAGTGTCTATTTATTATATCCATTGCAACGTATTCTAGCATTTGCCTAACTACGAATGTAAGGCTAACAGGCCTGTAGTTCCCTGTTTTCTCTCTTGTTCCCTTAATTAGTGCAGTGACATTTGCTATCTTCAAATCTGTGAAAAGCAATCCAAAATGTATAGAATTTTCAAACATAAGCATCAATGCATCAACTATCTCTATTGTGTTTCAAAACTGTGCTGTAGAATATTAAGTCCTCAGGATTTGTCCGCTTTCAGCCCTATTAATTTCTCGCATGCAATCTTACTAAGACTGATTCACTAATACTGGGAGTTTTTTTTATAATTGTTCTCGGAACCAAGCAGTCATTTGACTTCTTTGCCATTGCTCTATTCCCCATTTGAAATTCGGTGTAATTTCTAATGAGTCCGCGCTGGTTTTAGCCAAATGTTTTGTTTTTGCAGCCGAATAGAAGCATTTATAGTTTGCTTTTATATTTATTTTTGTTGGATTTTATTCGTATTCTGTTCTCCCTTTCCTGAACAGTTTCATGGTACTCCTATTCTAAAATGCCTCAGGCATCAGATTTACTGTTATTTCTGGCAATGTTGTAGGCCTTTTCATTTAATTTTATTCAATCCTGAAATTCCTTTGTTAGTCACGTTTTTGCAACTTGAAGGAATGTATAGTCGCTGTATATCATTGATAGATCTTTAAAAAATATCCATTGCTTGTGTACAGTCATGCCTTTTAATGTGTTTTCCTAATCCACCTCAGTCAAATTGTAACTCAAGGCTTCATAATTTCACTTATTCAAATTTAAACCCTTGCTTCAGTTGCATCACTTTCGAGCATAATGTCAAATGCTATCATATTGCAATCACTCATAGAACATAGAACATTACAACACAATACAGGCCCTTCGGCCCTCGATGTTGTGCTGACCTGTCATACCGATCTCAAGCCCATCTAACCTACACTATTCCATGTACGTCCATATGCTTGTCCAATGACGACTTAAATGTACCTAAAGTTGGCGAGTCTACTACCGTTGCAGGCAAAGCGTTCCATTCCCTTACTACTCTCTGAGTAAAGAAACTACCTCTGACATCTGTCCTATATCTTTCACCCCTCAATTTAAAGCTATGCCCCCTCGTGTTCGCCGTCACCATTCTAGGAAAAAGGCTCTCCCTATCCAATCCTCTAATTATTTTATATATGTTTCAATTAAGTCACCTCTCAACCAGCTTCTCTCTAATAAAAACAGCCTCAAGTCCCTCAGCCTTTCCTCCCAAGACCTTCCCTCCATACCAGGCAACATCCTAGGAAATCTCCTCTGCACCCTTTCCAAAGCTTCCACATCCTTCTTATAATGCGGTGACCCGAACTGTACACAATACTCCAAGGGCGGCCGCACCAGAGTTTTGTACAGCTTCACCATAACCTCTTGGTTCCGGAAATTGATCCCTCTATTAGTAAAAGCTAAAACACTGTATGCCTTCTTAACAGCCCTGTCAACCTGGGTGGCAACTTTCAAGGATCGGTGTACATGGACATCAAGATCTCTCTGCTCATCTACACTACCAAGAATCTTACCATTAGCCCAGTACTTTGCGTTCCGGTTACTCCTATCAAAGTGCATATCACCTCACACTTGTCTGCATTAAACTCCATTTGCCACCTCTCAGCCCAGCTAAGCAGCTTATCTATGTCTCTCTGCAACCTACAGCATCCTTCGTCACTATCCACAACTCCACTGACCTTAGTGTCGTTTGCAAATTTACTAACCCATCGTTCTACGCCCTCATCCAGGTCATTTATAAAAATGACAAACAGCAGTGGACCCAACACCGACCCTTGCGGTACACCACTAGTAACTGCTCTCCAGGATGAACATTTCCCATCAACTACCACCACTAGTAACTGCTCTCCAGGATGAACATTTCCCATCAACTACCACCCTCTGTCTTCTTTCAGCAAGCCAATTTCTCCAAGGTTCTTTTTAATTATTATTGTTATTTGGCATTTTTTTGATTACGTTCTGCTAGATCAAATATAATATGTGCTCCACTTGGCACTTCAGTTGTCAAACTATAATTGCCGCACTCCAGAAATTCCACAGCTGTAGTGTTTAATTGAATCACTCATTTCACATGCAGATTGTTTCCTGTGATAACTTGGTCACCCAAGCTGCACATGTCTTTCTTCCCCTGATTAACACCATGTTTCACAACTAGTACTGCCACCACTATTTTTCATCTTTGCAGAGACAATGTTACAAAATAAAAGTGAAATGAGAGTGTTGGCAGAACAGTTCATACTCGTGTTACACTTTACAGAATGCTCCTGAGTTAAATGCAATCCTATGCAGGGACGTAATTTTAAATATTTGACATACAAATACTTTCTGTACTTATGAACGGCTGTTTTATTTTGCCGTGTATTGTGTTCAGACCTGGATACCTGTTTACAACCTGGGGACTGCCTATGTTTGCATTTTCAGTTCCCTTGGTATCTTATCTACTACATAGAATGGAATGGAGAAGGAACATATTTGTAGTGTATGGAATTATCTGCCACATGTTCTTGAAGCAAAGTCTACGAACTCTAGACCCATGAACAGAATAATGCTAGACTATAGAATTTGTGCTCAGACTTTGTAGAGAAATCCTCTCCCCACACTACAAAATTCAATGGTTGAATAAGCATATACATTTGTTGTAATTTTCTTTGCCTTCCCCCTCCAGAAGCAGAAAGAGAATCACCCAGATGTTTCTCTGTGTAGATCAGAACCTTCTCCCCATCCCTCTTTTCTGATGAGTCTAGGCCCGAAACGTCAGCTTTTGTGGTCCTAAGATGCTGCTTGGCCTGCTGTGTTCATCCAGCTCCACACTTTGTTATCCCATAATTTCTGATGGTGCTGGTATGAAATAATGTTACAAACTACAGTCCAAATTTAACAATTCATCTCTTGCAATTAATTTTAGGTCAAGTGCGTGGATGTAATACAAGAATATATCAACAGAATCAGGGACATCAATCCAATAGTTAATGCTGTTGTAGCAGAGAGGTAAGAAACTTGTTTTGTGTACCATTTGCCTAAACATTTTTTTTTCAGTGATCACCCAAGTATCTTATTATCTGAATAATATGGCACGACAATACTCGGGGTGTTGTGCTAGTTTCTAACTTACCATCTTGGGGAGGAGGAACAACAATACGCTACATCTGTGCCCAATTCTTGAACAGTTTGTGTATATGTGTTGGAGGGGTTAAAGTTGAAGTTGGATGCTGACAAGGTCAGAGTTAAGTGTTAGCTTGCTGATGCCTGCTACTGAGGCTCACATAAGTGGCCACTTGTATCAAATGTGGAGAATGCCTGTGTCTTCTGAAACTATATCTCAGGCGAGGATCAATATGTGCAGAAAGGAAGGGGTGAAATTTGATTGGATAATACACCATTTTCCTCTTATATTTGATGGTATTAGGCTTCGTCTCTGCCATCACTGACATATGAACTTAAAATGTAGGAGCAAGAGAAAGCCAGTGAATTCATTAAGTCTATTCTGAATACAACAAGCTCATGGCTGATCTGATGACCCTCAGCTCCATTTTCCTACTTTTTTTCTCATAACCTTTGATCCCCTTACTGATTAAAAATCTGTCTATCTTGACCTTGAATGTACTTAATAATCCAGCCTCTCTAGCCCTCGCGATAAATGCCACAAATTCACAAACTCCAAGAGAAGAAATTCCTCCTCACCTCCAACTCCTTATTCTAAGATTATGCTGTCTGGTCTGAAACTCTCCCACAAGGGGAGCAACCTCTGTGCTTATGCCTTGTCAAGTCCCCTAATTTTGTTGTACGCTTAAATCAGGTCACCCCTCATTCTGCTTCAGCGAGTGCAGTCCCAACCAAATCAATCCCTCATCGTAAAACAGTCTATTCATAGACAATGTCAACGCAGTAAAACTTATCTGACTGCCTCAAATGCCAGTATGCCTGCCTTTCGATGAAGGGACCAAAACTGTTTGCAATATTCTGTGTGATTCTAACTAGTTCTTATGTAGTTCGAGTAGAATTCCTTATTCTTGTTAACCTTTACTTCCAAAGATAATATTACGTTTGCCTTCCTTGCTACTAAACTCCTACTAGAACATGCGCTATGAGCCACTTGGCTTGCCATTCAGTTTGATCATAGCTGATCTATTAATTCCACATTCCCATCTACTCTTGATTACTTTCACTCCCTTGATTATCAGAATTTATCTACTGCCTTCCACTGCCTTTTTAAACTGAGTTAAAAAGACTCATGATTATCTGTGAGGAGAAACTGTTCCACATACGTCTTAAATGTTGTCATCTTCTTTTTAAACAGTGACTCCAAGTTCTAGAGTATCCCACAAGAGAAAACACTCTTTCCCACATCTATCATGTCTGTTCCCTTGAATGTTATGCATTTCAATTAAGTCATCTGAACTCCAGCTGATAAAAGCTGAGCTGCTTCAACTCTCTTCACAAGAGAGCCTGTCAATTCTAAGTATTAGCTATATCTAGGTCTAGTAAATGTTCTCCGAACTGCTTCTAATCTGTTTGCATCCTTCCTTAAATAAGAAGACCAGTACTCTACATAGTACTTCAGCAGTGAAGTGGCTAAGCAGGTTTGTGATTTCATCAGGTCCTTCAATTTTCAGACCATGCTGCTTCATCTGAATGCTCTCAAAAGTCATCCCTGTGAGCTTTTGAATGCCTCAGACTTGACTTCTTCCAGAATCTCATTACCATCTTTCCCATTGTTTCTAGGTTCCCATACAAATTGGGAAAACCAGTTGGTACAATGTGAAATTTATATCAGGACTTTCGTATAGTAGTTAAAACAACAAAAGGTGGTTATTGTACTTAGTTCAGGCTAAAATGACACTTCTTTCCCTTGAATCATCATATTAATCCTTACCAATTACTAAAGCATTAGAATTTGTCTCAAACTACCATTAAAGATTGAATCTGACTTTCATATCTCAATTTTAGCATTGTAATTTTTATATTCTTTTTGCCTGAAACTACATTGACATACTCATCGTTACTGTAGGTTTGCGTCTGCCTTGAAGGAGGCCCAGCAGGTGGATGACAGGATTGCTAAAGGGAATGAAGATGAGAAGTTGCTAGAAGAGACTGTTCCTTACCTCGGTGTTCCTTTCACGGTAAAAGAAGCAATTGCATTAGAAGGTATGTTAAAATTTCCTTTGTGACATAATGTAGACTATATTATAGATGTAAGTGCAGGTGGTGGCAATGGCCTAGTGGCATTATTGCTGGACTGTTAATTTGGAGACCCAGATAATTTTCTGGGGACCCAGGTTCAAATCCCGCCACGGCAGCTATTGAAATTTGAATTCAATTTAAAAAAGTACCTGGAATTAATAATCTAACGATTGTCAGAAAAGCCCATCTGGTTCACTAATGTCCTTTCAGGAAGGAAACTGCTATCCTTACCTGATCTGACCTGTATGTGACTCCAGACCCACAGCAATGTGGTTGACTCTGAACTGCTGTCTGGGCAATTAGAGATGGGCAATGAATGCTGCCTAGCCAGCAACACCCTCATCCCACGAATGAAGAAAAAAGAAGAATAAAGACCATGAAGCTACCAAAAATCACAATTGTCACTCTTCATAATGATCACTTAAGTGGTGTGGGATCATGTTGAATAATGATCAAGGTCAGTATGTGGTGAAAATAGCCTTTTTATTGAGCGTGCGCAGTGGTTCAGTCTGAGGTGGCGATGGAATCGAAGATGCAGTTTTACCGCAGCCTCTCTTATATACAATTTTTACACATGGTCAGTTCTGCTATAACTTGTGTTTCTTCAATGCAAATTGGCTTTAACGCAATTGAAGAAATTAGACCACTAGTTGTAGTATGCTAACTTTCCTTACCTGTATTGGCGAAAATCCGATTTAAATGGCGTGGTTATTGCTTGATTTCTTTATAATGCAAGATCACAAGAGGACGCAACTGTCGCATTATATTAGAACCGACTGTATATTAAAATTTTAGCTCTGTGGTGTCACATAGGTGAGATCGTGTTCAAAGAACCAGACAACCAGGATCAGTGAGTGGCAAAAGCAGCTGCTTTTTTGCACCTTCACAGCAGCACGGTGTAAGGCGAAGTAGAATTCCCCAAAATCATAGCTCAAAAGCAGCCATTTTATACTGAATTCAAGCATACATTAACATTCTAACATTTGAGTGTTAAACAGTAGACATTGTGCAAAAACTGTTTTGCAGGAAATCGGAGATGGTTTAAACATATGCTAAATGTCAGCGGTTATTGTTGAGTATCAATGGTTATTTTAATGAGATTAGTGTGACTATCTGGTGTATCCTTGCATAATTCAAAAGGTATAAGTCTTGTTTAGTTAGTTTCATGGTTGTGTCCATCAGTGGGTTCTATTTGCTATTATTCATTCATTCAAGGTCGCGTGAGTCTAGATGTAGCGTCGTTAGTTTTATTAGAAAGTTTAAAAATTGCTTACATACGCTGCATAGCGATTGTTAGTTCTATTAGTGGGGTAAAGTTTTTTTTTATTCATGTTGAATAAAAACTTTGGACAAGTACCTAGCTACAAAATATACTGGAAAATTCTGCAGGGCTATCCAATTATCACCTTTTGATTGATACTTGGAGCTACTCTAGCTGGAGGGGGAAGATAAATGACTTGGTAATAGCAGCTATTCAGTTGGATTTTAATATCAAGCAAGTTTTTGGTGTGGGTGTGCAAAAAAGGTTCCATTCTGTAGTGTCTGTACAGTTTTGTTAGCTGTCACGCTTGACTGTACCTCTGAATGGAATGTTTGGTCTTGTTTAAATGGGGTTGTTTGCATCACGCATTATGCATGAGTAGACTCTCGAGTGGGGTGTAACTGTAAATGAAAGTGGTTGTAACCCGATATGGTAGCGAACCCCTGAATTAGTTTGAATGGGGGCTGGCTAGTACTTGGCAGTCTGCAGGTAGTATTATTTACCACAAATTAGTGGGCTAATGGATTAATAAACATGATTTATGGAATTATGTTAAAAGTTGTTAACACCTTTGAATTCTGATATATGGCTGTACCTATTGTACACAAGTTTGTGTGACATCTGTCCTGGGGAAGATATTGGTGCAACATTTGGAGCCAACCAGGGCACAGAAGGCCCCTCCCTTGGCTAAAACAAAATCAAGAACCACTACTGTGTGAATAGCGAAAATTTCATCATTTATTCAGCTATGGGCAGAGAATGTGTCATTTCCCATCTTTTCCAGCACCAAAGTCAGGGTTATTATCTTCTGACCAGTTTGACCGTACCATAGAAAGGAAATGCAATAGCAAATAAGTACTGAGTTTCAGAGATGTCTGTCTTCTGTCTCCAGCTTAGGCAGTTTGGCAGAGTGATATATGTATGGGACTACGTACCTGAGGTAGCATGAACCTTGCTAGTGGGTGCAGAGCCACAGGTATGCTCTATGGCCACTGATGAAGTAAGTGCCATTATCAGAGATGAAGTGGGCAATAACCTCCGGATACGATTGCACAGAGATGGTGCCTCCTTGTGCCCTCATCAAAATCAGTCAATTGACTGGATGAGGCTGTGACTTTGAAATACCGAGAGCAATTACTGTGGACCCATCTCTTGTCCCCGTTTTGGAGGAGTAGATAAAACACATGAATCCTTGTGCTCTTTCCCGTATTGAAGTGTTAGTGAGGGCCAGGAATGGAAGATGGTGGGTACGATCTTAACTGGGCTAGTACCACTCAGAAGCTGTCGAGGGGTGGTAGGTAGACTTGCAGGCTTCAATAGTCCCTGTCATGTTTGAGAGAGAACTGATCTCCTCTCTTTCTGAGCTTATGTTCAGTGGCAAACATCCCACAGCCTGGACAAGGGGAGAATATGAAATTTTGATAAGTGTACCACTCTGCCATCTCGGATTCGGTAAAGGGAATAGTATAGGCTAGGATTCTCCCTTTAGAGTGAGTGGGAATGTGGGAACATGTCCAACACTTGAACAGATTAGCAGTTTTGGTATAGATAGAAAACATATAGAGATAAGTATTTGCATGTAACTGAATATCCCGATAGTATGAAAACATAATTGAAAAAAATTTACTATAGCAGTCGGTCCATCTCTAGTTCCGCTGTATTGTAGGATACCTGTTTGACGTGGGAGGTGTGAATCCAGGCCTTCTTTCTCGGACCTTGACAGCTGACTGGGTGATCAGCAGCTCCCAGTATGGCCCTTCCACTTCACACCGAAGGGTTCCTTGTGGAAATTTCTTACAAGAACCGACACACCTGGTACAATGTCATGATCTCCCTCTGGTAAGTCCTTCCAGGCAGCCGATACCTGTGAGGAGGCAGAACTTACAGCATCTGTTAGTGCTTGGCTGTACGACAATAAGGCATTACTCCTAAGATGACAGTTGGCCCTCCATAGATCTGTTGTCCCAGTCAGGGATATTGGCCTGCCTGTCACTATTTCAAATGGACTCGGCTATGTTGTTTTGTTGGGGGTAGCCCTGTAACTGCATAGAACTATTGGTAAAGCCTGACACTGGGGCATTCCCTCCTGATGGTATTTAGCCGGCTGTTGTTTCAGGATCTGATTCGTTCTTTCCGCTTGCTCCAATGATTGTGGATGATAGGGACCGTGAAAGTTGCAGTCAATCCTTGATAACTGGGAAATGTCTTGACACACTGCTCCCATGAAATGGATTCCCTGGTCTGAATCAGTGCTGCTTAGTAGCTCCCGTTGGGGGCTTTGGCTGTGTAATTGGCAGTGGCTTTTCTCGCAGGAGCGTAGAACATAGAACATTACAGCACAGTACAGGCCCTTCGGCCCTCGATGTTGTGCCGACCTGTCATACCGATCTCAAGCCCATCTAACCTACAGCTTCTGGAAAACTTGTCCACAGTTACAAGGATGGCTGAGTAACCTTGACGTCGTTGGAGTGAGAAAAATCAACTTGCAAGAGCTGGAATGGCCCTGGAGGCGCCGGTGCCCTCAGTTTGGGAACTTGCACTTTGATTCCAAAGTTGCTGTTCTGACAAGTGAGGCAACAGTCCACTGTTGTTTGAGCAAATCTTTTAAATCCTTGTCCCCAATAGCTGCGCTGGAACCGGGCTACCATCTGTTCTGACCCCAAATGCCTCCATGAGTGGATTTGTTGTGCCACATATGATATCAAGACAGGTGCGACTGGTCAATTTGATTCTCAAGTTTCCAAACTTCATCTTTGCATAGCCTGTGTCCATTATCAGTCCATTCCTGTTTCTTGGTCCGTTTTACTGGAGCATCCACCTCAGTGCCATCCTCTAATCTTTGCCTTACCACTTTCTCTATTTTTACCTTCTTGGTTTTAAGGGGTTGTAAAAATGGTGCCAGCAGTATACAGCCCTCATCACTTTGATTGCTAGAGGACCCATCTATTTTGCCCCTGTTTCCCAAGGTCGATAACTTGGTTTTCCTGAACCACTTCCTGGATGTTACGGGTGGTTGGATACAAATTCAGTATGGGTGTGGAAACCAGGGAAGAAACTGGCAGGACTGTTATCTTGTCCTTCAGTTTCTTGTTTTCTTTCTCAAGTGCTTGATTTTTAAGTTCACCTTCTTCCCGCTTTGACTCTTTTTGCAGCTGTTCATACGCTGCTTTTAATTGCTATTTAAGATGGTTTAATTCATGATCACGAGTTATATCGAGACATGATTTCATTCCTTTGGCAAAATTGACCCTTGAACACGTGAAATCACTTAATTCTGTCCTTATCTTTCTGTCAGGTGGATATTCTCCAGACAAGTTTCATTGTCATCTCGTGTCCACTGTCCTTTGGGATTCTTGAATTTCTGCCTGACTTTTGGTTAGAGTTTTCTCTCATGAGAACTGTATTTCAATGTAGTTTTGTAACTGTTGCAGCATTTCTTCCTCAATCATATCGGGAGGGGCCAGCCCACCTTTGGAGATTGTAGACACCTTATTGGGGTCACGCAGTCACCTGAACACTCGTGCCATGAGCAGTTTCTTGCAGTGGGCAATTTTGGCCAATTTGGAGTGCTTGAGGCCTGAGCTCAGACAGGTTCAGGATCGTGGTATACAACTTTAAGTCACAACTTTAAGAAGTAAGTCTCTCACCCTCAGAGTAGTGACAGTGACTGGTCAGATTCACCAGTCACCCCAGTGATCCTGCCAACTACGCCAAGTTGTGGAATTGTGTTCAGTGATGACTCAGATCGGTGATTGGTGAAAATAGCTTCTTTATTGAGCATCCGCAGTGGCACAGTTTGAGGCGGTGGTGGAATCCAAAGTACAATTTTGTAGCAGCCTCATTTATACCGAGATTTGCACACATTAAAATTTTAGCACTATGGTGTCAACTAGTTGTAGCTATTGGGCACAAGTTTGCGTGATATCGGTTTTGGAGATGTAGGAGATAGTTTAAATACTTGCTAATTGCTGGCTGTTACTTGTGATGGGATTAGAGTGTCTGTCCATTCTGAGTTTGCATAATTGAGAAATTTTGTCTTTAAAGTTAGTAATGTTAGTAAAAATACTAGACATATGATCTGAGTAAGTCAAATTATGTACTAAAACATGTACTAAATAAAAGTGTAGAGAATATTACATTGGTCTCCTGCAGCTGGTCATGAGATTTCATCGACTGTTGCTGGTTTTCGACAATTCCTACACATTCATTCATGAAGTTTCACAGAAGCACTGTTGTGATACTAAGTTTCTTAAAAGGGGTAGCAGCCCGACTTAATATGTATTTAAAAAATATAAATCAGTACTTTAGTACAAGATGGCGGTCCCAAATGGTAGGGCTAAGGGCTAATTAATATTACAATCTTTCCATAGTTTCAAGTGAGTTATGGAGACATGACAGTGGGGTGGCATTGTTCTGAATAGGTTACAGTGTTAACACTTAGTCAGGTGTTGCCTTTGAAACAGAAAAAGGTCTAAACACTGCTTGCAGAATGGGGCTGATAAGAATTGAAAGGTGTAAAGAAGCAATAACAGGTTGGCAGTGTAGGAACAGATGTTTAAATTGGTTTATCTTGTAAGTTAAACTGTACCACAAAAAACAGTATTATGAATGAATGGAAACGCGATATAGTAAACATACAGCGTTTGTGAGTGAAGTAGTAAAGAGCATCGTAATACAATATCTCACAGGAGTTACCAAGATAATAAAATGTGAGGCTGGATGAACACAGCAGGCCAAGCAGCATCTCAGGAGCACAAAAGCTGACGTTTCGGGCCTAGACCCTTCATCAGATGAAGGGTCTAGGCCCGAAACGTCAGCTTTTGTGCTCCTGAGATGCTGCTTGGCCTGCTGTGTTCATCCAGCCTCACATTTTATTATCTTGGAATCTCCAGCATCTGCAGTTCCCATTATCTCTCACAGGAGTTACTTTGGTTTTCTGTCAATCTTGTATATTTTGTTTTAGGTCATTTTGTTGGAATCCATTACTTTATTCTCCAAATTGTGATCTGTGCTGAAAGGCTATTGCTGTCGCATGTACTTCTAATCCTAAGCTTTGTATGGACTGAACCAAGTCTCTCCCTCTCTCTCTCTCTTGGATTTTTCCTGTCTCGGCTCCAAAAGAATAGTCCAACAATCGTTGGTAAATGGTCTGACTTGTCAGTGGAATGTACACACTGTTGTTATCATTTATATGAACCTAATGAGCTATGCGAAAGGTCATTGCTTCATCCCATGGCTGTTTGCTTAAAGTGTTCATAAACATGCTACTTTAAGATATCTGCATACTTTGGCCATACACCGCTATTTGAACTCGGCGAAATTGTGTAGTGCTGATTTTAGTTGCACGATTGGGTGGAATCTGAAACACTCATTCCCTGAATACTTCCTTCACATTCCTCCATCTTCTAGACTTCCTTCTCCTCGTTTGCAATATTGAACAATCTCTAAATGTAGGGAAGAAATGAGAGAGCGAAAGAAATAATCTTCCTAAGAGAAATCCTTTAGTCTAGCATTGAGGGAAGGCTATTTGGTAGTGTTCTAGTTTGTTTAGGTGCAAAACCAAGTGTTTTTTTGTGGCAAAAGAACATACAACCTTCTGACTTTGAATTTCAGGAGAGATATTATTCCTTCATCTAAAAATAATTGGAGACTAAGTTATCACTGTGGTTTCCAGTTGATCAGTGAATGGAGTGTGTCAATTTAATAATACTGTGGAAAAGTTGATTTAACATTTTGGAAACAGACACTTTACTAGCTACATGGCAGTATTAAATGCAAGAATGGCAACTTATTTCAATTTGTGCATTTTATAGGTATGTCATTTATGGCATTTGGATATGTATATGAATAGGAAAGGTTTGGAGAGATCCAGGCCAAATGCTGGCAGGTAGAACTAGTCTAGTTTGGGAACATGGTTGGCACAGAGTAGGTGGACCGAAGTGTCTGTTTCCATGCTGTATGACTGTATGATACAGCAAATGTTTTATTAATTGGCACCTGTGGGACCAGGAGTGTGTCAGTTGGTGAAATATTTTGGGGAATTAAGAGGTACGCATAACTGCAGTAAACCCTGACCAAGTGAATCTTTGAGATATCTAAACCCTTGAAACTTTGACAATATCACACTGCTCCTATAATTGATGTTAAAACACAGTTAGTAATAGAATTGTAATGTAAGGGATATACACATCACTGTTATACTTTATTTACAGAATGAATACTTAGACATCACTGTAGATTGTAGTGTCTGTATTTTTTGCCAGTTTATCAAGACTGCCAATTGAAAAGATGCTATTTAAAACAAAGTTTGCTGTATTGTCTTTAACATTTATTTGTATTGACATTTATTTGCACTTCTCCCTTCCCTGCCCAGGTTCACCCAATTCATCCGGCCTTGTAAGCCGTAAGAATGTGATTGCCCTAACGGACGCTGCTGTTGTGACTAACCTCCGAAAAGCTGGTGCCATCCCATTAGGTGTAACAAACTGCAGTGAACTCTGTATGTGGTATGAATCCAGCAACAATGTATATGGAACAACTAGAAACCCATACAACGTGGATCACATTCCAGGTGGAAGTTCAGGTGAGCATTAAGCAACAAAACAGTTAAAATTTCATTTATTCTTCATAACAATAATAGGAGCGTGATGAACTAAGTTTTGTGAGGACATGTTATAACTTCTAAAATCTGCTCAAAGGAAACAGCACTACTATTGCAGAAAACATTTCTACTTGCATAAGGAAATTAAAAAACAGCTATTAAGCCCGTACATTGGGGGATTTCACGGTAGATAGAAGCCTGATAACCTTTGCAATGTGAATTCAAATCCATTTCAGATTGTCATGAAAATTCCTCCTGCCTGTTTGCTTTAAAGATTCAAGCTATATCTAAATCCAGATGGTGAAAGCTTGCAGTACAAAAAATCCAGAAATGTAAGTTTGCTCAAGTGGTCACAGGATTGCTGAAGTCTAAAAAGCACCATCTCTCTCAAATGCAATAAATTCCAACCTTATCCCAAGTATTATTGATGAGCAATTTGACACGGTGGAGCAGAGCAGAGGATTTGAAGATCTGTATGGGAGCCAAACACATTTCGCTGGACTGTTTCTGTGATAATTTTGGGAGATGGTAGTAAGTGGCAAAGAGGTGATTCATACTCATGTTGAAACAAAAACAAAGTTGCTGGAAAAGCTCAGCAGGTCCGGCAGCATATGTGATGGTGAAAACAGTTAACATTTCTGGTCCAGTGACGGTTCCTCTGAGGAAGGGTCACCGGACCCGAAACATTAACTCTGTTTTCTTCCTGTGTTTGGTTCCCATTACAGATCTTGAAATCCTCTGCTCTGCTCCACTGTGTCAAATTGCTCATCAATAATACTTGGGATAAGGCTGGCGTTTATTACAATTTTGTTTTTGTTCCTGGTTTACAGCATGCACGGTTTTTTCAGTGTTCATGTTGAAAGTTTTCTTTTAAATGTAATATTGGCAGTGTTTTCCTCAGCAGTTATAATTCAACAGAAAAGGTACAAATACTCTTTGGCAATCTCACCAGAGAGACAGAAATGTGAGTGACTACTTATTCCTATGCAGTACTTTTTTTTTGGATTTTACTGATAGTTTTCGAGACACAAATTGCTCTTCACCTCTGTCTATTTGCTCTTTTGCCAGTAACTCTCCCTATTTGCATGAATTGGGGACCAGTGTCACTACATGGTGGCTTACCTCCAACAGATTAATAAAGTATTAGAATTAGTGGTATAATCAAAATATTTAGAATCTTGGAAACAATTCCTCCGTGAAAACCCCTAAGTGTCCATGATTTCCATGTGATAATAACTGAACTAGGTGTTTTGTATTAAGTAGCATTATATCTGACTTTGGGGCTCCTTGATGCAGACAGATGTTTGAAATAGTGGGTTTTGCTATTCTTACAACGCACGTTAACAGAAATTAACAAATTAACCTTTTGCAATTAACCTGACCTATCCTGAAAATAGCATTTAGATGGCATTCCTGGATTAGATAGGGGAAGATAGGATTGGAAATGCAAGGTTCTTGAGCTAAAACAAATTTCCACCTAATTAAACCCTGTCTTTCTCAATTTAGAGTAGGACTAGAATAGATAAATACTTCAAAAACAAGAGGAAGGGAAGAGACTAAAATAACCATCAGATTTTGTACTTTAGAATGAAATACAAAAGAAAACAAATATGTAAGCAAATCAGGAGAGAAGAATACACTGTGAGTAAATAATTTGACCTAAAGGACAAATCAGAGTAATAAATTACTGTTTCTAATGTAGAAGGTTTTGTTTGAAGGATTTCTTTCAGACTTTAAGGCTATATTCAGAATAATGTATAAGCCATTTGATTGCACTGGTACAATCAACTACTTCAGAACTGCTAAGATTGGATTAGTATGTAGCAAAAGCAGCATGATTTTAATTGAACATTTTAACTTGCATATAGATTAGGACAAGCAGACCACCCAGTGTTAGCAGCACAGTGAATTCCTTAAGTATGTAAATGGATAGGTTTCTGCAACAATATGACATAAGGGGAACAAGCAGGCATACCATATAAGTAACAAGCCACATTTAGTTAACGGCTGAATAGTGTGCTCAGTTCAGCATTGTGCTTGGGAGAGAAACATAGCATACAGCTACTAAGATTGTAGATTTAAGTAAGGTTGAATTGTCAGTATGATAATACAGAGCCTGACCACTGTAAAATCTATTAGTGGATAAAATGTCAGCAGATCAGAGGGAGATCTTTAAAAAATGATTTAATATGATACAGAATCAGTTTGCACCATAAAGGGCAAGAGCTGTACTTACCTAAACAGAACCAAAGATGACGAGAGGGAAGGGGCAAGGTATAATTGAAAGAAAAAGCTTTCAAAAATATGAAGACTAATACAGATCTTGGCAAATACACAAGATGCAAAGGATAGCTAGCTAAATAAGTAGAAATGTTTACAAAATGGAAGTTTAATGGGATAAACTGGACAGGATATTGAAATTCACAAATCTTTCCAACTGCATTTGGAAGAACGGACTCTACAGACACAGGAACAGTCCCTAGGGATTGTAGGATTTCAGATGTAACCCTGATTTTCATAATGCAGGAGGGAGAGACAAAATGGAATTTTAGACCGGTTAGCCTGCAATCTGTATGGGAGAGAATGCTAGTGTCCTTTTTTAAATAGTTTAATTGTAAAGCACTTGGAAAACAGTAACTGGATCAAACAGTCAGTATAGATTCCAAAGGGAAATTGTGATTGACAAATATGCTGTGATTTTTTTTTGAGGAAATAACTAGGGAAAGCCAGTGGCTGTGGTTACGTGAACTTTCAGAAGGATTTTGATAAAGTCATATCTAAGAGATTAGCGTTTAAATTTGAAGTGAATAGGGTCAAGGGTAGTGTACTGACATAAATAGAGAACTGGTTGGTGGACAGGAACCCAAGAATACGAATAAACAGATGGTGGGAACTGCCGATGCTGGAGAATCTGAGATAACAAGGTGTAGAGCTGGATGAACACAGCAGGCCAAGCAGCATCAGAGGAGCAGGAATGCTGATGTTTCGGATCTAGACCCTTCTTCAACAGCTCTTTTTCCAAGTGGCAGGCCGTGAGTAGTGGGGTACTGCAGGGATTGATTTTTGAACGCCAGCTGTTCACAATATAAATGATTTAGATGAGGGCACTTAACATTAATATTTTCATGTTTGCAGACAATAAAGGAAGGAAGTGTGAACCGTGAGGAGGATGTAGAGATGCTGCAGTGAAGAGTGGGCATGTCCATGGCAAATGAATTATAATGTGGATAAAAATGAGGTTATCCATTTTAGTTACAAAAACAGGAAGACATTATTCTCTGGTGATAGATCAAGAAAGTGGAATATGTAAGAAGATCTGGGTGTCTTTATGTACTCGTCACTGAAAGTAAGTGGTATTTTGGCCTTCATGGCATGAGGATTTGAGGACCAGGGTTGTTTTGCTGCAATTGTACAGGCCAGACTGGAGTATCGTGTGTAGTTTTAGTTGTCTTATCTGAGGAAGGATATTCTGACAATGGTGGGAGTGTAACGAACACTTACCAGGCAGATACCCGGGATGGAGGACTGATGTATATCTTGAACAGTTAGAACTGTATTGAATGGAGTTGAGAAGAATGAGGGGGATCTCAGAAACCAATTAAATTCTAATGGGGTGAGTCTGTGTAAACACTGAAAGGATGTTCCTGGTGACCAAGGAGTTCAAAGCCTTCTGGACTCAACTTTGAGTTTAACAGTTTCAGAACGTGAGCACCCTCTCCTATGTTTGTCCCCCTACCTCCACAACCAAGATTTTCCAGGTGCCCCTCCCCCTTCCAACTCTGAAGACAGGTCAATGGACCCAAAATGTGATTCTGCTTTCTCTCTACAGATGCTGTCAAACTTGCAGAGTTCCTCCAGCTATTTCTGATTTTGTTTCTGGTTAGACCACACCTGGTGTACTGAAAATAGTTTTGGGCGTTACATCTAACTAAGGACAGAATGACTATAGATCAGTGTGGTGATGTTTGGAGGGGAACACAACATAATTGTCAGAATAATGAAATGTGAGGCTGGATGAACACAGCAGGCCCAGCAGCATCTCGGGAGCACAAAAGCTGACGTTTTGGGCCTAGGCCCGAAACGTCAGCTTTTGTGCTCCTGAGATGCTGCTGGGCCTGCTGTGTTCATCCAGCCTCACATTTTATTATCTTGGATTCTCCAGCATCTGCAGTTCCCATTATCACTGATATAATTGTCAGAATGATTGCTGGGACTCAAAACTGCCAGGTGGGATTGCACAAGATAGGGTTGTAATTCCCTGAATTTAGAATAAATTTAAAGCAGGTTTTAATTTGAGTTTTCGTGAATTTAAACAGTACAACTAAGACTGATGGTCTCTGAGTTCCCATCCAATGAAAATAGTTTATCCTTAAAACTGTGGTCAAAATTTGTGAACTGCAGACCCTTCAGTGGTAAAGTTAGAAAAGATATTAACACGCAAAGTTCGTTGCAATTTAGAGTTCTCTTTCACAAATTTAATTGTGTATTTTTTTTGTTTTCTGCCCTTGACTTATTTTTGAAGAACATAATTTATACCGTTGCCTCCTTCGATGTTTCGAGCACCATTTTCACTGTTTAGGATGAGAAAATATTCTAACCTCTAGAACATCTGAGACTTTTTTCTTTTGTTTTGTGCTTTTAAAGGAGGTGAGGGATGCATTATTGCTGCAGCTGGATCAGTAATGGGGGTGGGTTCTGACATTGGTGGGAGCATTCGAATGCCTGCCTTCTTCAATGGAATTTATGGACACAAGCCTACAACAGGTCAGAATTATCTCAAGCTTGACACCTGCTTTTGTCTTGTGAATCATGTTTCAAGGTTCTGCCATTTAGGTATCTTTTTGTGGCTAGTATGGCTTTGCATTGATTGCTACTTAATTATTTTTAGTGAATCTTGGATTTGAGGCTCAACTGATTTATTATCTCTATTACGACAACTGTTCTGTTTAATCTGGTGTTTTCATTTCATTGAATCAAAACTTAATTTCTTTGATTAGTTAAATAACTTTTTGGTTCCCATGGTCCAGGATTTTATTTTTTGTTTCTTGATGAAATGTAGCCAACTGCTCAGTCTAAAATACCACCCCTCCCATAAATACATGCCACCACTTCACTCCTGACCTATCCCTTAACCAATTTGCCAATTCACTTTAGCTAGCTCTGCCTTCATAATTCCCCATATGTAAACTTAAGTGGAGCCTTGAACCTATTCTCTTTCCCCCTCAAACTGAATATAAAATTTAATCTTTGCTGTCGATGGGCATTTTCACATTGTAGTCATTGATTTATCTGATCTTGATGCACTATTCAGTTCTGGTATAATCTACCCTACAATTGAACCCAGAATGGCCTGTTCTAATAAACTATCCTGAAAATCTATGATCGCTCCTCAAGGCTACCTTTGCCCATTTGATTTTTCTAGTCTATATTGATTAAAATCCCATATGAATACCACCTACTTTTCTGATTCCCATTATTTCCTCCTTTATACTCGTTTTGGCTGTGTGAAGTTTTTAGTGGACTTATGCTACTTCCCCAGGCAATTTCTTGCATTTTTATCATTTCTCATTCATGCCTAAATCTGCTGCTACGTCCTGGTTTCCTAACCTAGGATAATCCACCGTTTTGTGCTAATGCCTCTGTTAATTAACATCTCTCTCTGCCTTTTCCTTGCTTCCTGCTGTCAAATGACATTCTTCTTGGAGGATGAAAAATTTTCAACACTGCCCAAAATTGTGTATTTATTCTGGCCCTGGAAAATTAGCTGAAGTAACAATGTTCTGTAGCCTCTCTCAAGCTGCTAGTTTAGTTTCTCTTGAAACTAGGTTCAAATTCTTTTCATGTGTTTTATTATGTTTCCTTGCCCATTTATGTGCAAGAAGGCAAGGAGAATGTGGATAATAGTTACATTACTAGTCCAGTGACATTAGTCTAGACAAGTACTTTAGGTAACTGGATCAAATTCATCCATATCAGTGGGTGGAATTTAAATTCAACTAAAATAAATCTGGAATTGAAAGCTGATCTCAATAATAATCATGAAGCCATCATTGTTGAAAAAATCCATCTGATCCAATAATGTCTGTTTGGGAAAGGAATCTGCCATGCTTACCATTCTGAAGAAGAGTCACTGAACGTGAAACATTATCTTTGCTTTCTCACCACAGACGCTACCAGACCACTTCAATTTCTCCAGCAATTTCTGTTTTTGTTGCTTTATTACCTCTTATCTGTTTGATCTACATGTGACTCCAGACCCACAGCAATGTGGTCGGATGTTCAATGCACTCTGAAATGATTTATCGAGGGGAACTTGAGATGGTTAACAAAGGTTGACTTGACTAGCAGTGCTCATCCCATGAAAGAATAAACAAAATAGTTATCTTATTATGCTAAATAGAGTTAAGCCCAGATTTCAAGAAGTATGATTTTAATCCATCTGCATCTCTAACCTTCATCCAATTTAGTTCCATTTATTTCAAAAAATGAAATAAATGACTTGCAAAGGATCCTTGGTTTCCAAACAACCCATGCATATTGAAATTCAGTCATCTGTTGCATTACCTCCCTTACAAAGATTGGATTTTGTTTTGTCTTTGTATCTTAGACTATAAAACCTTACCTCCCTTCTGATGTCCATGACACCACCCACGTCCTCCTAAACTTCCAATTCGCTGGTCTCCAACACCTCATTTTTACCATGGACATCCAGTCCCTATACATCTGCAATCCCCATGCAGATGGCCTAAAGGCCCTCAGCTTCTACCTGTCCCGCAGGCCCGACCAGTCTCCCTCCACTGACACCCTCATCCGCTTAGCTGAACTCATCCTCACCCTCAACAACTTCTCTTTCAATTCCTCTCACTTCCTACAGACAAAAGGGGATGGCCAAGGGTACCCACATGGGCCCAAGCTAAACCTGTCTCTTTGTAGGTTACGTGAAACAATCCCTCTTCCGCACCTACAACCCTAAACCCCACCTCTTCCTCCATTACGTTGATGACTGTATTGGCACCGCCTCGTGCTCCCACGAGAAGCTTGAACAGTTCATCCACTTCAACACCCTCCAGCCCAACCGTAAGTTCACCTGCACCATCTGTAATACCTCTCTCTCTCTCTCTCTCTCTCTCTCTCTCTCTCTCTCTCTCTCTCTCTCTCTCTCTCTCTCTCTCTCTCTCTCTCTCTCTCTCTCTCCCTCCCATTTCCAACTCTGGCAACCACCTAGAAACTGACACACAATTCAAGCCCACTGACTCGCACAACTACCTAGAATGCACCTCCCACCCATCTTCTGCAAAAATGCCATCCCGTATTCCCAATTCAGTCACTTACGCTGCATCTGCGCCCAGGATGAGGCATTCCACTCCTGAACATGTCAGATGTCCTCATTTTTCAAGGACTGCAACTTCCCTCCCCCCTCTGGTCAAGAACGCCATGGACCGTGTCTCCACATTTCTGGCAACTCATTCCTCTCACGCCCTCCCTGCAATAACAACCAAAACAGAATCCCCCTTGTCCTCACGTACCACGCCACCAACCTCCGGATCCGACGCATCATCCTCCAACCCCACCACCAAAGACATTTTTCCTTCCCCACCCTTGTCTGCTTTCCGCCGGGACCACACGCTGTGACTCCCTTCCAGCCCCACCACACCCGGCACCTTTCCCTGCAACCGTAGGAGGTGCTGCACCTGCCCCTACTCATCCCCCCCCCCCCCCCCCCTCACCCCCATCCCAAACCACAAGAAGACTTTCCACATCAAGCACGTGTTTACCTGCCCATCTGCTAATGTGGTATACTGCATCCTCTGTTCCCGTTGTGGCCTCCTCTACTTTGGTGTAACCAAGCAGAGGCTTGGGGACTGCTTTGCAGAACACCTACGCTCGATTCGCACTAAACTGCACCTCCCTCTCACGAGCCATTTCAACTCCCCCCTCCCCCCTCCCATTCCTCAGACATGTTCATCCTGGGCCTCCTGCAGTGCCACAATGATGCCACCCAAAGGTTGCAGGAACAGCAACTCATATTCCGCTTGGGAACCCTGCAGCCCAATGGTAGCAATGTGGATTTCACAAGCTTCAAAATTTCCCCTCCCCATACTGCATCCCAAAACCAGCCCAGCTTGTCCCCATCTCCCTAACCTGTCCTTCCTTCCACCTAACCTGTCCTCCCACCTCAAGCTCCACCCCCATCTCCTACCTACTAGCCTCATCTTGCCCCTTGACCTGTCCGTCCTTCCTGGACTGACCTATCTCTTCCCTATCTCCCCACCCTCCCTCACCTTTACCGGCTCCATCCCCGTCTCTTTGACCTGTCTGCCGCCTCGCCACCTATCTTCTCCTCTATCCATCTTCTATCCGCCTCCGCCTCCGCCTCCCCCTCTCTCCCTATTTATTTCAAGAACGTCCTTCCCCTTCCCCATTTCTGAAGGGTCCAGGCCCGAAACGTCAGCCTTCCTGCTCCTCTGATGCTGCTTGGCCTGTGTTCATCCAGGTCTACACCTTGCTATCTCTGGATGAATGTAAGTTCTGGTAAAAATGTGTTCAGCATGCACTGTAGATGAAAGTAGGAGAAATATTGTGCATTAAGATTTTCCGCTTTGAAAATCATGTTGTTTAGATATTCTCACAAATTATGAAAATGTAGTGTCCATAAATCACAATTGTGAATGGCTCAGTGTATACTGCTCTCACATTGACTGCATTGCTTATGCTAGATCATTTGTATGTCCCCTGTAATAATCCTATAAACGTTTTGTTCATGCTGTGTTTTCAGGTTTGGTACCTAATGATGGTCAGTTTCCAAATGCAACGGGTCTGAAAGCTGAGCTTCTGTGTACTGGTCCTATGTGCCGTTATGCTGCTGATCTCATTCCAATGTTCAAAGTTATGGCTGGTCCAAATATCTCCAAGTAAGAAAAAAAACCTAACAATAATCATTATTTCCATCGATAACAGACCTTGATACTTCACAGAAGAAGGAATAAATGAAAATCTTTTAAGTGATTTGGAAAAGTTGTCTGAAAGTTTTCTAGAATAGTTTTTGAGGATAGATATACTTGAAAGTTCTGCTACCAATAACAATAGTTTTGTAAATGGTTTGAATTAGTTAAAAAGGTTTGAATCAGGATTTTACCTTTTTCTCGTGTAGTAAATTTTATTTGACTCGATGGAATCTATGCAATGAAAAGATTCCCTAATTGACCGAAGATGATTGGTCCATTTGAAGTATCGAAGTTGTTGTGATGTTGGTGGTCCTGCAATGATGATAGATTTAGGATGCTAATCCAGTAATCAAGAAGATACAGATGACAAAGGCAGTATGAGTGACGTTCACGTGGTATTGTTCTCTCCAGTTTTAGTTGCTCAAGACACAGGAGAAGCTGCTGTCATAGCAGATAGCTCTCGTCATAGATAGCAGTATAACATGCTGGTTTTGGATTGAACACTGCAATCAGTGACATGAACAGTTTTGATCATGAGCATTTATTTTCATGTTGTAGGTTTCTTATGTTTGACTCTACCTATTCAGGTGAGTGTTTCATCACACTCTTAAATTGAGTCTTTTAAATGGTTGCCAGGCTTGTAGGGTCAGGAACTGAACCATTTATAGATCTGTACTCTGCTTTTCTTTAACTTTTCATAGGATATGTCTGTTACCAGCCAAGACAATATTTCTTGTTCATTCTTAATTGCCCTTATACCAAGTGGCATGCTGCTCATATCAAAAGGCAGTTCCAAGTCAGCCACACTGCTGTGAGCCTGATATCAAAAGTTGGGTGAGGTAAAGTTGGCAGCTTTCCTTCCCTAAAGGACATTAAAGAACCAGACAGGTTTTTTTTCAGTAGTTACTGATGGTTGTCACGATTATCAGCTGGATTAGCTTTATTTCATGTTTATTAATTAAATTCCACATCCACCAACAGATATGATAGAATTTGAATCCCTGCACCCAGAACATTAACTTCTGGGTTACTAGTACAATGATATTATGACTGCCTCACACCTCGTAGCTATTGAATATGAATTATGGATATGAAAATCCTTTATTGTCACCTGTATTCTAATGCAGAAGTACAGGAGTACAGTGAAAACTTTTTATAATGGCTGCCTTTTTGAAGGCACCATCTTAGGTACAATACCTAGGTACATAGAAAAAGAAATAGTTATTATTCAAAAGATGATTAAAAGGAAAGCAGTAATGTTACTTAGTGTCTAAGAATAATGTAAAAATGATGTAGTTGTAACATTGTGGAAAGGAGTTACTTTACAGTCCAGTAAAGAATTCAAAACAGCAGCACGTTGGCATGTGGCGCCACGTCCAAGTCTAGCAATTGTCCCTATATTTCTCCAGTCTGCTGCTCACTGGCACTCAGCAGCAATAAGGTAAGTCGCGCTGTGCTTTTTCACCTCATGCCGCTCCAGGACTTGGGGTTCCCCTGCTGCCATCACCCCATCCATCGCTTCAGGACTTGGGGTTCCCCTGCTGCCGTTTACTTGTCCCTTCACTCCAGGACTCAGCCTGGCCCATTCTTGCTCTGCTGCTGTCGTTCTGGGATTCGGTCCATGACATGGCCAATGCAGTCAGCTCCCGCCCAGTCTCCGGTCACGACTCGACTCCCTTGGGTGGGGGGAGAAAGAAATACTGCAAGGAGGACAAAGAGGAGGGGGAAAAGAAAAGGAAAAGGAACTAGCCAGCACAGAAGCTCCAATTGGAGTATCTTATCCTGTTGCCATCTTACTAAACCATTCTGTTCAATTCAAGTTCTGGTCAGTGGTGACCCTTGGAATTTTATTGGTGGTCGACCTGGCAGTATTTACTGTCAGGAGGGAGGTGGCTTGTCTTCCTGTTATTTGAAATGATGGACTAAGTGTGGAACCAGTGAGGAGCCCAATATGTTTAATAAGAAACAGCTCGACACGAAAATCTTCAGTCAGCATAGCGCTGAAGGAGGACCAACTGGATTTAAAAATAGAGCAGTACCAAAAGAGATCCTTCAACAGTGCACAGCTAACAAAGTGTGGAGCTGAATGAACACAGCAGGCCAAGCAGCATCTCAGGAGCACAAAAGCTGATGCTTCGGGCCTCGACCCTTCATCAGAGAGGGGGATGGGGAGAGGGAACTGGAATAAATAGGGAGAGGGGGAGGCGGACCAAAGATGGAGAGAAAAGAAGGTAGGTGGGGAGGTAGGGAGGGGATAGGTCAGTCCAGGGAAGATTGACACGTCAAGGAGGCGGGATGAGTTTAGCTGTTGGGAGACCCAAGGGAAAGTAAATGAGTTAAGTAACTAACAAGCGTTTCTTTTGTTAACAAAAGCTGTCTTCAGTCAGAGACAGAGGTGTGAATGTCTAAGACAATTGGTGAGAGGCTGGAGTTTTTAGTTGAAAAGAATGGGAAATGAGCCAGACCAAAGTTTTTTGTTTGTATGCTTGAAATTGTAAATTATACTTGTTTTGTAAAATTAGTAACTTAAACAAGATAAATATTTAATACAATTAAAATCTCCCATAGTATAGTTTAGATTTTTTTTAAAAAAACTAATTGATCAAACAAATTGATTCATAAGGTGAGGTCAAATAGCTGTGCAATTTGCATGCTATAACACAAGAGGGGTGGAGAGTATTGTAATTCTGAATATTCCTATCTATAGTGTTTGCAGCTGGAGGAGCTTCACCTCAGTGTTGTTAAACTGGAGTCCAAGGTGTAGACATTGCAAGGTATTGGGACAGGGAACAGTTAACTGAATGTTTTGTTTTGAGGATGCACTCAAATCCTTTAGATCTTAAAGGCTGAATACACAGGATATGACTGTGTGAAAATAGTAATATCAAGGTCCAACTTGGGAATGGAGGCACCTTGGCTCTTAGCATTGGCAAATGGTTATGAATCACTTGTACACATGCAGATGAGAACAAGGACTGGATGGGTAAACAGATCCTGGTATGATGGCGTAGGAGACCATTCAAGTGTGATGAGTAACAAGCGCTGTAGTGAAGGATAGTATCATTAGGGGGTAGATACTATTCTCTGCGACCCTGACCTGTGTTGCAACAGTTTCCTTGTGGGAGGAATAAGGGCATCATCTTGTGACCGTAGATGAACCTTGGGGAGAATCCATGAGCATCTGTGACTTAGATGAACTCGGAATGATGTTCTGCTAAGGACTAAAGCTCCAAACTTAAAATTCAGACCCCCAAAGGTGGTAATCTGCCTTATCAATAGGGCATTAGTGACTGAGGTCATACCAAATAAAATTAGAAAAAAGTTCAAGCTAAAGGCATTATCTGAATTTAATTAAACGTTTTCAACAAATTAGAATAACTGAAAGCAAAGAAAAATATAGTGAGTTATAATACCAGCAACAAAGCATCATTGCAATATTTGGAACTAAAATTTCCAGGATAATTTCAGAAGAGGTAGGTAAAAGGGAAATAGAAAAAAATGTTAGAATCTATCATTGAATTAATTTTATTATTGCATTGAGTGAAGTGATAACGAGGCAGTCAGAAATTAATAGCTAAGATTAAGGTGAGGCAACATGAATTTATGAAAGGAAAATCATATTTGATAAATGTGTTTTGAAGATATAGCTATTAAGTGGATAAGGGGAATCAATGGATTAGCGAATTTGGATTTTCATGTAGTGTCCAGTGAGGTTCTACGTATGAGGCTGCTATACAGCATTATACCTGATGGGTTTGGGACTGGTTAATAGGCCCAAACTGAAGTTTGGAATATCTGGGACATTTTTGTGTATGCAACTGAAACTGGCATAGCAATAAAATAATTAGCAGTTGGACATCTGGTATACACAATCTACTTGAATATCTGGATCAGATTACCCAATGTCCTGTGTTGAAATTCACTGATGCTACATGGGTAGGTGAGGAGATGATGTAGGATAATATAAATAGATTGGATGAGTGGACAAGCAAACAGAAACTGGGATACTTTGTGATAAAATGTGAGGTTAGCCAAAGATAGGCAAAATTTTTTTAAAAATTGGACTGGTGAAATTGTGGGAAATGTGTTTTCAGGCAACCTTGGTGTGCTTGTACGTGAGTTTCAGAAAGTTAACACGTAGGCACAGCAATTATTTCAGGCAAATGGATTTATTAGCCAATCACTAGCATAGGAAGTAAGAAAACTGATTACAATTATGTAAGATGTTGTTGACACCACACCTTTTGTGCGGTTTTGTTTAATTCAGGAACGCAAATTAGCCTTTGAGGAAGTGTAGCAAAGATTCACTTGTGTGTTTTTTGGAATGAAACAATTGTCCTCAGAATATCATAATATTTTTCCATATTCGATAAATGGACTATGCACAACTGACAGATTGTCCAAGATAACAAAGTGTGGAGCTGGATGAACACAGCAGGCCAAGCAGCATCTCAGGAGCACAAAAGCTGACGTTTCAGGCCTAGACCCTTCATCAGAGAGGGGGATGGGGTGAGGGTTCTGGAATAAATAGGGAGAGAGGGGGAGGCGGACCGAAGATGGGGGGAAAACAAGATAGGTAGAAAGGAGAGTATAGGTGGGGAGGTAGGGAGGGGATAGGTCAGTCCAGGGAAGATAGACAGGTCAAGGAGGCGGGATGAGGTGGTAGGCAGGAAAAGGAGGTGTGGCTTGAGGTGGGAGAAAGGGATGGGTGAGGGGAAGAACAGGTTAGGGAAGCAGAGACAGGCTGGGCTGGTTTTGGGATGCAGTGGGGGAGGGGACAAGCTGGGCTGGTTTTATGATGCAGTGGGGGAAGGGGAGATTTTGAAGCTTGTGAAGTCCTCGCTGATACCATTGGGCGGCAGAGTTCCCAAGCGGAATATGAGTTGCTCTTCCTGCAACCTTCAGGTGGTATCATTGTGGCACTGCAGGAGGCCCATGATGGACATGTCGTCTGAGGAATGGGAGGGGGAGTCGAAATGGTTCGCGACTCTGAGGTGCAGTTGTTTGTTGTGAACCAAGCGGAGGTGTTCTGCAAAGTGGTCCCCAAGCCTCCTCTTGGTTTCCCCAATGTAGAGGAAGCCACACCGGGTGCAATGGATACAATATACCATATTGGCAGATGTGCAGGTGAACATCTGTTTGATATGAAAGGTCATCGTGGGGCCTGGGATGGGGGTGAGCGAGGTGGTGTGGGGGCAAGTGTAGCACTTCCTGCGGTTGCAGGGGAAGGTGCCGGGTGGGGTGGGGTTGGAGGGGAGTGTGGAGCGGATAAGGGAGTCGCGGAGAGAGTGGTCTCTCCGGAAGGCAGACAAGGGTGGGGATGGAAAAATGGCTTGGGTGGTGGGGTTGGATTGTAGATTGCGTAAGTGTCAGAGGATGATACGTTGTATCCGGAGGTTGGTGGGGTGGTATGTGAGGATGAGGGGGATCCTCTGGGGGCGGTTGTGGCGGGGGTGGGGTGTGAGGGATGTGTTGCGGGAGATGCGGTCGAGGGTGTCCTCGACCACTGCAGGGGGAAAGTTGCGGTCCTGGAAGAACGTGGACATCTGGGATGTGCGGGAGTGGAATGCCTCATCCTGCGAGCAGATGCGGCGGAGGTGGAGGAATTGGGAATAGGGGATGGAATTTTTGCAGGAGGGTGGGTGGGAGGGGGTGTATTCTAGGTAGCTGTGGGAGTCGGTGGGCTTGAAATGGACATCAGTTTCTAGCTGGTTACCTGAGATGGAGACTGAGAGCTCCAGGAAGGTGAGGGATGTGTTGGAGATGGCCCAGGTGAACTTGAGGTTGGGGTGGAAGGTGTTGGTAAAGTGGATGAACTCTTCCTCCCCAGAGGAGCTCGAACAGGCAGCGCCGATACAGTCATCAATGACAGATTGTCCAATGTTGTTCTACTAACCTGTTTCCTATTTGTAACCTGGAATATAAGCATGTGTCCTGATTTGCAGTTTGAGAGATTATTAACCTTTCTTTGCCATCTGCAAAAGTATATCTGTTGACAACTATAAAATGTTTAAATAAGTCAACCTAACATCGATAAGGCTATCTGAGATTGCAACAGAATTTTTTTAAAAACATCTTGCGTTCTAAAGAACGTTAACTTGTCAGAGCTCTTCCTGAATAACGTGTTCAATTTTTGTATTGCAAAAGGTTGAAACTTGATGAAGAGGTTTTTATAAAAAAAATGAAATTCTATTCCATGGAACATGATGGAGGATCTCCATTCCTGTCCAAAGTAGACAAAGAGCTGATTCATACTCAGAGAAGGGTAGGTTGGGACTTGATTCCGGAAGTAATCTAATTATTGGTTATATTTTCGAAAGGTGTTGTCCATACTTTCTTGTCCTTCAGAAAGAAAATTCTATTTCTGTATGACCCTGTATCCCCAAAGCAGCCAAATAGTTTCAAGTACAATTAACTATTTTAACATGTAGTTACTGTTAAATAGGCAAGTTTGGCAACGATTTCATGCACAGGACAGTCTCGCAAACAGCAGTAAGAATTCATATGTAGCTACATGTTTCAGGTGATATTTGCTGAAAAAGAAGGGGGAGAATTACCTGTTCTTCAAGTAATGCAATTGGGACTTGAATATTCAGTTAAATAACTCTGGTGGGCTAATGGAGGCCTCATGTATAATGAACATTTTTGACACCAGATTCTCCTCAACAGCTTTTAGGATGATGTCGACCATGTTGTGAAGATTTGCAGGTTAGAGATCCCTAATTGAATAAAAAAAGACTCAGGCAACATTGTCATGAATTCAAATTGCAGTCTTAAATATGGTTGACATTTGCATCACAGTGCCTTCTATAGTCTAGTGCTTGTCCATAAAGCCAGGGCGACAAACTCTTGACTGTGAATGGAATGTTCCCAAGCATACTCTGATTTATGTAAACCAGGAATCTGGAATCTCTTAGTTGTCACCATATTTGGGTCACAGGGCAGTTGAGGAAATTGTCATGTGGCAAGCCAAGATCTGCCATTCTGCAGGTAACCAGTGCTAAAACAAGTGAAACAATGAAGAAACAAGATGGTGTCTCTCGCTCGCGTGCTCTCTCTCGTCATCCACACATCCTTTCCTCGGATTCCCCCTTCCTCTGCCCCTGCTCTCTTCCTCTGCCCTGCGCTTCCCCACTCCACCCCCGAACTGCTGTCCCCTTCCTCTGCCCCCTCTGTCCAACTTACAAGTTTTGAGCCTGCCTGTTGCCTGTCGATATAGCATTGGCAGACAGAAATGAATCAGCCTAGTGCTGATTTTCCCGGATAAGAAGTCAACTATCAACAAGGGCAAAGTCAGATAATATATTGTAAATGATAAATAACCTTGTTTTGGGATGGTCTCCTTCATTTGAAATGGAGTTGTGTGACAACCACCTTGCTAGCTTGTTTGCACAAGAGAGAATATGCAAGCTGTATACATCTGTGGACATAAAAGCATCAATGCTGACTACATGTAGATTATTAGCTTACACGTCCTACAGGAAAACATTAGGAATGTCAAGTTATTCTTCAAACTGTCTATTTCTTGCTGACAATTCTACCCATGTATATGGCTCATCTGATTTTATATTGGCGTTGAGTTGACTTTTGGGAATGGAATGGAAGGGAAGAGACCTTGGCAAACCACGTGTTGGAGTCAGGATTTCTCAAGATATTGCTATGTACTTCAGATCTCAGTGAGCTTTCAAGAATTTGAGAGTGAGAGATTGGAGAGGCGGTGCAGGGCATGAAATCAACTAATTCTGTGCCTGAAGCAAAGAAGTTGCTGATGCTATCGCTTAACATCTAAAATGTAACTGGGAGCTTGCATGTAAGTTGAAGAGATGGAGTTTGTAAGCTGTTTAAAATGTTTGAAAGTTTTGCCTAACTTGGGTCAGAGAGAAGGAACCTCCAGTGTAATGTTCACATTGGAAATCGGTTCTGCAGTCATTAGTTACGAACATTTGAAGTAGGAGCAGGAATAGGCCATATGACTCATTGAGTCCACTCTGCAACTTAATAAGATGATGGCTGATCTGTTTGATTTGAATTCCATGTTCTGATCTACTGCAGATAAACATGATTCCTTTGCCCAAGTCTTAAACATTCAGTGGAGCAAGAGCAGGAGGCATAGATCAGCTGGTCACTCAATGAACTATGGTACAAAGACATCTCTTATCTAGAAACTTTGGACATGATTCCTGCCACAATTAGTTGTGCACTGAAACCTATGGTGAATGCTGCTGAACTCTCAACTGCTGCTGCATGAGGCAAGACATGGGCGACGACAGCCAGAACCCCGCGTGTTTTATCAACAATTCATTTCAAGTATACCCTGTCTGGCTCCGTGTACAGCATTGTATTTATTTGCAGGTTGCTGACAAACTTCACCTCACTGTACTGCTTAAGCTGCAAATGAAGACGTGGAATGAGACTACAATATTTATAAGCAATTTTGCGGTCTCAGACCTTTTTTGTCTTTACGCTGTCCTTTAAGATTTTTTACAACATCAGTTACCACTGACCCTTTGGTGACGGGCTGTGCAAGATCTCTGGGATAGCATTCCTCACGAAAATAAACGGGAGCATGCTGTTTCTCATTTGCATCAGTGCTGACTGATTCCAGGCCATAGTTTACCCTTCGGGTCTCGGGCCATCAGGACAAGGAGAAACACCAGCATCGTTTGTGCAGGAGTGTGGCTCCTATTGCTTAGTGGGGGAATCTGCATCTCTATTCTCCACCACTAACATCAGGGGGAATAACTCCAGTACCACCTATTTCGAAGGTTTCTCCAAAGACACCTGGAAAACCTATCTGTCCAATTTCACCATATTCATTGAAATAGTTGGATTTCTTATTCCCTTGCTATTGAATCTGATCTGCTCCTTGTTGATTCTGAGGTCTCTGATAAACCACACGTTTCCATCTGGAACCAAGAAAGGATGTTGAAGATGATCATTGCACATTTGTCCATTTTCATAATCTGTTTTGTGACCTACAACTCCGTCCTGTTTATCTATGTTCTTGTGCGCTCACAAGTAATCACAAACTGCTCCTTGGGGAGGTTTGCCGAAAACCATGTATCAAATCACATTATGCCTGGCTACCACAAACTGTTGCCTTTACATTGAAATACTTCTGAAAGTATTTTAACGTAAGGACTTGCACCAAGCTTGATTCCATTTTTTAAAATGAAACACCACTAACAGTGAAGGGGGAGGCAATGGCCGAGGTAACTGCCAATCTTGTAAATAAGACTGGAGTCAATGTTCATTAAGAATCTTGGATTCATGCTCATTACTTGGATGATTGGAGATTGTCTTCGGGGTACAAAAATGACACCTTGACTGTGACAAATGTTCAGTGTGGTAACGCTGTAGGATTTCACAAAGAAAGGATGGAACTTTCCCTTCCCTGTTGCAGCAACAGTGATGGTGCGTAAAGTGATGAAATAGGGGAGGGGTGCACAAGTCAGATTCTTGAAAAAGAAAATAATTTCCCCTTGGGTGGTGACTTCAGAATCTTGTCCTTGAGTGGTGATTGCTGTATTTCTATGAATTTACATCTCATTTAAAGAACCAACTTGCCCTATTTATAGGTAATAAAATGTGAGGCTGGATGAACACAGCAGGCCAAGCAGCATCTCAGGAGCACAAAAGCTGACGTTTCGGGCCTAGGCCCTTCATCAGAGAGGGGGATGGGGGGAGGGAACTGGAATAAATAGGGAGAGAGGGGGAGGCGGACCGAAGATGGAGAGTAAAGAAGATAGGTGGAGAGAGTGTAGGTGGGGAGGTAGGGAGGGGATAGGTCAGTCCAGGGAAGACGGACAGGTCAAGGAGGTGGGATGAGGTTAGTAGGTAGCTGGGGGTGCGGCTTGGGGTGGGAGGAAGGGATGGGTGAGAAGAAGAACCGGTTAGGGGGGCAGAGACAGGTTGGACTGGTTTTGGGATGCAGTGGGTGGGGGGGGAAGAGCTGGGCTGGTTGTGTGGTGCAGTGGGGGGAGGGGATGAACTGGGCTGGTTTAGGGATGCAGTAGGAGAAGGGGAGATTTTGATACTGGTGAAGTCCACATTGATACCATATGGCTGCAGGGTTCCCAGGCGGAATATGAGTTGCTGTTCCTGCAACCTTCGGGTGGCATCATTGTGGCACTGCAGGAGGCCCATGATGGACATGTCATCAAGAGAATGGGAGGGGGAGTGGAAATGGTTTGCGACTGGGAGGTGCAGTTGTTTGTTGCGGACTGAGCGGAGGTGTTCTGCAAAGAGGTCCCCAAGCCTCCGCTTGGTTTCCCCAATGTAGAGGAAGCCGCACCGGGTACAGTGGATGCAGTATACCACATTGGCAGATGTGCAGGTGAACCTCTGCTTAATGTGGAATGTCATCTTGGGGCCTGGGATGGGGGTGAGGGAGGAGGTGTGGGGACAAGTGTAGCATTTCCTGCGGTTGCAGGGGAAGGTGCCGGGTGTGGTGGGGTTGGAGGGCAGTGTGGAGCGAACAAGGGAGTCACGGAGAGAGTGGTCTCTCCGGAAAGCTGACAGGGGAGGGGATGGAAAAATGTCTTGGGTGGTGGGGTCGGATTGTAAATGGCGGAAGTGTCGGAGGATAATGCGTTGTATCCGGAGGTTGGTAGGGTGGTGTGAGAGAACGAGGGGGATCCTCTTGGGGCGGTTGTGGCGGGGGCGGGGTGTGAGGGATGTGTTGCGGAACCCGCAACACATCCCTCACACCCCGCCCCCGCCACAACCGCCCCAAGAGGATCCCCCTCGTTCTCTCACACCACCCTACCAACCTCCGGATACAACGCATTATCCTCCGACACTTCCGCCATTTACAATCCGACCCCACCACCCAAGACATTTTTCCATCCCCTCCCCTGTCAGCTTTCCGGAGAGACCACTCTCTCCGTGACTCCCTTGTTCGCTCCACACTGCCCTCCAACCCCACCACACCCGGCACCTTCCCCTGCAACCGCAGGAAATGCTACACTTGTCCCCACACCTCCTCCCTCACCCCCATCCCAGGCCCCAAGATGACATTCCACATTAAGCAGAGGTTCACCTGCACATCTGCCAATGTGGTATACTGCATCCACTGTACCCGGTGCGGCTTCCTCTACATTGGGGAAACCAAGCGGAGGCTTGGGGACCTCTTTGCAGAACACCTCCGCTCAGTCCGCAACAAACAACTGCACCTCCCAGTCGCAAACCATTTCCACTCCCCCTCCCATTCTCTAGATGACATGTCCATCATGGGCCTCCTGCAGTGCCACAATGATGCCACCCGAAGGTTGCAGGAACAGCAACTCATATTCCGCCTGGGAACCCTGCAGCCATATGGTATCAATGTGGACTTCACCAGTATCAAAATCTCCCCTTCTCCTACTGCATCCCTAAACCAGCCCAGTTCATCCCCTCCCCCCACTGCACCACACAACCAGCCCAGCTCTTCCCCCCCCACCCACTGCATCCCAAAACCAGTCCAACCTGTCTCTGCCCCCCTAACCGGTTCTTCCTCTCACCCATCCCTTCCTCCCACCCCAAGCCGCACCCCCAGCTACCTACTAACCTCATACCACCTCCTTGACCTGTCCGTCTTCCCTGGACTGACCTATCCCCTCCCTACCTCCCCACCTACACTCTCTCCACCTATCTTCTTTACTCTCCATCTTCGGTCCGCCTCCCCCTCTCTCCCTATTTATTCCAGTTCCATCCCCCCATCCCCCTCTCTGATGAAGGGTCTAGGCCCGAAACGTCAGCTTTTGTGCTCCTGAGATGCTGCTTGGCCTGCTGTGTTCATCCAGCCTCACATTTTATTACCTTGGAATTCTCCAGCATCTGCAGTTCCCATTATCTCTTGCCCTATTTACATCCCACTTCAAATTCTCCTCTCCTCTACTGAGAAACTAAACAGTGAACGTTCCTGACAGGTTAAACAGAATGGGGATGGACCAGCTGCACCTCACCACAGGCATGCCGTGACCATCATTTAACTGCATCTTCACAATAACGTCCCTATATGAACCACACCTACTGTCCTCCTTGATCCTTATTTCATGCACACAAATCGATGTCAACAAATTGCCAGCCTCACCACATCTTAGCTGCTCTCAGACCAACTTAGCTCCTTACCTCAGTTCCTCATGCCTTCAGTGACACTTTGAGCTGACAGATACTACACTAATGCGATTAATGATAGGGCCCTGGGTAGTGTTATAGAACGAGGAAACCTCGGGGTTCAGGTACCTAATTCTTTAAAATTTGTGTCATGGATTGACAGGGTAGTTAAGCTATTTAGCATGCTTGCCTTCATTGGCCAGACCTTTTGAGTATAGTTGGATATTGTTTTGAGGTTGTCCAAGATGTTGGCGAGACCTCTTCTGGAATATTGTGTGCAGTTATGGTTGCCCTGCAATAGAAAGAATATTATTAAATTGGACAGGGTTCAGAAAAAGTTCACCAGGATGTTGCCAGGAACAGAAGGGTTGTCTTCTAAGCAGAGGCTGGATAGGTTGGGACTTCCTTCTGCAGAGCATAGGACGTTGATGGTTGACCTCAGAAGTCTGTAAAATCAGGAGGTGCATAGATAAAGTGAATAGCTAAGGCCTTTAGCCTCAGGTGGGGAATTTCAATTCTTGTATACTTCAACCAAGTCACATGTCAAGCCTATAAACTCCACTGGGGGAGAAAAGCTACCATGCTGAACTTATCCTAATAAGGCAACCCACTCATTTCCAGGTATCAATCTAGTAAATTTCCCCTGACCTGACTCCAGTGCATTTACATCCCTCCTTAAATAAGTAGACCCAGACTGTGCACAGTTGAGATGTGGTCTCACCAATTTCCTCTACAAGTGAAGCAGAATATTTTTGCATTTATGGTAAATTATTCTTGTAATTGTCCTGTTAGCTTTCTTTATTACATGCTGTACTGAACCAAAGCCCGTTGTGAATCTTGCATTTGAGCATGAATATCCCTCTGTACCTTGGAATTTCACTGTCAATTCTCTTTTTTTTCCCCGTTAGTTCTCAGAATACAAGCATTACAAGCGTATCCAGGATTTATTCCCAACTCTAATCTCTGGCACAGTGCATTAGTGGTTAGCACTGCTGCCTCACAGCACCAGGGGTTTGGGTACAATTCCATCCTTCTGCGACTGTTTGTGTGGAGTTTGCATATTCTCCCTGTGTCTGCTTTGGTTGCCTCCAGGTGCCCTGGTTTTCTCCCACAGTCCAAAGATGTGCAGGTTAGGTGGATTGACAATGTTAAATCGCCATAGTTTTCAGGGATGTGTAGATCAGGTGAGTTATAGGGAATGGGTCTGGGTGGGATGCACAGGTTCGGTGTGGACCCATTATGCTGAAGGGCCTGCTTCCACACTGTAGGGATTCTATGATCTAATTTCCTTATGACTGAGCGACTTGGTGAACGGTTTAGAGGGCAGTTAACAGTGGATCACATTGCAGTGGGTCTTTTTACTTAATTCACTTGTGGGATATGTGCATCCCTGGACTATGTGGAAATTAAATTGGACTAAAACTCAGTAAGCGATATCAGGCAGGATATATCTGGGGACACCAAGAATAAATGTGGGACCAGGAAAGATGAGCTGCCGCAAGTGACTTATCTAGCTATCATTAGATGGATAAGACTGGAATGTGGTGATTCTGACCCACTCAGCTGATGAAAGTGGAGAGGTATTGGAGGAGTATAATGTATTTCACTATATGAAAGAATGCAAACAGCTGATGAAAAATGACAAGGGAATCTTTATCATTGTTGTAATTACATACGATGCTATTTGTGACTTCGTGTGTTTTGGTACTGCCAGGAGGTGGCTAACCTGACTGAAGGAATTCAGACATGGAGTTCTGAGACAGTGGAATAGATTTGGGAGATGATGACATGTTCAAGGACTTGAGAAGTGGAAAGAAAGTTGGAGAATAAACCTGTGGGTCAAGGGTGTTCCTTTTTGATGTGTATAACTTTAGACAATTTAAGAAAGTTGTGATTTATCAAATCTGTCCTACACTGTCATTTTACATGGTATGATGTTTTGCAGTTTGGAAAAAAGTTTGTTTTTGGTTATTTATTTATAAATTTTGTAAGAATTTATCCAAACAATGAGAAGGACGTCATCTAACACTCCCACAGTTAAATACTCCATGGCTAACAAGCTATTTCTTATTGTTTCTCTGTTTGCTGTCTTAAATATTACCGTTCAGTAATGTGAATCTTGATGCTATGTATTTAATGGTTTTGTGCATTATTTTGCCATTTTTCAGCTAACTGAATATCTTGAAGTGCAGTTTGGTGTTCAGGTACAGCAGGTTCAGATCCGCAAGATGAAGTATGCTTTCCAGATTTGGTCAGCCATGATGACCAACTCAGAGACTGAGGGCAAGGTACAGTTGCTTATTTTTGAAATTTAAAATATTAATAGTATTTACTTTCTTTTCAGTTGGAATAAAACCCTGAAATCATTCTTTTCTTTAGAAATGAGTGTTGGAAATTCAAGTGAATGATAAACTGTCCCCAAAATTAAAACAAGCCTTGATTTTCTGACAACAGTGTGGAGCTGGAAGAACACAGCAGGCCAGACAGCATCAGAGGAGCAGGAAAGTTGATATTTTGGGTCGGGACCCTTCTACGACCCAAAACATCAACTTTCCTGCTCCTCTGATGCCAACTGGCCTGCTGTGTTCCTCCAGCTCCAGTATATCTCGACTCCAGCACTGGCAGCTCTTACTACCTCTGACCTTCTGACAACCATGCAACCATTATTCCAGTGTCCGTGAGAGTTCTGCATAGGGATTCCGCAGCATTCCCACCATAGCAAACTCTGAAGGAATTCCCAGGTAATTGAAGATTTTGTTGGCCAATCCTCTGTGCCTGGAACCCTTTGAAAGTCTCCTTCATTTAAAGCAGATTTCAGACAATTGTGATGAAATTATGTAAAGCACTCGATTAAAATGCATAGTCTAACTTCAGAGTAATTATTCAACATATTGAATACATAGACTATACACCAATTCCCAGCTATATCTCCCCAGACCCCATGGTCACCAGCCCGGATCTTAACACTCCCTTCCCCTACTCGGCCCTCAACCACCCTTGTTCTCCCTGCTGCTGGATTCAACCTGACGCTCCTACTTCTCCCACTACCAATCACCTAGCCTCTTCTGTCACTCCATACTTGATTTTCCTTCTCCACTGTAGAGTGTGAGCCCCCACTACTCACCAGCCAGAACCCCCCCCCCCCCCAACTGTGAAGCTAACATAACCATCCCCGCTACTCCCCATCCAGACAAGACAGACCAGAAGACCCCAGACCTAATTTTTCCTGCTCACCCCCACCTACCCTAACCACTGCATTACTTAGGTAATAGGGTGTAGAGCTGGATGAGCACAGCAGCATCAGAGGAGCAGGAAGGCTGACGTTTCAGGCCTAGATCCTTGATGCTGCTTGGCCGGCTGTGTCCAGAATCCTGTTTACCTGGCATCCTACCCTTGCAAGTTCATTTCCTTCCCAACACCCTAACATTATACTTAATGTACTAACTGTTTGACAGCAGCTCTTGGAGTGGCTGCAAGGACCTTTTTTAAGTTTCAAAATACAGTAGCTGATAGCTGTGAAGCAGGGATCATTGTTTGCCTGTCTTCCCCAATTCTGACAATTTTGACTTTTCTGAAATAAGGAGCTCCCTTCCTGTATTTTTGTTTAGAAAAGGACCTTTGTACAGATTGCCATTTTGTGGAAAATCTGGCCCATGGTTGGATCCTGGAGCTTTAACCCATCATTTGGGTTGAACTCAGCATTCTGTTTGCCTCAGGAATGGCCCTGTGATATAATATGCTTTCCACCACAAGGACCATCTACTCCCCTACTGTACCTTGCTTACATGCACCTCTGTCTACTGCATTATTGCTGAAACTCTTGATCAATACTTTTTGTTTTATACTGATACCCATCTCTATTTGCTGGAGTGCCTGATTGAACATCCTGTACTTTGTCCTTTTTGACTAAGTTTGCCATTAGTAGACAAAAATATTTTTTCTCAAATTAAATCTCTGCAGAGAACACCCATTTTCTTTCTCTCCTCGTGGTGTAAATAGGAGAGTTAAGAGTGTTCAGAAGGATAAATATGTATGCTTCCATATTTCCAACTATATTAATTAGCTTTAAATGTTTGCTAAATAGGTTGCTTCATCAGTCAAAGAAACCTGCTTGATGGCTTTCAGTCCTAATGTGTGTAAAATATTTGGGTATATTGGTAAAATAGATAAAACATTTCAATTTATTATAATCATAGGGTGTGGACTAAGGAGGGAAACAGTGCATTTCTTCAGCCTTTGCTATAACAATGGTTTGTATCAGTTTCCACTCCAACACAGGTTTGAATATGTCGTGAAGACCCTCTGACAGAGTCTTCGAGCACTTCCCATCTCACCTGGTCAGATTGATAAAGGCCATGTAGAGAAAATGGCTGTGTTCCTGGCCTTTCTCTTGGAGCAGCCGGTCATTGAGTATCATGTTCAAACGCCCATGGTTTGGTTGGAAGCCACACTGGCTTCCAAGAAGGACTTTCTCAGAAAGGGAAAAGGTGTATTATGAGGATTTAGGTTATGATATTCCAGGTAGTAGAAAGCAAGAGGAGTCCTAAATAGTTCCCACAGCCCACCTTTTCTCCCTCTTTGAAGCTGATGGTGATGGTGATGGTAGCATCCCAGAGATTTGTAGGGATTTCTTCTTTGTTCAGATTTTCTAGAGTGTTTGGAGATGATAGGTAAACTGGGTGTTTTCTAGAATGGTGAGCAGTGTGAGTAGGGTCTCACAGCTAGGACCCCAACTATTCAATATGTATTGATTTGGATGTGAGAATTACATGTAATACCTACAAATTTGCAGGTGACACAGCTGGATAGGAGGATGAGCTGTGAGGAGGATGCAGAGATGCTTCGGTGTGATTGAGAGGCAGTGAGTCAGTGGGCAAATGCATGGCAGATGCAGAATAATGTAGATAAATGTGAGATTATCTACTTTGGTATCAAAAGCTTGAACACCAATTATTATCCAGCTATAAATTGAGAACACACAACATGCATCAAGACCTAGGTGACCTTGTCACTGAAATATACAGCTGCTCCAGGTGGTCAAGAAAGAAAATAGTAATGTTGGCCTTAATAGGAAGAGGATTTGAGTGCAGGAGCATGGATGTCATGCTGCAGTTATATAGGGCCTTGGTGAAACCATGCCTGAAATTTGCAGTTTTTGCCTCATCTGAGGAAGGATGCTCTTGCTATAGAGGGAGGGCATTAAACTAATTTGTGGAATGGCAAGACTTTTAGAAAAGAGGTTGCAACAAAATGAGGGGAGATCTCATTGAAACCTATAAAATTTGAACAGAACTATACTGTTGATGTAGAAAGAATGTTCCTGACGGTAGGGATGTCCACAGCTAAAGGTCACAGACTACGTGTCCTCTAAGCTGTATGCGTGTGGCCAGATGCTCTGATGTTCTGCATGTGGCTATCTGCGTCAGCACACCAATCACAGCATTGACTTCGGTTCCAGAAGTCACTGCCACAAAAATACCTTAGAGGCCCATGCAGTCAGTAAGAAAATTGGAGCAAACACTGGTCATAGTGTAAGGATACAAGGTAAATCATTTATGACTGAGATGAGAATTTTTTCACCCAGAATGTAGAGAACCTGTGAAATTCATTACCAAAGAAAGCAGTTGAGATCAAAATATTGTCTGATTTCGAGAAGCAGCTGGGTTTGGCACTTGGAGTTAGGGCAATCAAAGGACGTGGGCTGGGGGGTCAAGCAGGATCGGGCTATTGAGTTGGATGATCAGCCATGATCACAATGAATGTGGAGCAAACTTGAAGGGTTGAATGGCCTTTCCTTTTTTTGTGTTTCTATGATATGGTGCAAAATACCAAGGATGCTGGAAATCTGAGATAAAGATGGAAATTGCTGGAAAAACTCAGATCTGACAGCATCTGTGGAGAGGGAAACCAGCTGGCTTTAGGTTGACCTTTAATCGGAACTACGTTGAACACTTGTGAATGTTTCCATGTTGTTCTACATTGTTGGATGATACTGTTGACTGTTTTTTTCCTTGCAAGTTGTATTCTCAGCCCTCCAAATCATTATTCTGTTCAGGTACTTTAGTTTATACTTATGTCCTCCTTATTATCATATCTTAACACATTTATAGACATTGTGCCTAGACATTCCAGATAAAATGCAAGTCTTCGTCAGTTGAGCCTTTTTCCTTTGGGCAAAGTCAGAAGTCTCAAGACACCAGGTTATAGCCCAACAGGTTTATGTGAAATCACAATCTTTGAGTGTAACCCCTTTGTCAGGTGAAGTAAGAGAGAAGCATGATAAGACACAAAATTTATGCGCAGAGAGAAATCAAGGGCAGAGGCATCAAAGACCATACAGATGGTGTGAGTGGACTGCTAAATAATAAGTCTGTCTGTGAGATCCAAAGTGTTGGTGGTGTGAGTAAAATGTCAACAGCTGAATTACAAGGGATGACCTGCAATCCATTTAAATGAGGCAGAGAGATAACGACAAAACAAAAATAAGATGGTGCTGGAGACAAACCAAATGACTGGAATAACATTTGAGGTATGAGTTGCATGCAGCAGGTCTAACCAAAGTCATAAGTATTCTGAAACTGTACAAACTAATTAATTAAGGTTGAGAGATGTTAACAATTTATCCAGGTGATGGTGACAAAGCAGGGCAGTGAGGAAGATTTTACAGATGCATAAGAATGGTAGGGTCACACGCAGCACAACCTGAATCTTAGGTCACAGTTGAGGCCATCTTCATGGGTACGAAACTTTGTGTCTATGTGTGTGATCTTCTTGAAGATCCTTCTGTCTTTGTCCACCCAATCCAGTACCAGTACTGCCACATCATTTTTATTTGGGGTCAAGGAGGAGTCCTGGACACATCATGAGAACTCCATCACATTACCCATTTTATTTCCTTTGTTTACTCTTGACAAAGTAATATTGCGGTAGTTGAAATTCCTTACATGACGTTTTCTTGTACCCAGTTTCCTGATGCGTGTTTCTCCCTCTGCCTCTTCTATTCAGTCGTTTTTAAACCACACTGTTAATGATTAATCCCCTATTGTTTGTTTCTATCAGTGTATGTTTTCTTTTTGGTCTTGATAAAAACTGCATCTCATCTTTGCAGTGCCATTATACATACATAATAAGTGCAACTACCCCATGGCCCCTTTTCTTTATACTTTCTTTGTTTTATTATGCTGCATCCTGCCAGGTTTTGTTTCCAGTCCTGTACTTACTTTTGTCATGCTGCAGTACATCTGTTTTCTCAGCATGATTGTCTCCAGCATACCTATTTTGCAATGGACTCTGTGTGCACTACTGTAGGGGCATTTTACTTCCATCTTGATAGGATATTCTTCACTTTATACTGCACCATTGATTTAGGATTCTTTTTCTTTATTTTGATATCTTTGGCCTCTCCTACTTTATTCTTCCCTGTGCTCTCCTTTGCTGTTTTTATTTTTGTTAAGGCTATTCACATTTCTTGCAGATACCTCCTTACGTCTTACTAGTCTAAAGCTTTTGAAAATTCCCTATTTACCATTTCTGCTAGAGTATGGGACTATCCTGGTTCAAATGGATCCCACTTGTTATACAGTTCTTGCCTCCGATCTGGTATCAGTGTCTCATGAAAAGGACCTTCTCTTTTCCCACATCAGGCCTTTAGCTTTGAGTCAATATGCCTAAACCTTTGTTAATTTACACCTGGGATCTCGCAGTATTCCAGCAGTTATTACCCTCGGGGTCCTGCTTTTTTAAGTTTAAACCTAATTCTTAACATTTTCAATAGGAAACACTTCGTGCAATATGGTAGTCATTTGTAATTCTTTTTCACAAATGAAAATTGATGTTGGATTGATGGATTGTTTGCCAAAATTTTACTGTGCGAAGTTTGACACAGTTTCAACTTCTAATTTTAAATTGTTTTGTGATGTTTGGAGATTTTTCTTGTGTAGGTAAGCTGATTCTCCCATTTGTCAAAACTGCAAACTGAGAAATCAGATGACATGTTTAAATACAGTCCATTACTTCAACAGGAATTCAAGACTTTCAAAGATTTGATGTCAGATGGTGGGAAGGAGATGAAGCCATGGTGGGAGCTAGTGAAGAAGGCTCTGGGGATATCACCACACACATTTCCTGCAATAGGTAATGTATAACCTGACAGAATGCACAGGGTTTTAATTGATATATTAATGCAAAATTACGCTATTATGTTTATATCATTGCAAAATTTGGACATAACGCTTTCACTGAGATAGCACGCTTGTAGTGTTCAAGATGTTAGATGTACTCACTGTACAGTTGCCTTCCTAAGACTGTAATTTTTCAGGTGAAAGCAGGTATTTGGATAATCCTAGCATGAAGGGTTAACTGTGGTGGAGTGAAATGCTGCGCAGTTTGACTGCTGATTTTAGAATGCAGCACAACAAGCAATATAATCCATCAGACTAGTTATCTTTATCGATACTGATTTGAAATCTGAAGTGCAAAAAATGTCCAATTGAATTAAATATGCCATCACTTTATTTTAATTCTTATTACTGAGGGTATTGCTGGCAAGGCCAGCATTTCTTGGCTATCCCTAGCTGTCCTTGAACTGCTTGGCTGTCTTAGCCATTTCAGAGGGTATTGATGCATCAATCACATTGCTGTGGGTCTGGAGTTGTTATTAGGCGATACGAGGTAAGGACAATAATTATCCTTCCCAAAAAGATGTCAGTGAATCAGCTGGGTTTTTGTAATGGTTACCATTTTGTAATGCAATGTCACCAGTAAACAATTTTTTTTTTTAAAAAGCATTTGCCATAGTGTGACTCAAACCCATGTCCATTGAGCATTACCCTGGGCACCTGGGTTACCAGTCCAGTGAAATCACACCTGTACCACTGCTTCCACACAGGTGAGGCTGTTTGTTGAATGTGTTCCATAGCGGCTTTTCAAGCAAACTGTTTGGTAACACCTGTTTTAGGGAATTTAGATGTAGCAGAGTTCTTTTAGTCATGAGGCATCCCACAAACATGTTGGGAATTCTGTCCCCTCATCTTGGTCTGTTTTCTGCAGCCTTAAATAGTAATTACCACTTGCATTCTAAGATCAGGATATTGACACATCACAAGACTGATTCCTATTTTGAGAAAATTAAACTGCACATTGCTGCCTAATAATATAGTTACTTCAGTGCATTGTTCAATCAATCCTTTGCTAATTCCACTTCTGCTATATAGTCTATAAATACGTTTTTGTTCAAAGTACCAAGGGTGTGATGAGAAACTGGCTCAGGTGGCATGAGGTCATTATTTGCATAGCTAAAAGTGAATTGTTGTTGTGGATTCTACTTCCAGTCATCAGTAATAATGCAGAAAAAAATTGTACGGAAAAAAGCATGACTATTCCCAATTGGAAAGCTTTGAAGGCATTTTATGGGATAAGAGTACTGAGGGGAAAAATATAGCTGGTTTGAGAACCTGGAGAAAGTTCTGAGGAACTTGCAGCTGTTCATAAACTAAAAGGACTGTTTTGACTGTTTTCTTTCCCTGTTTGACTTGATGGACCAATGCTAAAAAATTTGGAGGATAAGTTGGCGAGTTAAAATAAGAGTCGTCAAAATGGTAATATTGGATAGTATCATGAAGAGGATTGACACTGTTCCTTGCAGCAATGAGTGAGAATCTAGAAGGATGTGTTGTACATCCAATATGAGAGTTTGAAATGTCTGCTCAGGGCTTCAGAAGAATTTGGTGTGGGTGAGGGATGATTCAGTAGCATAACATGACCAAGACAATGTTCTACATAGTCACATGACAAGCTAGGCACTAAATTAGGAAGCAGAATTTCAAATTAATAATATCTTATTACTTGAGCCACTTGCAAATTGGGATAGACCGAACCAGATTAGAGAAATGAATGCATGACTCTGACTTCTCCTGTGGGAGAGGTGAGTTTTGCTTTTTGGACACTGGTCTAAGTACTGGGAAAGTGATGTTTGCACAATTGGGATGGCCTCTGCCTGAAGTGTGCTGGGACCAGTGTTTTAACAAGCTGTGAAACTAGGTAAGTAGAGGGGGTTTCAAACTAAACAGCGGAGACAGAAGATCAAATATTGGAAGTTAGGATAAATCAGAAGGAAGAGATAAGAGAAGTGAAAGGTTTTATTACAGGAAATGATAAACAGACTAAACATTGGCTAAGTTACAAAATTTAATAAAAAGGCAGAGGCCTTTATATCTAAATGAAGTATGATCTGATGGTTGTTATGGAAATATTGCTGCAGGATGACACAGATTGGAACCTGAATATTGAAGGGTACATAACATTTTGAATGTAGGATCAGGTGGCGGTGTGGCTTTGTTTAGTTAATGGTTATCTTGACAAAATAGAAAGGGGTGAGCTAAGGTCAAGAAACCAAGATATAGGAGTGGTTTAGGTAGGAATCAGCAATGATAAGGGCAAGACGTTCGCTTGCAAGAACATTATACAGGACCCCCATCAACAACCCCACAGTAGATCAGAATATAGAGGGAGAAATAACAGGAGGTTGTAAGAGACAGATGTCGTGATAATCAGGAAATTCTGGAAAATCCAGAAAATTCAACTGAGGAAAAGTAGCGTAGATAAGTTCATAGAATCTTTTCAGGATCATTTTAGAATAGCATGTTCTGAAGTCACCGTTGGAGCGGCTATGTTAGATTGTGATTGTGCAACAATGGGTGGCACTTCAGAATTTTGGACAGAAGGTTTGAAAAAGTAAAGAATGAATAAAAGATGAATTGGGACGGAATTGAGCTAAGAGGAAATGCTGGCTAGAAATATGAAAAAAGCTAGTTAGAGTTTGTATTTAAGAATGAACAAATGTAATCTTGGATCATAAAATGAGGGAGTCTTGAAATTCAACAGGTATTTTGCATTTGCCTTCACTACTTTTCGAGGGGAAATGCAAGAAAGGAAGGTGATGGAGTAGCTTAGTTAGTATGAGTATGAGATGGAATAAGTACTATAGTGAGAAATGATCTTGCAGTGGAAAATGCAGAACCCGTATAAGTGGAAGTAAGAAATAACAAAGGGTACAACATGCTGGTTGACATAGTCTATGGGTACCAAAGTAGCTGTCCTATAGGTTAGATAATAAGTTGGGAGATAATAAGGGCTTGTGTTTTTAAAAAAAATTGCTATGACAACCATTCTGTATATATACATATACATCTGTAATATGGCAAAGATTAGTGATAAACTAATGGATTGAGAAAATGTTAAAAGCTAACAATAGGTGAGTAACAAAAGAAGAAGGAGAATAAGTAAAATAAAGACAAACACTAAGACTTCCTTTTAAAAATACAGTAAAAGAAGGGATAAAAAGGCTTATGTTAATATAGGTCCCTTAGGGAATGAAGACAGGGAAATAATAATGGGTTGCAAGGAAATGGCAGAAGAATTGAATACGTTATTTGCGTCAATCTACATGATAGAGGGCATAAAAGCATTCCAAAAAATACTAAGTCAAGGACAAAGAGGTGAAGAGGAAATTTAAAAAAAATGAATATCACTCAAGAAAAAGTACCAATGAAACTAGTGGGGTAAATGCCAGTATGTCCTTTGGAGATCCTGGAATATTAAAGGAAGCAGTTACATTGAGATTTCATTAGAATCTTTAGATCTGGCAAAGGTCACCAAAGCATTGGAAATGAAATGTAGCACTTCTGTTGAAAAAGGGAGGAAGGTGAGAAACAGGTGACTAAAGGCCAGTTAGCTTAATATCTGTTACTAGGAAAATGTTAGACTGTGTTATTAGCAGAACGTTTAAAACATATTATAACCAAGCTGCATCAGCATAACTTCATGAAGAGTAAATTATATTTGACAAATTCATTAGATTTTTTTGTCAATCCTGCTTTTTTTTAAACCTCCTCAGTTAGATATACTATATTTAGATTTTCAAAAGATGGTCAAGAATTAAGCGTACGTAAGTTTTCAAGGCTTATGGGGAAAGACAGGAAATTGGAGTTAAAGGTTTTCAGATCAGCCATGGTCTCATTGAACGTTGGAGCAGACTCAAAGGGACAAATGGGCTACTTCTGCTCCAGCATCTTACCGTCACATTATTTGTTTCTTTACGCAGGTCTTGGAATTGTGGAAGATTTGACCAAGGTGGATCACCATAGTAATGTTAAGCTGATGAACATGTGTCACAACCTTCAGGCTGAGCTGTCCAGTCTACTTGGAGATGATGGTGTGTTTTTATATCCATCCCATCCAAAAATTGCACCTAGGCACCACCATCCCAAATTTATGCCCTTCAACTTTGCATACACAGGCAAGTAGTGAACCTGAAGTTGAATGTTTGTTTTTAATTTACATAATCTTATGAAAGATAAAATTGTTTCATTTTTGTTGACAACATGTTTAGATTCAAAAACTGCTCAATGTGTCATATTTCACAATTCACCATTCTTTGTTTTTGCCGCGTTTCTAATCAAAGATAAACGTGATTTCCTGCTTTATTCTTCCTGTTCAAGTATCCAGAAACCCATCAAGAGATTTAAATTGATTATTAAGTCATCCTGGTTTCTCAGGATTTACTCTTCTGACTTTATGGTTTCTGTAGTATTATGAGATGCACGGTATCTTTGATAAGATGTTATTATTGACTCTCTTTGAGATTTTATCAGGAACGTATGGCCACACTGACCCAAAGGTAGGAATAGAGTTTTAAAACTGACCTAGTTGTCTACTTATAGAAAGCATTGGCACCTCTATCTTGCTCAGTTGAATCATCTAACTGCCTTTGAATTTTACAGAACTTTGCATTTAATACTGTATTTGGAAAGTTATTACATACGTAAATCTCTCTTCACCTGAAATGTTGCCCAATCCTCAACTTCTTTGATCTGTTTGTTCTTTGTTGAAGTTTAACTTGAAATTGTTATTTAAACTTTATTAAGAGAAGAACACCAACTTGAATTTTGAACTATGATGCAACTCTAGCTGTTGGTGAACTTAACACTACTTTTCAGATATTGCATCTGCTAGTCCAAATATTACCTGAAGTGACTTTTAAATCCTTAAGTTTGCAAAGATGGTAACATTCAACATCATTGTAATGGTGCATTTATGTGGAAGAATGTGCTGGAAATTTTGCTACGAGCTGTAGCAAAAGTGTAAATAACAAAGGCTTATTTGGCATAAAAATAATCAATTTGGTCCTCTTCATTACTCTTATCTTGATCAAGAGACTTTAACTAGATTTGTTCGATAAACCTGAAGATAATTATTAGGTGCAAATTTTTTTAAATTAAGTGGCAAAATAGGGTAATGACAAAGATACCACATAGATTTTGGACCTCACCTCCAAAGTGCATCCCAACCAGTCCCAGCTCCCCTGACCCAACCCCTTGGCCTCACATTCATCAAGGCTAATCCACCTTGCCTGCACATCCCTGGACACTATAGACAATTTAGCCTGGCCAATCTGATTAACTGCACAACTTTGGATTCTGGGAAGAAATCGGAGCACCCAGCAGAAACCCATGCAGACACTGGGAGAATTTGAAAACTCAACGTAGTCACCCAAAGCTGGAATTGAACCTGGGTCTTTGGCACTGAGGTAGCAATGCTAAGCACTTAAGGTTCTTGCGAAGATTTGTATCTCAGGTTGTGGGTGAGGTTGTTGACTTGCTTGCCCAGCTGGCTGATTATAGTTCAGACGTTATGTCATTGTGCTCAATAATATCACTGTGGCCACTGATGAAGTGATGTTGTTCTACTCCGCTTAGTATTTGTGATCCGGTCTGTTGAGTGTTCAGTGTCACTGCCAGTTCTTTTTTACAATGGTTTGTGTATAGGGTTTAATTCCATATGTTCATTGATTGCATTATGGGTGGAGAACCAGGCCTCTAGGAATTCCAATGAGTATCTATGGTTTGCTTGAGCTAGGATGATCACGTCGTCCTGGTTAAATTGATGGATGGAGTGGTAAGCACTGTGCTGCCATACCCCCAGCCAGCAGTTCTTTTGGTCTTATAACTGACTCATATTGGTGCAAAGCAATGGAAGATCTTCCGACTAGATTTCAGATTCAGATAGAAAACAGTAGTCCTAATAATAAAAACGTCCAGTTTTTGTTTTTCATGTTTTTCCCTGAGAGAAAAATAGCTTTTTGGTTGGCTTTACTTTCATGAGCTTTTTCTTACCGACTGACAGAAAATGTTTCCCTGCTGTCACTTTTTAAGAGAGACAAATTATGCTATTTCCAACAAGAAGATTCTTTTGCCATTGAGTGAAATGATTTATTGGAAGAACCAGCAACTTGCTAGGCAACCTACAACCTCTTCCAAAACTGTTTTGTCTAACAATTATAAGCCATCATGAAAACTCATTTCTCTTCCGAAAGCTTATTTTGTCCCGAGAGTTGCTTAGCTTTGCATAAACAGCAGGCAGCTCCTAAATCTCTTTGAACTTTGAAGTCACATAACAAATTCTGTGCAACCCAGGAAATGTTCAAATCATCTACTATCCAAGATTTAATCCATAAATCTGATTCTATCATTGTGGTAACTAATTACATTTTAAAATCTCTAATTTAATTCCCATGTTAATATACCTGGTAGATCATTGTAGACCTTTCTTGTTCAGATTAAAAAGCAATTTTTAATTCATTTCCATTTTATGTTTACTGAGTCTATTTTCTGGG